>NW_027526407.1:162206769-162279269 GCF_048455015.1 Haemaphysalis longicornis | reverse complement strand
AGACGCCGCATCCTCGACATTCACGTGAACAGCTCGGTGGTCGGCTGTACCTGCAAAAAAAATCTATATATCAAAACCTGCTCCTATTGCCTATATTTGTACAAACTTGGGTATTCCGTAAAGTACTATTTGTACCTGTGAAAAACAAGCGATGAACAGTGTCAGTGTTAACAGAGCACTGCCTGCAAATTGAAAGTTAAAAGTTTGTGGCTTCGTTTTATAGAAAAACAGCAAAAAACGTTTTATTTAAAGACAGCTATATTCCAAAATAGAGAAAACGATTGCGACTGGGAAAATTTTGTTTTTTTTTTGGGGGGGGGGGCGGGGTCCACTTTCTTGTTCTTTTATCACATATGAACAAAATTTGCAATCTTCAAATAAAGCATTCTTCGAGCATTTTATGTTTACCAAGTTGAATATCACAGGCAATATCACATATCCTAGTTTTCTGTGCCCCGCGTGCCGTTCAATCCGCATCGCTGATATCACAAAGAGTACACGAGGAAGTGGAAGGATAATAAAAATTTGTAGAGGAAATATCAACTTTTCCTCAGACGGGCAGAACATGGCCACCTAGGTGCGAACTCATTCTGAAGACTCCCAATTTTCTCTAAACATGAGAGCCCGTTTTTCCCCACCACACAACTCGAACAGCGCCTGCACACGGCGGAATCAGAAATACATGTATTGCTTAGGGGGTTTATACGCAGATGCTTCACTGGTGATGAGGCGGGCCGTGGTGAAGGGCTCCAGACTGATTTCTCTCCCCTGGGATCTTTACATGCGCTGAAATCTTGAACAAATGTGCGGTTTTGCTTTCCGCCACCATCACAGAAGTGGTCACCGTATCCGGGAATCGAACCTGCGTCCTTAACTCAGCAACAAAAGGCCATAGCCACTCAGCCACCGTGGCGGTTGAACCACATATACTAAGCATAAGATGCCAAGAATAAAATGTTTCACCATCTTCCCGTAGGGGAACCCTGAGTAGTGTTCGAAGCAGCCAAGGAGTCGACTCATGTCCCCATTAATTTTCGGTTTGATCGCAGTGTTGCGGGCAAATAATGAGAGGAGCAGAGCGCGCGCGTGCGTCATTTATACCGTGGAGCTACAGTGGCGCCTCCAGCGTCGTATGCAGCGGCTACCAGCGCGTCTCTAACCATCAGCTGCTTCGCATTATCGCACGCGGAGCCGCAGGTGTTGCCGTTTGTTGCGCAATCGAGGAGAGGAGGAATGCCGGAGAGAAGAGGAGCATCAGAGAGGAGAGGACTAATGCCTGGCATACTACTCAGGGTTCAACTACGGGAAGATGACAATGGTGGTGGAACGCGAAGCTATCTTGTGATGGATTTTTGGTTGGCCAATCCGGGGGGGCAACGTGCCCCAATCATCATCAGCAGTGCTTGGCCACGCATGCGCAGTGGGGGTGTGGGCGCCGTTAACGGCGGAGGGAACAGGCTCGACCATAAGCGGCTTCGCATCAATAATTGTTTCCCAGACCACCATGGAAATCGACTGTGGTTAAGTTTATACTATGTCGATGGCATTCGAGGGTATGATACAATACTGAAGGAGATTTGATGCGTAAAATGGGATACCAATTGTTCACGAGGTTGCAAGATCTGCTATATAATTTATTGTGTGTTTGAGCCGGCATCTCATGTGCTCGGAAGGTTACCATGAATGAACAGCTTAGGGATAAACATGAGGGGCTAGACAAAAGAATGACAGTGAACAAAAAATGGTAAGGGACAAAAAACGTAGACATAGGAAGATGCCTACGATAGGAAGAAACTAGAGGAAGAAACTAGAGAAAACAGCGATAGGAAGAAACAGATAGGAAGATAGGAAAATGGGAAGAAACAGCGATAGGAAAAAACTAGAGAAAACAAGAAATCCGAACAAGCTCTTTTCGGCGTTTTAATGAAGCGTACGGATACGCACTTAGTTTTGAATTTGTAGAGCAGAAATGGCGTTCGTCATTACCACTGTTCTTGGTGATGGTCATTTGTACAACGCAAACAGATCTCTCAAAAATAAAACCTTGCGAACCAATACAACTATTTAAAAAGAGAGGTGATTCAGTTATCAAACTAAAAAGAAAATAATTAAAAGTGTCTGAACAAATTATTTAATTGCACCTGTCACAATGAACCAAGAGAAGTATTTCTGAGAACGTTAATGCATATAACATAAAAAGGATGAATACGTTAATACTAAGGTAGTCTGATCGTAAGTGCGCTGGCCTTACTTACCCGGTAGAGTCGTTAGAACGGTCTGCCCGGCTTCCAAGCTGCCGGTAGCGACAACCACCCGAGCTCCTTTTTCAGCAAGCGCACAGCAAATGGCAGAGCCTATTTCTCCTTCTCCGCCAACCACAACAGCGAGGTGTTGAGACAGCGATACTCCGACGGCAGCCATTTCACCACTAGGTGCGAAACCAACGTTTCCTGTGTGTTAAAAAAACAGAAGACATATAATTCCAAACACCTGACAACAAAATCCAGTTTGTCCTTTGCACTTTTACAATCACTGCAATGATGTATAATTTCTATTAGGTTTAAGTGCAGCTTTGATGCCTCATTGACGGCATTCGATGTCGGGGCACCACGCACCACAGGTAAGCAGCATGTACACAACGGGTTTACAAAAACAATTTTGGTGATAAGCAAGCGCATTTCAATCACCCAAAGTAAAAAAGAAAAATCTGCAGAAATTTAAAGAATTGTCTACTAATTCGGAGCATTCTTAAGCCTCTTATCTAGAGTGTCGTTTCTTTGGAGTGAAATACGGGTATGAGTTGCGAAGACGTTAAAATATTTTTTTAATACTCTTCTGTTTCTTTTCGCCACAGACATAAATTTATATCATCATACAGATTGGGGGACTTTACTTCGCTAATTCTTGTGTTTTAATATATATCAGGCACCCTGGAGACTCGGTCCATTAGGCAATATAATTTCGTATTTCCGAATTTCTTCCGCGGTTTCGTTGTTTAGTCCACGGTCTTTGAGGAGATGTTCAATATGATTACTTTTTATTTTTATGGCTCATTTTTGTGAATGTTTTTGTGTTCTTTGTAATTTCTCTATTTTTTTACTGGGTTCGGCTAATTATCTTCATTTACGCAACTTTAAAGATTTAGCGGGACTTCTGCCAAATATGCGTTTTCTAGAAATGCAGGGCGTTACAGCGTTCTCCGTTTTTGTTGTTTTTATTCATTTTAAACATTATTTGTGCACGTTTTTTTTTTTTTGTTTACAGTTGGTGTTGAGGTACATGTCAAACGTGTGTACCCTTTATTTTGTCAGATCTTTTATGTCAGCACTTTATTTTTGCAATTTTTTCTGTGGTTCTTTAAATTCTGTACTTTTACCTATCTTCATTTAAGCTATCACAAAGATTTAATTGAGTTACTTCATCAAATCTGTATTTTTTCCGAAATGGCGAATGTTAGTCTTGGCTATTCGCGCCATTTTTATTCTGATTTTGTACTTACTTTGCGAAGAGTCTTGCGTTTATTCTGTGGTTTTGGGGGAGATGTATGTACGTATGTACGTATGTATGTATGTATGTATGCATGTATGTATGTATGTATGTATGTATGTATGTATGTATGTATGTATGTATGTATGTATGTATGTATGTAGGTAGGTAGGTATGTGAGGAATATTTTTGATTTTCTCATATAATTTCGGTGATCATTCTTTTTACCTTTCTATTTTCTGGGTATTCAAAATACTGTCTGACAAATATTGTTCATTTAGGCTATTAAAAGGATTACAGGAGTTACTTTTGCCAAATCAGTTTTTGTTTAAATGCAGGGTGTCACAAGGTTAGCCAATTTTTGTGTTTCAATTTTATTTTTAAAACCTTTTTGGTGAACTTTCTTTCTTTAATTTACGGTTATTGGGGTAGAACTAAAACATGCATATATTTGATTTTCAATAATCTTGATTGTGAAATATTTATTTTTATTATTGCTCCTAATTTTTGTTTTTCAAAGCTATGTATGACTATATGTATTTATGCTATCATAACAATCATAGATGGTACTTCCGCCAGCCTACAGTTTTGTGGAAATGGAAGGCGTTACACAGTTCGCTGTTGTGGGTATTTTTAATCGTCTTTTGAATGTTTTCTGCGGTGTGTTAAGTATTCCTCTTTCGAGAACATATATCGTACCCTTTTTTTATTTGCTCATAGAATTTTTGTGACAACATTTTTTGGTCTTTTTTTCTTGCTATCGCAAACATCTGTCCGTCCCTATATATCTATTTACGCAATTATAATGATTACAGGGGTTACATCCGGTGAATCGGCAGTTTTGGGGAAATGGAAGGCGTTCAATGGTTCGCCATTTTCGCAAGTTTCACTGTTATTGTAAAGTTTCTTGTGGTCCTTTTTTGTTTTGTTTTTTTGCGTTTTGGGGGCGATGTCTACCAGTGATATTTGTTGTTTTGTCACACTCTTCGGGAAAAAAGCTTTTTTTATTTTGGGTTGTTTTCAAATTATGTCCTACAGATTATCTACATTCAAGCTAATGATCACAGTTATTACGGCCTCAACATCTGCAATTTTTCCGAAAGGCAGTGCCATGGTCGGCAATGGGTGTGGTGGTACTCGGCAAGAAAGGGCATTTCCGTGGTAAAAATTGAATAAGGTCTCTCGCATTTTAATCTCGACGTTTGCTCGATTGCGCCATTTTGACATCGCCTTAACAGCTCGGATTGTGGGCTTTATGTTTCATCCATTGGTAATAAAATAATAATGCGGGAAAACGTCGCGTTTTATATGTCTTTTGGGAAAGGGTTTTTTTTTCCAATATTTTAAATTCGAAGAACATTTAAGCAGTGCGGCCTCTTTTGACCCTGTGGCTGTGTCACACTGCAATTGCGCCGAAAGTACACAGCGCGGTGAATGAATGACTCAATTATACAAATGTGGCTTTCTGGTCAGTTGGGGAGAGAGAAGAATGGGATACGGTTTAGGGGTCAGTATATTTCAGGTTCAGTTGATGAGATGAGCCTCCTTAACGAAACAATTCTATTCAAGCAGCACGTTGTTGGAATCTTTCTGTCGGGTGAAGGCAGTTTTTTACAGTGGTGGCTTTATGGTGACTTTGATGAACCTACTTGGCCGCCGTAAGTGACTGCCTAATTGGCATAAATAATTTACTTGTATATTACCCTTCCAATTCTTCCACAAACCACTATGGGCCGTAAAATTGTAGCACACCTAATCTTTTGAGATGACCATATTAAGACAGTTAGAAATAAACCAGCTCTAACCGCGGGGTAATTATGCAAAAATCATTACTTGCTACACAAAAAAGTGAAAGCTATGCTGCACAGATTCGTGTGTCGCCCTAAATAACGCGCACTTAGTGTGTGGTACCACCTTTGCTTAAACAAGCAATACATTTCCCTTCTTGTGAAGATGATTTTGCGTGCAATACCGCGTGCGTGAGGTATTTGCGAAGAAAACGTCGGCTTTAGGCGCAACAAACTATCTCCAGGAAAACCAGACACAATTTTCGCTAAATTTGCGAAATACTTCTTTTTTGGTTTATTTTCTTAACTAATCGATGAATCCCCCATGGGCAGCAAAAAGCTCTCTTTTCGGCTTCGGAAGCAGCCGCGTGCACGGATCCCGTGTTCTTTTGAGATGTTGGCCATTGAGAAGAAATCGCGCCGTTCAGCGAGTACTTTGTAATATGCGGCCCTTTGTTGGCGTCTGTCTCCACCTATACTCCAGGCACGTTTTTCTTAAATAACGGTCTTTGACACAATACAGAAACACAACACAAAATTAATTTCATGAGCAACTTAAGCTACAAGCTACGAAAATATGAGGGCTGCTGTTGTTTCTCTAAATGGCCGAAAGGTAGTCTGGTTTCTATCCTTAGCAGCCACTCAGGAATACATGCCTTGCGCTTCTGCACTTCTGCGTAGTGCGATATAAAATCACGAAAACATTGACGCGTAGTGCGGGCGTCCACATCATCATAAAGCCAGGCCATGCGCGAGCACTATATGCCATGCAAGGCCAACAACATGCCGAGGTCCAAGGCTGCCCTCTCCTCCTTTACTACGGCTACAATTTGTAAGCCAGGGGGGGCTCACAGGGAAGTGTCTACGAAGGGTCCTCTGTAGAACACCACACAAAAATGCCTGAGCCCAACAGTGCAGAAAAATGTGCTCCTTTGAATCTGGCTCTTTGCAAATTGAGCACTGAGTTCCCCGTGGGAAAAAAATCTCTTAAACCTGCATCCACACTCCCGACGTAATTGTCTAGCGAATTCAAATCTGGAGAAATAGTAGGCAACAAGTTGGGTGTGATGTGGTCGTAGAAGTTGTTATCAAGCGATTCTTCGGTGACGCAAATGGGGTTGGCAGAAGCCCAATCCGGCTGATGGACATAAGGTGGTCCCATCGGAACACCGTATTTCAACGGCTTAACAATGGTAGTTAGCACATCCACGTACCAGGCACCATTACCACGAAATAATTCTGCAAAAATGTGTGGCGGCATGACGCCACCCTCGCTGCTGATGGTGGATAAACCATCACAGATCACGGAATCTGTGTGCATTACTAAAGGCACCTCATCAAAGCTTGCGGAAAGCCACCTATCGTTGCTGTGGGAAACTTTATGGTGATGGTAAAAGTTCTCTTTATCCGAAAAACATCAATCCAGGCTCTCTAAGTCTTTTCAGCTTGTTTAAAAAGTTTTAACACTGAAGCAGACAATTCGCCCGAGATTTATTGTACATGAATTGCTCCTCATGATGACATAAAAATAGAAACTCAATTCTTCATCCACAGCTAGCCTGGCAGTAGACTCTGCAACAAGGAATTCCTCCGCGATGGCCCGCATCGAAATTCGTGGGTCGCCACTCGGGATGGCTTGTAGCTTTCGGAGAAAATAAGAGGTTCTGACGCTGTCTGATAGCTGGCTCGGCCGTTTTTCCTTTCGCCACAGACGTAACGTCTCCGCCACGACACATCAGGTCTGTCCGCTCCATGTAAACAAAACACTTCGCTACGTTCGCTACGTTCGACTTGTATGCTTCCATCATTCAACAAACTGGGCAGTGTGAATGATAAGGGGTCGAAGAACAAGAAGCCGCTACCCTAGATCTATATGATAAGCCGACTGGTGTCTATGACTCTAAAGATTAGCGTTCTGAAGTACCTCACGCCCCTGTATATAATAAACTCTACCTGTATCATACAGCTGAGCCATATTCAAATTCCAGGAATGTAAAATATCCTGTTTGTATATTTCTATATTAATTTAAATGTAAAAAAACTATAGAAACATCTAAATCTGACAGGTTTAGTTGCTCTCCTCAATGCCATCATGTCTGTAGTAGCAGATGAAATGAACCATGGAGCATCACTACTTTCGAACTACGTATGGTACCGAGTCAGTAACGAGTACATTGCCCCGCATTTTGAAAGCGCAAAGGTGTATAGAGATTTATTTAACTGCAGTAACACGCCGAGATCTGCCTCACATCGCATACTTTGCATGAATCTTGGCCTAAGCAGCTCTCGTTTACTCTTAGATTTTTATGGCATTCTGTATTTACAACAGATCACTAAATTGACACGTGTACTTGATTTTTCCGTGTTTATACCTCGGACTACCTTGATATACATTATTTCGAATTTGAGCTCCACCGAGCTTAGCATGTTTCTGGGCTGGATCTCAAGCTACAATGCGCAATTTTTGCTTTTTTATGTTTATCGTTTCTATTGTTTTTTTGTCCCCAAAAATGTATTTCGGTTTCTACTGTTTCTGTCGGTTGCACACAATAATTCCTTTTTTGATATCGACACTTTTGACAAAGCGTTTCCCTTTTATCATAGCCAATGTTATAGTCGTTACTCAAGCTGAAAAAAATAAAATCTCGGATCTCTAACGCAGTCACCCTTGAACTCTTTGTATCCCATTTGTATTGGTAAAATAAATCTCGTGGAACCGAAATACTAGCAATGTCTTCCCTATAAAAAGGGATGCATGAGCGCCTTATTTTCACCCAGACTTCACTATGCGGAAGAAAATCCTTGTACAGCAAAGCAGCCTGCACACTAGGCGACTAGTAAAGCACGATCAGGATCTCCCTTGCACTGCTAAAGGAAAGGTGCCTTCCCCAAATACAGGCCCTCTCAGAGCAAGTTTTGTTTAAATAAATGACTGGTAAGCAGCTTTTCTTGTTCTATAGACTACAATTGTATGAAACACTGATATTTTTTCTTTTGTATTCAGAACATTCACCAGAGACAAGGGGCCACAAACTCCGAGAAAAATTTGTCCCTACCTGTCCGGCGTAAGCTCCTCTGATTAGAATTTTCAAGCATTTGTTGTCCTTACGGCAAGAAGTTGTTTCGATTGTTTCAAAGGTTTAAAAAGAGCCACATAGAATTGCTAAATTCGCAAGGCATAACACTCTCGTCACCACTAATCCGATTCTTTCTACACAGGTCTACTTTCGCTGTCAGAACTGGACACCAATTACAGTATCATTCAGATAGCGCGTTAGGCGAAGGTCTTCCTGAACTTAGAACAAATTTACTCTTAACTACTAACACCTGGCACTAGTTATTTATTTCTCACATAAATGACAAAATGGGGCTTTTTTAACAGAGCAGTTTAAGGACTTCTACTTTTTTTTGCATGCACCATAAGGACTCGAATAAGCGCTGTATTTGCACCCATGTCGGTTTGGTCATCGCATTGTTTCATTTCACATTCACTTACTTATTAAATGAAATAACATTGTTTTTACATTTTCAGTCGTTTTCGTACACACGTTACGGAATTACTGATTACTTTCGGCAGCACGTAAGCGCTGTTCTGAGTAGCTAGGAGCACGTTTTTGCGCACTTAAAAGGCGCCCTTTTTTCCTAACCACACCAAACTTCTCAAGGAGGAGGATTTCTCTCATTTCTCTCACGAACTAATTGCTATGTCGTAGTTCGCGTACCATAAATTCGGGTAGAAAACAATAGGCAAAGACTACAGTTGATCACTAGGAGGGTCTACGCCACAATGTAGGCACAGAAGGTAAAGAGAATAACTAACCTGTTAACCAAAGTGCAATTCTAGCAAGCGTGCGGATCTGGCAAAGGCAGCGCTAATAGCCCCAGCAGATATGCGTCTCGACTGTACTACTGCCTGATGTGATCCCTGTGCCCTAGTTTCGTTTCCACTGTACCCTAGCAATTATCTACCCCAATCAAGTTTGACATATACGTCCCGAAAAGCTACCCCATTGGACAGCCTAAGCTTAAACAAAATAGCAGCAGACGGGACATACTGTTGGCGCGGCCCCATCGCTAGATCGGAAAGCTGCGACGAGATGAAACATGTGTTCGACCGTGCTTTTTGCTGCTGTTGCGATTCAGATGCTTTCGTCTGCGTATGTATACTGAGCAACTTTCACACAAGTATTTTCCACGGTCTAACTTAACTGGAAGCCTTTTTTCCATGCAGCCTATTTTCACGTGACCTATTAGGCAGAAGTGAATATAAATGGGATATTTTTCCGCGAATGTTTCAGGACTTTAAAATAAACAAAAGCCTGAAAAAATGCCAATAAAGTTTTAATTCACAAAAGGTATATAACAAAGATCTTAAGAACTATAGAACTACCAACCGTGTCTCGGTTGCATTCAAGCGGTTTACCAAGGCAGTAGTTAGCAACATAACCGCCAGCCTTGACTTACAACAACCCAGCGAACAAGCTGGGTTCAGAAAAAAACTCTACAATGGATCAAAGCTATGTCATCAACAAATCAATTGAAAAATGCGCAGGGCATAATAAACCAATTTACATACGGTTTATACACTACACAAAACCGTTCGAATCAGCAAGCACCAGCCGCACTGATGGACTCTATTAAGGGATAAGAAATAACGACCTACGTAAGACTCAAAGACAACATATATCAGGAATGCACGGCCAGAATTACCTTTCAGAAGCAAAGCGATATATTTCCCAACCAAAAAGGAGGGCGATAAGGAGATACCATCAACCCAAAATTGTTTGCAGCATGTCAGGAGAGTGTATACCGAAGACTTCACTGGTAACACTCGCGATTGTGGATAAACGGCGAAGACTTGAACCATTTAAGGTTTGCATTCACCACTCTTGCGCAGAAAATTCGCAGAGCAACTCCAACAAATAATTCCGGAAATACAATCAGAGAGATTCGCGGTGGGACTAAAGCTAAATATGAATAGAGCTCAAAAGACGTTGAGTAAACATGCTGAGCGCGCCTTTTTTAGCATAAGGTATGAAACTGTGAAACAAGTAAAATAATATAACTCCCTCAGCCGGACTGTCACTGTTGAACCAAACCACGAGAAAGAAAACCGCCGCAGTATAGGACTGGGATTGGGGCATTCAGCAAGCACTTGAAAATAATGAAAAGTACGATTACTCTATTTCTAAAAAGAAAACTATTCAAGCAATGCGTCCTGCCGGTGGTGACATCGGGAGCGGAAGCTTGACGGCTTATTAAATATTTAGAAAGCGAACCTAGGTCTGCCCTATGAACCATAGACGGCCTATTAAACATTTAGAAAGCGAACCTAGGTCTGCCCTATGAACCATAGAGAAAATAATGTTAGGAGTAACCCTTAGGGAGAGAAAACGGGTTACCTGGATTAGGAGGAAACTCAGAGAAATGATGTCATAGTAATGGTTAGGAAAAAGAAATGGACTTATGCTGGGGACGTGGCACGACAAACTGACAACAGGTGTACCACAAGAACCATTTAATGGGTTGAGACGGGAGAAGAACAAGGGGAAGACCATTACTCGATGGAGAGTTGAAATAAAAAACATTCTGAGGCACAGAATGGAATCGGGCAGCACAGGACAGAAATGGGTGGAGGTCAAGGGGGGAGGGCTTCGTGCTGCAGTGGGCCTAAATAGGCTGTGGTTCTTGTTTTTGATGATTAATAATATGCTGAGGATGATACCTTAACCACATTTGTAACCTAAAGCGTAGATATTGGTTACTAACCTTGTTTCGAGAATTTACCACAATATAGCGCTTACCCGAGGTCATTACGTGACAAAAAAGTGACAAGGACACGCGCGGGATAATAGTAACATTCTTTGTGTAAGAGACGACACGACCAAAACAGCAGGCCAGAATTGCAGGTCAATCTCGAACACATGTTGTTCTATCCCAGCTTTTCGGTTTCGTGGCTTGGACGCGCCACCACTATCTACTCTGCTAAGGCTGCCCATTACTGTACAAATAAGGTCGTTGTGAAGTGTGGCATGTGGGTTCTCGCCCCCCCCTCAAGAAATCACGACGTAATTGCACAAAGCCAGTAAAATATGACAAATTCCTTCTGACAAACAGGCCGTGAGGTACAGCTACATGGAGTCACCTACAGCTGGCGTCATTACAACAACAGCAGAGCATGGCACTCAACAAAGGCCTGGAAGATTTTTCAAACAGCACATACGTAGGTAACAAAGCTGCTCTTGCTGCTTACGAAGCAAAGCAGACGCGGTAGCACTGAAGCATTACCAAGCACGGTAACAAATAAGAAAACGGAGTAATATATGCATTCAGGGAGAAAAGTAGTAGTAGTATGTATATATATATATATATATATATATATATATATATATATATATTTATATATATATATAATTATATAGGTATACAAATACTTATATGTAAAGAGAGCGACATACGAGAAAAGCAAAAAATCAAAGTTTACTGACGATTAAGGGAAGCGAGTTCCTTTCTTTCAGAGTACTCTGCAGAAAGTCCTCTTCCTGACACGTCAGTAAGATTTCTTTTGTTTTTCTTATGTGTCGATATCTCTACTTACGTTATTTTCTCCCGCTCTGTGTAAGTTTTGTACTTCCAGACCATACATATATATATATATATATATAGATATATATATATATATATATATATATATATATATATATTTATATATATATATATATATATATATATATATATATATATATTTATATATATATATATTGCAAGGCTCGGACACGGTAAACTGGAAGGACGCGTTTAATGACGACGCAACCTCGCCGGGAGGCCGTTGCAAAAAGCGATGGTCAAGAAGGCGCGAGGATGAACGATGAAGAAGATGGTGTAGTGCTGTCGTGCGCCACACTGATGATGAGTTGCTAGATGGGATTGGCTATTCGAGTAACAGTTATGAAAGAACGATGACGCCTGTGCTTACAATATAAATATTGATATAGCCTTGAGAGACATTGGCAGAAGGACGTTTATTCGGAAGCGCTGCAGCCATCGCTGATTCTAAAACAGTCTCCAAAGCCGATGATATTTACAAGAAGACGATCAGATAGATGTAGATGAGAATTATGATCTGACGAAGAAGCACAGGATGGGACTCATAATGTCCAAGCCGGTCCTTGCAAATAGTGCGTCATTCTCAGAACGTGCTCTAAATAATTTCCCCCTCAGGGTGAAGGTGAGCTACTGGCCGCGATTAGTCAAGAGAAGCGGCGCATGAAAGGCTTAAATCTGTATCCGTACACTATTTCTGCGCCACGGTAGCGACGATCCACAAAAGCTTGCACGGAGCGGCGTGGTTGTTCACCGGCGAAGTGTCTTCTAAGATGGTGTACGAACCTGTGAAGCGATGAAAGAATTTTTTCGGTGAGCCCAGGTCTGCGTTTGGGCGTCCACACTGGCATTTCGTCACAAGGACAGAAGAGGACAGTGCGGTGACCAGCGTCGTAGCTGTCCTTGCAATCCCGATGGCTGGCTTCCGTGTTAAGACTAGCAAGCCTATGGCAGTAATTGTGTCGGGAGATGAGCTCCTCGTGTAACGATCCGGAGCTTTGCGCAGGAGCACCTAAGACATTGGCGTACAGCATGAGCTTTATAGGGATCGCGGCTGTAGACGAGCAGAAAGGAGTTGTAACAAGTAGTCGGTAGCAACAAGTAGGTGTGCAGCGTAATATGCAAAAGTAACGAATGGTAGTACTGTGTCCCAGTTGGTGTGATCAGGCCGGATGTAGGCAGAATGAATTTCAGTAATACTTTGGTGAAAGCTTTGAGTCGCACCGTCCGTGCGCGGAAGGTAATTTTAAATGGTCTTTTGAACTGTGTTTGCAGTACGAAGAACTTCTTTAATAGTGTAGGAGAAATTTGTGGACGCGATCGCTCAAAAGGACATGAGCTGCCATGGCGCAACACTATGAAACGCAAGAAGTCTGCTACCCCGGCCGCACAATCAAAGCGAATGGGTGTTGTTTCTGCGTAACCGCTTCAATGGTGAAGTTCTGAATTAACCACTGAAAGCCAGCTCCCGTCTGTGGAGATCTATGCCAAATGTGTGGAAGGGCTCCGAAGGGCAATAAAGCGTCTGTATAAGTTAGGTTTGCGGAGTTGTGGGCTTTTTCTGCTGCTGTCATCATGGGCACGAAGCGATGTCGCGTGCAACGCGAAGGAGAGGCCGTGCCAGAAGAAACGACTGCCGACGCAGTTGTAAGATTTGTCGAAGCCCAGGCGGCAGGCGAAAGCATAGCCGTGAAGGGCTTATAATATGCACTGTCAAATAGAGCGCTGTACAGCGGGAACCTGTCTGTTCTCCGGTGAGCAGTGATTTTAGTTGTACAAAACACTATGCAAAACCTCAAACCTCTCAAGCCGCCGAGTGCCCGACTATTCGATGGTGGTGTTATGCCTGGAAGCCGATCGATTATTGTGCGGCAGTATGTGTCTGCTCTCTTAAGGGTAGGCAAGCGAGACTGTCCGTAGTCAAATGTTGCGTGGTTAGCAGGTGGTATAGTGATTGCAGTGACTGAAGACAATGACGCAGAAGTCGTAGACGACTCAAGGGGCACCGAGAAAGTGCGGCCGCATCTAGGTGTTTTTCCTCGGACTTGTGACAGGGAAGTCAGTCTCCTGAAGTCGTTGAACCCGGCGTCTGAGGCGCCCTGAGAGTTCGGGTATCTGCAACCAGCATAACGCATGGTGTCCGGACACTACTGTGAAGTGGCATCCGTAGTGGTACGGTCGAAATTTACGGAGGGACCAAACCACAGCCGCACACCCCGTCCTAATGATAGCGTAGTTTTTCTCAGCACTACATAGGGAACGATTGATGTAAGAAATAACCCGCTTTCGATCTTTACCATCCGACTGCAGTACACAAGCGCCAACTCCGTGGCCACTGTCATCCGTGTAGAGAAAGGCAGGGTACGACTCGTCCAAATGGCAGAGGACCGCCCCAGTGTTGGCTGCGATCTTCAGCTGTTGCAAGCCTCTTTTACAGTTATCTGTCCAGTTGAAGGGAATGGCAGAGTTAACAGGTGTGTCGAAGGGCGTACCTATTGAAGCAAAATTCTGTACAAAGCGCCGAATGTAAGACGCTAGACCAAGAAAGCTACGGAGGCACGTTTTTCTCCTGGGTTCGTGGGAAGTTAACCACAGAAACAATTTGGTCTCGATCTGCTTGAATCCCTTCGCGGCTGACGACGTGTCCGAGAACTTTTGTGCTTCGAGAGGCAAAACGGCAATTTTTGGTGTTGAGGTGAAGGCCAGTATTTGAAAGGATGTTCGAACCTGATCCAGTCCTTGTAAGTGCGCAGAAGAGCTAGAAGAAAAAATACCAACGTCATCGAGAAAGCATACGCGCGTTTTTCATTAAAGCACAGAAAACAGTGTCGATCATCCGCCCAAAAGTTGCAGGGGCGTTGCGTGAGCCTGAAGGGATTCACATTAAACTCTTATAGTCAATCACGGGTAGCAAACGCTGTCTTTTCTTCATCCGCCTCATGCATTAGAATTGGCCAATAGCCGTATCAAAGATCGATACAAAAACTATTCCGCTCCGTTTAAATAAACCAAGGCCTCATCGATGCGAGGTATCGGATAAACATCTGTTTGTGTGATTCTGTTCAGTGCACCATAATCAATACAAAATTGAACGGATCCGTCTATTTTTGCTCTGAGACCGCTAGAAATAACCAAACGCTGTTTCTTAGAAGAATTATTCAGAGAGAGTAATTTCGCGCTGTAGCCTGTCCGCGGTGTTTATAGAACACACAGACACGGTATGACCTCTAGGGAATGATCTGTTGACCGTCTGCTTCTATGCGGTGAGTAACTACGGACATTTGACCGAGTGTATTTAGTGCGAATGAAATAGCGATTTCTGGCTTTGTAGGAGGGCCAGCAAAGAATGGGCTTGTTGCGTGGTGAAGTCGATCTTATAGTGGCCGCAAACGCAGTACTTTGTGAGTGAGAGGACGAATTCGAAACTGACGTTATACAACAGAGGGGAACAACAGAGACAGCTTCAGATTGAGCAGCGGTAGCGATAATAGTGCCTTGCCGTAAGAGTTTTGGCTCAAACCTACTTTTTATGGGAAATTGCGTGGCAGACCCTTGCGCGAAGCGCACAAGACCATTGGCTATTACGATACCCCTTGGCAGAAGGCGAGAGCGGAGTACGGTGAGCACGTCACCGGGAAGCAACTCGCCACGACGAACAAAGTTGTCGCATGTGGAGGGCTCATAACGTAATCCGCAGGAGCCACCAAACGCTGGTCTTTGGCATATGAAGTTTTAATATGGTGTGTAGAACTGATTTCAATGTCCGAGTAATATTTCCACCAGAAAATGTGTTCTTGAGAGCAGCTGGACGGTACCGTGCACATGACGTGGTTCCGAATTCCCTCAATCAATACACGTACTGTACTGCATCTCGATGGCTCGAAGACAACTTTGTTAGCATCATCTTGGGGAACGGCGCGAACTAATAGGGACAAAAATAAGAAAGAGGTGAACAGGACAAGCGCTGACTTTGAACCCGATTTAATGAAAAAGACATCGTAACTACTTATACATACACAGAATCCTCCTCCTCCAAGCCACGTGCCCACACCAGCTAATATCATACTAACACGACCAAAGCACTCCAGTGTTGACAACGCAACCTTCTTAACGCTGCAACACCTTATCACAACGAGCGCTCAAAATAAACAAAATCTTGTTCGTGCAAGACCACTGATGATTTATTGATACAATCACTACCCCATTTTCTGATGTAGTATGATTCCTGTAACTGTCTAGTACGCCAATCATTGTGCCTGTACAGGATATATATCTCGCGGAAAAGCGGATGGCAACAGTGCTCACAGGTGCGACAATGCTCGAACAGACGTGCGTGCTCAACTTTTTTAAGCGTTTTGCGATGCTCCAATAATCGAACGTTTACGTAGCCACCTGTCTGACATGGAAAAGTGTGTAGAGATGGCCGCGTGGTCTAGGGTGGTCGTAGTGTTTTCGGCCCCGGTTAAATTAAACAGCGTTTCTCCGGCCTTACAGCGGCGTGCTGAAGGTGAGCTGGGAAAGAAGAAAAGTGTGTGTAAAGTATAACATATTTTACCCCTTGTAAGGTGCTGTGTGGCTGTTGTTTACAAGATTCTTTTATCTTGCGGAAAAGTGTATGTAGGTCAGACAGGTCGCTGCATATACGTTCGAATAATAGAATATCGCAACACGCTTAAATGGGATGAGTACTCTTGTCTGGCCGAGTATTGTCGCACGTGTGAGCACCGTTGCTATCCGCTTATCCGCGAGACTGATATCCTGTACAGGCACAAAGACAGGCGTACCAGAGAGTTGCAGGAAAAATACTACATCAAAAAATGGGAAGTGATTCTATATGTGAATCCTCAGTTGTCCTGCACAAGAAATAATTTGTTTATTTGGAGCGGTCATTGCGATAAGGTGTTCCAGTGTTAAGACTGGTGCGTTTTCAACAGTTGATTGTTTTGGTCGTGTAAGTATTTCATTGGCTGGTGTGGGCAGGTGGCGTGGGGGTGGGTGGGGGCGGCGGAGGATTCTGTGTTATGTATAGGTAGCTACGACGTCTTTTCAAATAAATAGAGTTACAATTCAGCGCTTGTCCTATTTGCTTCTTTTTTATTTTTGCCCCGGATATATCGCGCTGTTCCCAGAGATGCAAGTACACCAACTATCCCAACTCGCCCCTATGTTATTGGTTAGCACCAAACAATGGTCCCGCAAGAGGTTTCTCGCCTTGCGGAGCCGCGAGCACAAGTTTTCACTAATGGCTAGTATACTAGCCCCAGTATCTTCAACGGATCAACATCCAGTCCTTTATTTTTTACTAGAATATATTTGACGGTTGCTCTGCAGGGGTTTTTGGCTTTTCGACGAATGCAGTTTTCCCTCCAAAAACTGCAGGCACTAGTTTTCCGATTAGGAGTCCAAAGCGTACACGACATGTGCTATAGAGCAGCGATATGGCGTGGGTGATCGCCACCGTAAAGAACCTTCAACTCAGCAACTTCAGCACATTCCTCAGCCCATCACCTTCAACTCAGAAAATAAAGGCGTGCACTTACGCTGTGCACCAGGCCTGGGAAGATGGGCAGGTCATGCTCACGGGTCCGCTCATTGACGCACGGGCCGGTTTGTACTACATAGTACTTGCCGCACTCCAGTAGCAACTCATAAACAACAGACATCGCACAATCCACATAGCGCCTGGCGTGATTATCACCACAAGGCGCACCCTTTTTGTGCATTCTTGGGGATGCCCGCCCACAACGTCGAAAGCTTGGGCCACAGTAGAGACACGCTGGCACGCGAAAGTTTTGGGGAATATTGTATCACAGATTGTGTGAGTCAGAGGTCGGTGTGTTTGCTGGAGAGCGAGTTTCGCCTTTTGGGCCGTAATCAGTAGCAGCGCATGTGACTTGCTCCTGAGGCAGGTGTGTGCGAAGGCGCGCATCTTATATACTGTCATTTACATGCGGACAAGGGTTTTGAAATAAATAAGTTGGTAGTTAGCGCTCATCCAGTCTACTGTGTTTCTCTGCCCTCGTCTATTGTGCTCTTTTTATTGTTTTATGCCATGAGCCAACTCACCCAACAAAGAATTCTATCAAGTAATGTTAATTAGTATTGTTTGTCAAACCTCCAACGACCGAAATCGAAAACGAAAAACCAACTCATGCTACAATTGTTGGCCCTCTAAGAAAACGCATCTACGAACTATCTCAATTGTGTAAAGATGTGCTTTTTATCAACCCCTGACACACTACTGTACCCAATCACGATGCATGCGTGCATTGTCTTTTCTAGTACCGTACCTTTTCGCGATTTTCAAGAGAACGGTATGACAAAGGATAAGCCCGGTTTGGCGCAAGCGCCGTACCTTCACAGCGCGTATCAGAGTTTTTTGCTTGACCAAGCGGCCTATGTAGAAATTGAATATTTCTTTAACAGTATGTCATTGGTCCCACTAAGGAAGCTTTTGGTTGAAAAACATTTTGAGCCTCTGCAGGGTATGACAAATTTTCAATAATTTAATGTTTCCAATATTCTGTAAACAGGAACTGAATTTCAAAGGAGATAAATTCAGGGCAATTCCTGTCTGTGCAGATGTATAACCAGCGCCTCTATGTGCGGGTAATTGCGCGGCCGCAAACTGCATCCCAAGCCGCGCCATCGCGCCAGATAAGGGTTTGGCTGGTCTGCATTCACACAGCATCTTGCATTTTTGTCGCGTGATCTACACTGGCCGATGTTAAGCAGTTTCACGTGGCTCCTGGAAAGCGGTGATGCGCATGCGCGAGCAGCAGTGACGTCACACGGCTCACAGAACGTTGTTCCCTACCCGGCGTCTCTAACACACCTCACGCACCCAGCTTCTTCACCGACCTCCATTCCGCACGTGGCGACCCGGTCCACTTGATGTTCATGCGAGGGGTGGCCGGATGTGAAACCGATGGTTCGTCGCCGCAGCAACACTGACGTGCACCTATGCAACAAGCTTAGTTCTGGGGCGATTGGTGACGCTGCACCGGAGCCGCTCCGTAACTATACAGGTGTCACATAATGCGTATACCGTGTGTGGGTCAGTGACGAAGCAGTACACAAGATATTAGGGCTAATCGTAGACAACCAAAAAAGCTAAGAATACCCAGCTGAACCTCAGCTCACGCTACGTATATCCTGGCATAGCCGAGCTAAGCATCTGCAATTTTTTTTATACTCGCGGTATTCGAGGGCAAGATGGGCATCACGCTCACGCTTGGCGTTCGTGTCTTCTTCGTCGTTGCGGGTGTCAAAAAGCCGTGTTGGCGCTGGTGCTGCCCATATGTTATATTTGTCAGTATTCTTCACTGTGAAGTAAGCATTCGAGTATCTAAAGTCAGCATAGGAGGACAAACATTAAACCGATCATCTAAATCCGGCTTATTTTAAATATAATGTTTTATTGAAAATAAATCTTTCCACGAGCAATATACACCACCTTTTGTAAAACCGAAGGCGTACTGGGGCCGCAGGGAGATGGTGTGACGACATGAGGAAGGAGGGATGGCTTTTGCTCAAGCAAGAAGAAGCAAGGTAGTTCACTTGTAGCCACACAGCTCTAGAACATAATGGTTGAATGTGCATGTGACCGTCAACGCGGTGCCGCCAATTACTGTAAATAACTACTGGAATGAACGAACGACCAAGCAAGTAGACAGGACACTGCGCAATTAAACGAGGGCGGGCCATTTAGATACTGCTCCTGCCTTTCACCTCAGCTATTGTATATATGGTCACCCCCAAAAACATCCCTCCTTATTTCGTTATGCGCCACCGCGACCGAAATCGTTGTGTAAGCATGGTGAACTCTATATACATAATGTAGTACATTGACCATCTCCACCACCCAAGATACAAATGACTGGAATGGACGCCTGCAACTATCCTACAATGTCAATAACTTTTAGTGGGTTCGTTACGGTCTAAGTAAACGTTCCAGTAATGTTTGTTTTATTATACCCTAGAACCACATCTGCTTATAGAGAATGCAAATCAGTGTCTGTCTGTCCTAAAATTGTTGCGATCTAGCTATGCATAGATGATCGCTGCATCTGAACGGTATTCCGTGGATCTTGAGCACCAGTGCGGACACGCCGCTGACAGCAATGCCACACTCATTATACTGCATGAACTGGAAGATCACTAATTTGAAAACAAACTGGGGAAGCACAGCTTTTTGATTTATCTAACAAAGAATATTTATGGGCTTCCGTAACTATAATTCCCAGAAACCTCCGAGGGGAATGAATGTAAGTTACTATGATCGATTAAGACAATGACGACCTTTCAGCGCTTATGAAAGCTCCTCATAGGCTAACACAACAAAATGCTTTGTTGAGAACCAGGATTTATGAACTGGATGACAGGTCCGTTGAGAAATCTCTATGGTTTCCGTTATTCCTGAGTCACCACGAGTCGTATGGAACAATTGGAAGACAACATTGTCATAGTATTTGTGAACAGCATGTCAATAACTATCCCCAGACATAATGTCTTACGCGCGCTTATAATTCGTGCAGCGGATAAACACAAAATCGCTCATATCATTGTAGAATTTAAAAATTACAATGACTGAGATCAAACACTTATTGTTAAATGAACACCTAAGAAACAAACACAACCTCATTGAACATCCGAGAATGAAGTTGGTAACATTTATTGAAGAAGGTGTCTTGAACAAGCAGTTTATTGTTAGCTACTCTAACCTTATTTTACTCAAGCAGTGATTTACGTATTGCCCATTCAAAGAGGGGGTTTCTGGAATGTCGTAATTTAGTGCTTGCTTCCTACGTCCGTTAATAGGGCAACTCATTTTTTTGTTCAAAATTTAGGTAATATAGATTAGGAATAAACATAGGGAACCTAGTAAAAAAACTAAAAATGATGCCCGGTGTGCAAATTTTCGTAGCGAAAAACACAAGTCCGTGGTATAAGCGAACATTAAAACTTATGGCGAACAAAAAGGCAAGAATTGTCCGGGAAGCCACGACCACTCAAAAACCATAAAAAAACTGCCTCAAATTACAAAAGTCGCTCCCACTTCCAAGGCAGCAAGATTTGGAAGACACTTCACATTACACGGATTGCGCATCCAGATGCGAAGCGAGAATGACATGCTTAGCTGCAGCTGCTAGCCGCCAGAACCGGTCGCATGCCACAGCGGGGTGCTTCTCTGGGGTATGTAGCGGGCCGAGCTGTTACGTGCAGGTTTTGCTTCTGCGGGCCGCTGTAAATAGTTCTGACCGACATCTCGTTATTGGGAAATAAAAATCACATTATTGTGGCGATCATTGTAGTGCCTACTTGTGCTAAAACCTAATAACCAGTCAACCAGTTTTTCCGAGCAGCGACGCATGGAGTAGGTGTGACTTTTTGAAGCGGTGTGCGCGCCTATTTTAAAGCAGCGGCTCGTGTTAAAGGCCCGACCTTTAACTGCTTAGGCGTACCGTTATGCTTTTTAACCATATTCCCAATGTGATATGGCTAATTTAGAATTTTTGTTTTTATGAAGATTATCTCCTTACATGCTTGGCAACCTTGCTTGCCGTATATGTTCCCGAACAAGTGCAGGGAAACAGGTCAAGGACTCGCTGAAATGAACGCTATTTGTGACAGCTGGTGGGACGACGCAATTTTTATTGCGCGCTGTCCTGTCCCTTTGTTTCTAGCGAGAGTGGTTGGTATAAAACTAAGCTTCTACAAAGCACAAACTACGGACCCAGAGAACTAAAAGGATACAAAGATACCGAGCGCTACTTGCAACTTGTATTGTATTCCAAAACACTAACCTCTAAACATTGCAGTTACCGTATTTAATCCCCAGGAATAAAAATAGGAATAAAATAGAAACTTTTCTTTAAAAATTTACCCCGATAAGCGCCGTGATTGTGGTTGGAAAGCAAAGCTGTAAACGACACCCATAACAATTACCTGTGCCACGTCACTTGCATTCACACGCCTGGCTACTGAAAGAGTGAAACCAGAGAATATGCTAGCCGTTATTTTGGATTCACAGGGTTAGCGTCCCGAACGCAGCACCGTCGGCCACAGCCAGACTGGAGCGGCGAACGCCGCCGCTACTTGCCGGCCGTGCATCGGTGGAAAGAAAATGGAGAGAAGCGTCTCTCGAAGGGTACGGAGCAGGGTCGCAGGCGGCTATATCGTCGTTTCTCTCACTGCCTCCCCCTTACTCTTGCTTCATGTGTCACCTGCAAAAAAACCGCCTCTCCCGAATCGCTGAATTAAAACCAGCGACTGTCTCCCCGTCTCCACGTGTGGTTCTAGCTGAGTTGCTAAGACGGCGCGCTCTCACTCCTCTTTTTTTCGGGTCTTGGTTCGATCCCAGGTGGTGTCAGTACTTTTATTTAGACTAACTGGAAGTGTCTTGTGGCACATGATGCGCCGGAACTGTCGTTTGGTAGAGGTAGAAAACTTTAATTTAGAATGGCAGCTCTCGAAGTTTTTGAGTTGGTGGAATTGCGTGAACGTGGGCGTCGTGGGTAGATTCGCCGCTGAGTAGTTCTTGCGACAAGATCTTCCCCCTTGCCAAGTTCCGGGCCTGTTCCCAGGCAGCACAGAACTGTTCAGCCTAAGTCAAGCCGGTGTATTTTGGCCAGTTATTTTCTCTCCGGCCTTTTTCCGGCAGGCCTGTTCGGCTCGTTTCCAAATGTGTGCCTTTTGGCCGTATGCGGCCGTACTCCCATGGCTATCCAACAGCCACTTTCCGTCGGCCAGTCGACCAGCTTACTTTCATACGGCCTGCTTCCCGGCCTAGTGCTCCGGCCATTCAAAAGCTACTCGTGTGCGGCCGAAGTACTGCCACAGGAGGAGAGCCGATCTGCGATTGTCGGACCCCAGCCGGACTGAAGCTGCCGGAACTTCGGCCATGATACTGCCATTGGAGTTCAGGCAGAGTACGTTCACTCTACTGTGGCCGGTGGACGAGCTCGTCATGCAGCGCTAGTAGATGACTTAGTCGCACTGTGCAGCAGCACAAACCCACCATTTTGGGTGCACTGCACATACATCAAGGTTAGCCCGTATTATACTGCCAGCCGAACAGCCTTCAGCGCAGCCTTGTTCATTGATCAGCGTCAGTTGAAAGCAAAGTGCATCGATTAAACAGTGCTCAAAACTGGTCGTTCCTATAATTGATTTGCCTCTTTTACTGTCGGATGCAGAAAATATTGGTTTGCTATAGCTTCAATAGTTGCATTGTTCAGGTACTCATATTTTTTGTGGGCCCGCCCAGCTGCACTAAAACGGGAGAGCAGCAGAGGGCGCATACTTTGGTGGGCTGTATTTCACAAAGATTGAAGTGCCGCTTTTAGCCAATTTCTTTTATTACAATCTTCCTAAACACTTCCATGCTCCGACTAAATCAACTGTTTTTACAATAGTTGCTTGACCTGTGTATTGTATATAAAACCGGCGAGAATGCCTTTACGAAGCGTTTGGTGCTTCACAAAACACTCAGGAGCATTCACTATAATTTCCTTCATACTATGTCCAGTTTTTGAACATTTTTTTTGCAAAGAAATGTTCTACTCGATCAACTTTTCTCATGATCTTTCACAGGGATGATCCTTGGAGAGATCGAACAAGTACTTTCATTTTCAATCCATTTTGCATGTTTTTATGAGTACCGTACACCCCACTTAATTGTCCAAGAGTACTTATTTTTATCTTACGTACATCGTTAAAAAAATTCCGGACGCGTCGCGCATGACACCCTGCTTCTGGTGGCTGCAGTTGTGTCCCTCTGTGTTCACGCAAGGAAAGGCGTAAGACTAGAGTTTCATAATTTGTTTCAAACCAATAATATAGCAATGATAGTATGCATCAGCAAACTTTGCTTGTTGCGACGAATAAAACAATAAATATTTCATTGGTCGAGTTTGAATGCGTAAGCCTCTCGATCCGTCGGACGTGAACTTGCGGCTAAGCAAATTTATTATTTATTTATTTTTTCATTATTTATTTTTTATATTTAATATTTTTTTATATTTTTATTTATCTATTTATTATTTATTTATTTTATGTGTTTATTTATCTGATACCTGCTTCGCCTTTGCAGGCAATACAGCAGAGAGATACACAACAGAAACCATCAAATTTGAGACCAACTAACAAAATAATTCTTCAAAGTAAAGCGAAACTCGTCACTACCGATGGTGGTTAAAGTCATACATGGAAGATAATTGCACTCTCGTATTGATCTAAGATAAAATCAATCGCGCACGGCGTGACTTTTAAAGGAAAGTTAATAATTTGCTTTAAGATTGCGTTCCCACATTAGGATATGTAGAATGGCGCTTGAATGTACATCTCCGCTTCGATTCTATATTTCGAATGATAGATATTACGAAAAAAATTCAACCTGAGGTTTCGTCTGTGATCTTTGGTGTCTTATTACTTAAATTTACTTTTAATTTCGGTCATGCTACGTTGACAGTGCCAAGTACCTAATACAAATCGCACTGCCCTCTTTCTTGTGTTTTCGACCGTGTCAACCAGCTCTTCGGTGTAGGCATCCCAGCAAACACCTCCGTACTCCAACATTGAACGCACATGAGTGAAATATAGTTGTTCTTTTAAGTTAGGTGGAGGTCCGCTGAACATTTGTCTCAGAAAGCTAAAAACACGTGCAGCCGTAACTTGTATGTTCTGAACGTACCAATTTGAAATCTAACCACTCCTTAAATATACTCCTAAGTATTTATATTGCCCCTCGTTCTTAAAGCAGCGTAATCCATGGTATACGTATTTAATTGAAATAAATATGTTTTCGTAAAAGTGACGTCCGCCCACTTTTTTATATTCAACGACTTTTCCGAATCAGTACATCAGGATGTTAATAAATTCGAATCATGCGGCCGGTATTCGGAATCACGTTCATTCGCTATAGTCCTGTAAACTACACAGTCATTCGCGAACATTTTGAACAAAGATATGAGGCCAATATGAGCCTTCTTCATCGTAATTCATCATGTGCCTATTCTCGAGTTTTCCCACCTTGTCCAAACTCTACTTTCCTAACGTTCAACACCCGATGTTCTCGTTCACTACGAATGTCTAGCGCTAACTGCTAGCGAGGTCCTTCGTCACACAGTGAATTTTTCGGAGTGGTGTGTGACGCGCTGTACTGCAGGTTTCACTCTGGATTTCGACCGGTGGAGACCTTCAACAGTACAGCACATCTGCCTGGAAACTGTGGAGCTCCTCCAATGGGCGACATCAAACGTCATACATACGTAGAATGCCTTTTTAAAAATAAAAATTCACCCATCTGCCATGGAGCAGGTCGTCCACGTGGTCCTACCGTTTTAAGGAGAACTAGCGAGAGCAACGCTGATGACTCGTCTACACGCTATGAGTGCGTTACTAGATTGAACAATTTGGTCATTGCTCAAATGATTAATAATACGATGCCTTCCTCCGACGGGTTTCCCAGAGTAATGATTTCTTGACTGCGACCTGGACGCCACCCTGTAGTCGCCGTAAAAGACGAGCCTTTTTAATTTTTTGTAGCGAGATAGGAAAAGCTCACAGGGCACCCATAAACCACCATCAATGGCGCTGCCGCCGGAAGTACATTACGGCGAAGAACGTCTGTTTACCAGCCTAAAAAATATATCGCGTTCTCGTGCGCGTCCATTGATCTCATTAAATAACGTCCGGTGAAACAAGAACCCAAAAAAATCTGTCACGTTTGCGTTTCTTGAAAACGTCACACTGCGGACGATGGACTGTACAGGCCAGTACCATTTACCGAGCGTTCATATATGATCCCAGCATTTGGTTGCATTTCAAGCAGGAAGGTCCCTATGTGTGTCACTTACCGCACATTCACGTAACATAGGTCACGCTTCTTGCATCGCGCGTTGCTCAGGCATCCACAGGTTGATATTTCCCCCCAAAAAACAGGCAGAAATTTCTAAATATTTGTAGTTTTACAGCCCTGACACTACACCTTAGATATATTGCATGTCGTAAGAGATGACTCCTGGTTAACGTTGACCTCAGATAGGGGCTTAACGTGTTCTCATATGAATAAAACTTATGCGCGTTGTTTTAGTGGCAAGAGTGTTGAAATGATCCACGGAAAACACAATTATTTCTATGCGCGCGTGAAGGGTATGAAGTGACAAAATTGAGCCTCTCAAGACCAGTTTCTCGAGGCACGAATCGTACTAGTGGTGAGAACAGCATATTTCTAATAATGACTGCGGTAATACTTTGTTGTATCTTTCGGCTTTTGTATCTGAATATTTCTCACTGAGGAATTTTTCTCGCTATAATTTACTTGTTCCCAACGTTATCGGCAAGAAGTGTCCTAACACCGCTGTGAAATTTCTCGAAATAAATGCCACCTCGAAATAAAAACTACATTTCTTATTTTAAGGTTGACTCTGATGTCAAAGTCATTATGTCTTTAGTAGTTTTCTCAAACGGAGTTAAATTGGAGCTGTTACCAAAACAGTTCACAAAAATATTAGCTGTTACATCACTGAATCCCCGAATGGCAGTGAAGAGCTCTTGAAAAATAGCCCTATCCTCAGCATTCACGTGAACAGCTCGGTGGTCTGCTGCACCTGCAAATAAAAAAATCAAAACTTGCTACAATTGCCTGTATTTGTACAAACTTGGGTTTCTAGTAATGTACTGGCGGTGCCTGTGAAAAAACATTAGCGATGACAAGTGACAGTATTATACAGAGTACTGCTTTCAAACAGAAATGTAAAAGTTTGTTGTTTCGTTGCAATATGGCAACTTTTTTTGTGCACATTTTGTGCACAGAGAGCATTATTAAAAATGGATTGAACATTCATTTTGAGTAGAAAAATTGTGTTTTCTATTTTGTAGGTCCACTTAGTTTTACTTTTCATCAGTTGTTCACAAAGTTCGAAAACATCGAAAAAAACCGTTCATACCAGCACCTTATATTCGCCCATTTGGCAATACGAAGCAACATCACACATCCTTGTTCTGTGTGCTACCCTGTACGGTAAAACGGCGCCGCTGATATCACAAAGGCTAGACGAGGAAGTGGAAGCTCAGTAGGACGATCGTGCAGTACTCATCAATGATTCATCGGGACTACCGAACAGGGCCACCTCGGTGCGACATTCAGCTGACCCCTCGCTGTAATACCTAAAACCGGAACCGCAATATTCATTCCCAAAGAACCTGCAGAGCGGCTGCACACGGCGGAAGACCAGGTGTAATTGGGCAGAGGGTGCCAAGAATGTCTACGTTTGCACAGGCAACACTAAATCCAGATCTGGGTAAATCTACGCAATGCCTTTATCATTCCCAGGTGTTTGCAATACTAAAAGAGATTGGTAGCGTCTGTTGGGTTTGCGTATATACAAAGCCTCAGAAAAATAAATACATTACTTCAGGAACCGAAAAGTAACAAAGAAAAAAGAAAGTGCAGCAACTAGGTAGCTAAAGAAAACTCGAATTTAGTCTACCTTCACAGACAAATATTGCACGGCATGCACAGGAGCTAGACGAGAGCACGCTAGCTGAGACGCTAGACCAGAGCAAGACAGTGACCACGAAATAGTAAGAAGCATAAAACGTCGAACTTATAGGGCTATGAAAAAACTAGATAAAGAAAGGTATCCGAACTGGCCTTTTTATGCGGAAAACTCACGCTAGGAATACGCATTCGTATTTCAACTCGCAAAGGGAACACATCGTAGACACACTATATGACACCGTAATGATGATAGCCGCAGAATATACAAATTTTGCAAGAACTGAAGGTAGAGAGTTATAGGTGTTCTATTACAAATACCCGCAGTGTTTACTCAGTAAAAAGAAAAAAAGAAAAAAATTAAAGGTGGTTTAATATTTGGGTCATTATACCTGTCACAATGAACGAAGTGAAGTAATCCTAAGGACATTCATAAGTATACCAAGGAAGGCATTTAAATATAAAAGTAATAGATCATCAACTAAGTGCACCGGCCTGACTCACCCGGAAGACTCGCCCCAACAATCCGCGGGGCTTTCATCCTCTTCGCAGAAATAACGACACGAGCTCCTTTTTCAGCAAGTGCACGACAAATGGCAGAGCCTATTCCTCCTCCACCGCAACCACCATATCCAGGCGCCCAGACAGAGATTCTTCATTGGCAGCCATTTCACCAATATATGAAAAAAAAATTTAGCTGAGTCTTCACGAAAACAGCAGAAGTACTACACCAAACACTCGACAAAAACCACACTTGTCCTTTGTAGTTTGTAGGGGATGCAGTGCTTCGGAAACTACCCGACTTCATCGGGAAATGCCTCAGAGGAAGGGGTCGTAACTTAAAGCGACAGTGGTGGTCGAGTGGTAAAACACTCCTCTCATAAGCTTGACGTAGCAGGTTCCAATCCTCGGCAGGCGGATACCCACCGGTTTTTTAAAAAGTGCAAGAGTCCCCGGAGCCTCTGGACGCCTTGAACGTGGGAATAAACGCTTAGAGCTTGACCACAAGCATCCGTGGAAGGCTATGTAGGCGTTCCCCCGAATCCCTCCGGGCGGGGACAGGCACCGCTGGTAACCCACAAGCCAAAAAGGGTACAAGTTCCCCGTGTACTGCCTTGGCAGGGGATAAAGGGCTGGGACCCGCTCTACCAGTGTGGCATACGAGGGAGGCCGGTGCTCCTACGTATGCCGATGTGGCATACGTGGCAGTGCTGCTTCCACGTACCATTCAGATAACAACGTATGCGAGCGTATTAACGAAATGAGACTAAACTTACTTCTAACTCCTCACGACCAGTCCTAATAATTTATTGCTATAAAATGCTAAAATTACCCCTTTTTAACAAATAAATTTAGGAACTCGAACATTTTTTACACCTACCAATCTGTACTTGGCGTAGCACCATATTATCACATATTTTTTCCCGGTCGCCGAGATTTACTTGGTATTCAGAATTGTTATTTTGAATAGAAATATACCGTTTTTACTTTTTTATCTGTTGTGTTACACATGTTGCAGAGCTACAGCTTACTTGCGGCAGCACGTGGGAGATGCTCTAACTGCCATGGTGAAACTTTCTGTGCGCTTGAAAGACAGCTTCTTTCCCCACAACAACGAATTTCCCGTAAAAGAGCATTTCTCTAATTTTTCGCGACTTCATAACGGTAACTTTGTACCCAAACTAATTCCTTTGCCGTAATTGACCAATTAAAAATGTCTGCCAGAAAAAATAGCCAAAGCTACACTGTATCACCAGCATGGTTAAAAAGTAAAATGAGCTACTAACCACGTAAAAAAAAGTGAAATGCTAACAAGCGTGCAGTCATGCCAAAGTCTGCGCTAATGTTACCATCTGGTACGCGTGCCGCCTGTAGTACAGCCCGTTGCTTTCTCAGTTCCATACTTGCGCTTGCACTGCGGTTTAGCGATTATCTTCCGCCACCAAGTAATACATATACGCCCCCGACAAACCACAATAATGGACAGCCTAAACTTAAAAAAATAACAAGACACGAGGGATCTTGATTGCGAAGCCCCACCACAAGAATGGTGGTGCGGGTAGATAAATAACGTGTTCGAGAAACCCCTTTCCCTGCTACCGTGCGAGTAAGTCGGTTTCGTCTGACATGTATACTGAACAACTATAACGCATGCGTTTTCTGTGATCTAGATTAGCTGGAAAACTTTTGTTGCACCCAGTAGTTTTTTTTATGAACGTATTGGACAAACGTGAATATAAATGGGATATACTGACACAAAAAACCCGCTCATGTGCTTTTTGTTAATCTTTTTTTGAGAAGTACCCACATTGTCGCGGATAACCACGCCGACAAATTGAGTTGACAAAACACGTCCTAGCAGAAAGATCCATTTTGCAACACCCCAAAACGGCCGACTCTACCCAAAAAGTGAAGGCCTCTCCTAAACAGGTTTTCTGCAATCCAAGCTTTCTGCTTTCACGGCTAGCCCGCGCCACCAGTATGTGTCATCTACCGTTATTTGTTCAGCCAAAGCGGTTCATGGCTGTACAATCTGGGTCGTTGTAAAGCGTTCCAGGTGGATTCTTTTCGCGGGAATATCAGAACGTTGTTCCACACAGCAATTAAAATGTGACACGGTATGTCTGACAAGCTGGCCGTCAGCTACAGCTACACGCCAGCAGCTGCACCTGGGGTCGTTCCATCAACATCAGTGCTATGGAGCTCAAACGTAAGGTCAGGAGATTTTTTGGAGTGCCTAGTACGTTTGTACAAATCAAAATTCTTTTTCCTGCGTCCGACGGAAATGAAAACGCAAGTTAGCACTGCAACATTACGAAAATTGAATAAAACTAAGTAATCTAAGCATACAGCAAGGCAGTTTCAAATCAACACTTTGCATACGGATAGTTTATACGGCACCTACTCTAGATCACGGACCAAGCAGCCAGTGTTATTATAGTAGGGTATTTAAAAAAAATTACCATTCCTTCCCTAAAAAGGTCATAGAAGCTCAAACTCTACGCCTAAACTTTGTTCAAAGTGCGTCCAATCGATGCTGAAACTTCCAAGGAATTCAAAATCTCACACGCAGAACAAACCCGTGTTAGGAGTGTTAGTGCATAAAAAAAGCATCGGCGAAATCTCTAAATGTATGCCACTACGTGTTTAGTTATTTAAAGGCATAATATTGTACTCCAGTATGCTGGATGCGTCTTATCTCATTTGGAACGTTCTTTTTGAGCGATTTTAAAGAAACCGTTTTGGCACAATAAAATCCCGGGGCCCCACAACCGCCGTGTCTCCCGAGATCTTATCAGAACTTTTTGGTCGACCAAGCGGTCTATTGGGAACTGCATTAGCTTCTCACCGAACCCCACGGATACCACTGAGAAAGATTTCGCGTTAAAAAACATTTTCCAGGCTCTGCAGGCGATTACTAATTCCGAACAATTCAATATTTGCATTACCGCATTAGTGGCACCTCATTTCTGCAGCAAAAAAAACTTCTGGGCAATTACACTTCAGGAAGGTCAATGACCACCGTCTCTGTTTCCGGATAACTGGTTGCCTGCAAACTCCTGCTTAAACCGAGCCGTCGCCCAAGATAGCTTTCGGTGGGGTCGTAGCCACACCGGCATCTTAGGTGTTTATACTCGCCTTATTAGAGATGAAGGTTCGCAATCGTGCTCACGCTTGGCGTACGGATCCGATGCGTCGTTGCGCGTATCAGCCTCCGCATTAGCGCCCATTGCCTTCAAATATTCCTTTACTATCCCACCTCACTCTTAAGAGAAAATTGCAGTAAAGTCAGATAAGAAAGAAAAGTTCCAACCGATCATATACACACGTCTCTAATTATATATTTAATGCAGTTATAGGAAGAAAGGTTTCCAGGGACAATATACGCCACCTTGCAAAAAACCGAAGGCGTGCAGGTGTCTCAAGCGAGACAGTTTCAGGATGTCAAGAACAGGGGAATGTCTTTTCCTGGTCTACATAGGCAACACGTAGGCGTTCACTTGCAGCTCCTCCGCGTGAACAAGACTACTTCAGTGAGCATGAGAGCATCAACCCGGTGCGGAAAAGTCTTGCAAACAAGCTATGCCAGAGACCAAGAACTATTAAGAATACGGGAGCACAGTTCACGTTCTACTTGCTTTATATTTCTCTCTTAGCGCTTGTTTTCAGAACTGGATGACCAATTCCCGCCAAAAGCCACACTCCTCATTGCGGCTCACCTTTGCCACTCGATTTCACCTTTTTTATATTTGTGGTGTTCGTTTGCGCTTGGGCAACTTTGGTGGCCTAATGATACTGCTCCGGCATTTCGCCTCATATATTGCACATGTTCGCAGCGCACTCTGCTTTCCCTTATACTTCTTTGGCCTCCGCTTGACTGAAATACTTGTGGAACAATACGAAATTCTTGTATATATACGTTGAAAGACTCCACCGCCCAAGATACAGATGCCTGATGTTGATGTCTGCCACTAAACTACAATTTATAACCCCTCTTTTGAGTTCCTAACGGTCTTCAGTAGACGTTCCTTTCATGTTTCTTGATTATCCTGCCATGCCACAACTGCTTAGAAAGAATAAAATCAGTGTCTTTGCCATCCAGATGTGGTTGCCATCCTGGCATGTACCGACGAGCACCGCACCTGACGCTGATTGAGGGGATTTTAGCAGAATGTGATGGCGCCTGTGCTGACAGCAATGCCTCACGGATTCGAGTTTACACGATTATCTTCCGAATTTACGCAATCATTCGAGCGTCTGAAAGGTAACTTGGAATCCTCGATTAAAGTCGTGACTACTTTGACCCCTCACGTTACCCATCAAATGCTAACACAAGCAAATGGCTTGTTGAGAGCAAGGTTATGTGAACTGCATAGTTCGTCCGTCGACAAAGCATTGTGGCTCTGCGTACCCACAAGAGGTACGCAACAATCGGAAAAAAAATCTCCTTGTACTTGCGAATGGCATTTCAATGAACACACAAACACATGATATCGCACGAGTGCCTAGAGTTCAGCCAGCTAAAAACTACCAAACCATGCCCTTCATTGTAAAATTTACAAATTACAAAATTTCGCATCAAGAACGTCGATCTAAATTAACACCTAAAACATGGACACAACCGCTATAAACAGGCAAGAACGATGCTAATTAAAATGCTAACGAAAGTGCAACTCAACGAGTGGTTTTATGTTAGCTAAAGTAACTGGATTGTAACCAAGAATTGCTAAATGTACTACCCAATCAAACATGCGGTTTCTGATCAGCCAAATGTGCGTGCTTGCTGTCTACGTCGTTATGATAAGGCTGGAAATGTTTCATTTAAAAATGACTAATATAAACCAGCAATAACCTCGACCTAGCCTGTGAGAAGAAAAGCGAATCTCCTCACTATTATCCCTAGCGCAGTCCATGGTTCCGACAACTCGTCTTCTGCTCCCCATGCTACGGCAGCAGATTGTTGGGTGATGATACGGCAACAAAACGTCGCTGAGAGACTGCGCGCAACACACTGTTTTTTTTTACAAAACATTAGCATTCAAGTTTACAGTGTGACCGCTTCTTCAGACGGAGTGGGGCGCCGTTTATTTGTAGGCGATAACTATGGATTATTTAGATGAAATATTGTAACTGTACCTGAGGTATTTCTGGTCACACTACTGTAGACCAACCAAAGCTTGTGTTGTGCGTATGGAATATTTCAGCCTCACACCGAAACAAATTTTTTAGTTCCCTTCATGATTCCTTAAGTGCCGTCCATCCCAAACTCTTTAAAGTACCTATTTTTATTTCAATACGTTAACCTTTCTGGCAACGACTTGCTTCCTTGACAATTACAACAGAGGTCAGTTTATCCGAATGGTCGCAGGTCTCTTCAGTGTGCTATCAAATTTTGCTTATATCAGGTAGTTACCCAACCAACAATACTTACTCACACCTCTCTTGAAGTGTATTGGATATTTTGCTAACTATTGTTGCCATCTTGTTTCGAAGCTTCTGTATATTGCAGGCATTAGAAATCACCGTTTACTGATCATCACGTTTCATTTACGTTCTGAGACGTCGCCCACAATGAGAATACCAAGTGTTAACTATTGCAGTGAAACTTTTCTGCGATAACAGGGGTCTTGAACAATTCCTGATTAAATTAGGGATTGACTTCCAATTCCATGCAGTTGTGTATTTATTTTAGAGGTTTATTTATTTTTTATTTATCTGTTTATTTATTTATTTTTAGTTATCTTTTTTATTTCATCATCATCATCATCATCAGCCTATCTACGCCCACTGCAGGGCAAAGGCCTCTCCCATTATTTTCCAATTACCTCGGTCCTGGGCCAACTGTTATCAATTTATCTCGCAAACTTTTTGATGTCATCTTCCCACCTAACTTTCTGCCGCCCCCTGCAACTCTTGCCTTCTCTAGGGATCCACTCTGTTACCCTTAATAACCAGTGGTTATCTTGCCTTCGCATTACATGCCCTGCCCACGTCCATTTCTTTTTCTTAATTTCTACTAATATGTCCTTAACACGTGTTTGTTCTCTGACCCACTCCGCTCTCTTCTTGTCCCTTATTGTTACACCTATCATTTTCCGCTCCATTGCACACTCAGTCGTTCTCAATTTAAGTTGAACACTCTTAGTGAGCCCCCACGTTTCTGCCCCGTAGGTGAGTACCGGTAAGATGCAGCTGTCATACACTTTCTTTTTCAGCAACAATGGTAGTCTGCTATTCATTATCTGAGAATGTCTGCCATATGCACCCCACCCCATTCTTATCCTTCTAATTATCTCTGCCTAATGGTTGGGATCTGGGGTCACAACTTGGCCTAAGTAGATATATTCGCTTACCACTTCCACTGCCTCACCACCTATGTCAGGCCGCAGTGCTGTCCCGAGGGTATTGATCATTACTTTAGTTTTCTGCATATTAATTTTCAGGCCCACGGTTCTTCTCTGTTTGTCCAGCCCGGAAAGCATGGTTGTCAATTCGTCCCCCGAGTTACTTAGCAAGGCAACGTCAGCACCAAATCTGAGGTTACTGATGTATTCTCTATTAACACGTACTCCCACCTGTTCCCAATCAGACGTTCTGAATACGTCTTGTAAACATTTTTTTATTTATGATTTATTTATTATTTATTTATAACCTAACAAGAAATGTCTCTGCGCTCGGTGTACAGGAACAGTGGTAGCCTATAAGTGATTCGGAAGTCTTTCAAATACAATACCTTGTATTTTGTGGCTTTGTTGTAACGGCCTTAAATCACTTGCGTGCTCTTGAAGGGAAGCGGCCAACTATGCCGAAGAATGGTTTATTAGACAAGTGTTGCAATGCCTTCTGCGTGATAATTGGATGCAATTTGTTACGCCTGCCTATAATTTGTCATATGGGATACCGTTATCAGTAGCTTAAGCAGGTTTCGTCTCCCATCCCGTACCATGCAGTGTGTGCGTATTCGGTGAAGGTAACATTTCTGACACTGTAGATTACGCAACATTAGATGGATTTTTTCGAGTAGTAGGTAAAGCGAGGACTTGAAAACCGTTTTTCGTTTGCTTCACAGGATCGGTAGCGTTATCTTTTTTTCAAATAATTAGGTTAGGCCCTTATTCTGTGTCATGGTAACAGGCTAGTTCAGGCTGAAAATAGCAGAAATCGTAATTGCCAATACAGCTCAAAATGTATCTTTACTATAAAATTTGACATTACACAATAAACAGAAAGCGTGATGTTTTATTGAAGCCGAAGTTGTCATTCGCGAAATGGTATCAAACACGACCTTTAGTAGCTTAATTTATGCGAGCGGCTTGTACGCGTGAATCACTAGCGGCTGTTGTTCCTTGAATTGCCGTCCAGACTCTTGCTTTGACAACCCGTCGAGAAAGTCGTAAGTAAAATTCCGCAGCTCAAAATGAGTCTAAACGTACTTTTAACTTCTCACGACTAGTCCTAAGAATTTATTGCTATAAAATGCTGATTCCCCCTCTTTAACAATTAAATTTAGAAACTAGAACATTTTGTGACCTACTAATCTGTACTCGGCGTAGAACCATATTCTCACTAACATTTTTTCTCGGTCGCCTTCATTTACTTGGTATCCACAATTGTTATTTTAAATAGAAATATACCATTTTTACTTTTTTATCTGTTGTGCTACACATGTTGCAGAGCTACAGCTTACTTGCGGCAGCACTTGGGAGATGCTTTGACTGCCATGGTGAATCTTTCTGTGCGCTTAAAAGACAGCTCCTTTTCCTACAACAACAAATTTCCAGTAAAAGAGCATTTCTCTAATTCTTGGCGACTTAATAAGGGTAACTTTGTACACAAACTAATTCCTTTGCCGTAATTGACCAAGTAAAAATGCCTGCCAGAAAAAATAGCCACAGCTACAGTGTATCGCCAGCATGGTTAAAAAGTAAAAAATGCCACTAACCACGTAAAAAAAAGTGGAATTCTAACAAGCGTGCAGTCATGCCAAAGTCTGCGCTAATGTTACCATATGGTACACGTGCCGCCTGTAGTACAGCCCGTTGCTTTCTCAGTTCCATACTTGCGCTTGCACTGCGGTTTAGCGATTATCTTCCGCCACCAAGTAATACATATACGCCCCCGACAAACCACAATAATGGACAGCCTAAACTTAAAAAAATAACAAGACACGAGGGATCTTGATTGCGAAGCCCCACCGCAAGAATGGTGGTGCGGGTAGATAAATCACGTGTTCCAGAAGCCCCTTTCCCTGCTACCGTGCGAGTAAGTCGGTTTTGTCTGACATGTATACTGAACAACTATAACGCATGGGTTTTCTGTGATCTAGATTATCAGGAAAACTTTTGTTGCACACAGTAGTTCTTTTTATGAACGTATTCGACAAACGTGAATATAAAGGGGATATTCCGACACAAAAAACCCGCTCATGTGCTTTTTTGTTAATCTTTTTTTTTGGGAAGTACCCGCATTGTCGCGGATAACCACGCGGACAAATTAAGTTCGAAAAACACGTCGTAGCAGAAAGATCCAGTTTGCAACACCCCAAAACGGCCGACTCCCCGGCAGCTGCGAAGGCCTCTCTTAAACAGGTTTTCTGCAATCCCAGCTTTCCGCTTTCAGGGCTAGCCAGCGCCACCAGTATGTGTCGTCTACCGTTATTTTGTTCAGCCTAAGCGGTTCATGGCTGTACAAGCTGGGTCGTTGTAAAGCGTTCCAGTTGAATTCTTTTCGCAGAAATAAGAACGTTGTTCCACAGAGCAATTAAAATGTGAAACGGTATGTCTGACAACCTGGCCGTCAGCTACAGCTACACGCCAGCAGCTGCACCTGGGGTTGTTCCATCAACAGCAGTGCTATGGCGCTTAAACGTAACGTCAGACATTTATTGGAGTGCCTAGTACGTTTTTACGAAACAAAATTATTTTTCCTCCGTCCGACGGAAAGCAAAACGCAAGTTAGCACTGCAACAATAACGGAAGTTGAATAAAACTAGGTAATCTTAGCATACAGCAAGGCAGTTTAAAATCAACACTTTATATACGGATAATTTATACGGCACCTACTCTAGATCACAGACCAAGCATCCAGTGGTATTATAGTAGGGTATTTAAAAATAATTACCATTCCTTCCCTAAAAAGCTCATAGAAGCTCGAACTCTACGCCCAAACTTTGTTCAAAGTGCGTCCAATCGATACTGAGGTTTCCAAGTAATCCAAAATCTCACACGTAGAACAAACCCGTGTTAGGAGTGTTAGTGCATGATAAAACGCATCTGCAAAATCTCTAAATGTATACCACTACGTGTTTAGTTATTTAAAGTCATCATATTGTACTCCATTATGCTTGATGCGTCCGATCGCAATTGGAACCGCTCTTTTTGAGCGATTTTCAATAAACAGTTTTGGCACAATGGAATCCCGGGGCCCCTCAATCGCCGTTTCTCCAGAGATCTTATCAGAACTTTTTGATTGACCGAGCGGTCTATTGGGAACTGCATTAGCTTCTCACCGAACCCCACGGATACCACTAAGACAGATTTCGCGTTAAAAAATATTTTCCAGGCTCTGCAGGCGATCACTAATTCCGAACAATTCATTATTTGCATTACCGCATTAGCGGCACCTGATTTCTGCAGCAAAAAAATTTCTGGGCAATTACACTTCAGGAAGGTCAATGACCAGCGCCTCTGTTTCCGGGTAATTGGTTGGCTGCCAACTCCACCTTAAACCAAGCCGAGATAGCTTTCGGCGGGGCCGTAGCCACACCGGCGTCTTACGTGTTTATACTCGCAGTATTCGATATTAAGGTTCGCAATCGTGCTCACGCTTGGCGTACGGATCCGACGCGTCGTTGCGCGTATCAAGCCTCCGCATTAGCGCCCATTGCTGTCAAATATTTCTTTATTATCCCACCTCACTCTTAAGAGAACATTGCAGTAAATTCACATAAGAAAGAAAAGTTTCAACCGATCATCCACACACGTCCTTAATTGTATATTAATTGCAATTTTAGGAAGAAAGGTTCCGAGGGATAATATACGCCACCTTGCGAAAAACTGAAGGCGTACAGGTGGCCTCAGCGAGACAGTTTGAGGATGTGAAGAACAGGGGAATGTCTTTTCCTGGTCTACATAAGCAACACGTAGGTGTTCACTTGCAGCCTCTCCGCGTGAACAACACTACTTCAGTCCCCGCACGGGGCACCTTGAGTATTCATGGTGACGGTGTTGGCGACACCGCGGACCCCGAGCCCCCAACATAAACTGTAACCTACCGTGGTGATGTGTTTAAAGGTGAAGGGTAGAAGCCTCAAACGGTGGCCGTCGGAGCCCAGGTCAAGCTCCGGCGGATGGGCTCCCTGTCTGTTTACCAGGCAGGGAGCTCTGGGACCTCTCAGGCTATCAGGGTAAGGTTGAGAAGAAAGTACCCCCGTCCCCTGCTTTTTTCTATGCTGTATGGAAAATTCAAACCCCCCCCCCCCAAACGTGATCGGTCCCTGAAAAGGGGCCGCACCGAAGTATCTTTCCCTCCACTTCCAAGCATGAGCTTCCCAAAGCCAGACAAATACTCTCGTTTTCTTGTTATCGAATCCCTTGACACAGCCCGCCCTCTTGCTTCACAATCAGTATTTTTGATTACAAAATACCTTGATGGAATCATTGGGAAAACCTATAACGCCAAAAAACAACGCACAGGTGAAGTCCTTGTTGAAGTAAAAAACCAACAGCAGGCAACCACACTTCTTGGTCAGACGAAAATGGTCGATCTGGACATCAGGGTCACACCCCACCGCAGCCTGAATAGCTCGCAGGGTGTGATCTCGGAGGCAGATCTTCTTAACGAGACAGATGCCGATATTCTTGAAGGTCTAAAGGATCAGGGTGTCACAGCCGTGCGCCGCATCACGATGCGTAGAGATGATAAGGTAATCCCCACGAAACATATCATCTTGACCTTCAACTGCTCCTCACTTCCTGACCATATAAACGCAGGGTTCATCCGATGCTCCATTCGTCCTTACATTCCGAACCCGCGCCGCTGCTTTAAGTGCCAGCGGTTCGGGCACGGAACCAACTCCTGCCGTGGTCGTCTGACCTGCGCAAAGTGCGCTCAGCATGATCATCCATCTGATAATTGTCCATCATCAACCCTCACCTGTGCCAACTGCCAGGGACCCCATGCTGCCTACTCTCGAACGTGCGAGAAGTTTAAGCAGGAGAAGGCGATCATTAATGTGAAGGTGACTGAGAACATCACTTTCCCAGAGGCGCGAAAGAGGTTCGCCTCTTTCCCCCTGGGGAGGTACGCCGACGCGGCTCGCCGGGGGGCGGAGCGGCGTCTGGTGTCCACAGGGACCCAGTTCAGCGAGTCTGACCTGGTCCCTCTGCCGCCCCCCCCCCTGGGTTGCCTCTGGCAGCCCAATCCGTTCCCACGCCGCTTGCTGAGGCAGCAGCGGTTGTGGTGACAACCTCTTCTGTAGGGACCGGTGTCGCTCCCGCTTCTGCCTCCCCGTCCTCCAGTGCGTTGGAGGGTGCCAACCGGATGGACACCGGGGGCCCTGCATCGGCTCCCACCGCCACCGCCCCTCCCGTGCCACCTCTGGTGCCCCGGACGCCCTCGGCGGTGGCGGTTCAAACGAAGGGCTCCCGAAAGGGGGCCAAGTCCCACGAGCCTGGTCCGCCGGGCACCCTTCTGGCATCCGATGAGGAGATGGATGTCGCGCCGTTCCTGCCTGCAACGCAGCGCAAGGAACGGCCTCCGATGTCGAAGCCGACAGAAAGGCCTAGAAATCCTAGAATAACTGCCCCGAAAGACGACACATGAACAAACAGACACACACACACACACTCCAGTTATTCTTAAATTTAAATAATGGGAACAGAAAACATCATCCAATGGAACTGCTGAGGCCTCCTTAAAAATCTTGACGATGTGTATGAGATTCTGCATGCCAGTCAGCCATGTGTCAAGTGTCTCCAGGAAACCCACCTTAATTCGAAACAAACAAATTTCTTAAATAGGTACATGGTATTCAGAAAGGACAGGGTTGGCTGCACACACTCTTCAGGAGGTGTGGCAATTGTCGCCCGGAAATCCTTAGCCTGCCACCCTGTCACTCTGAACACTGTCCTTGAGGCTGTAGCAATCCGTACGATAATATTTAATAGGTTAATAACGGTGTGCTCCATTTACATTCCTCCTGATTTTGCACTTCTGAGCTCTGATTTCGAGGCACTGGTTGACCAGCTGCCCGAACCATACATACTAGCAGGCGACCTTAATGCGCACAACTCTCTTTGGGGCTCCTCCAGAACGGATGCCCGAGGTCGCTTGATAGAGGTGTTTCTTACATCCTCCGGAGCATGCCTTTTCAACAAAAAACAGCCTACATACCATAACTTAGGACACAATACATACTCGCATCTCGACTTGGCGATTGGTTCTGCAGTTCTCTTTTCATGTCTTGAGTGGGGTGTGGGCACAGACTCATATGGTAGTGACCATTTCCCCACTTCCCTAACGTACATAGTTAAAGGCCCATGCAGTCCATCTTCCCATAATAGGTTTAATGAATCAAAAGCAAACTAGAGTACATTCACAGAAACATCTAAACTACACCACGAAACCATAAAACACCTACACGTGGAGGAAGCAACCCGACTCGTCATGGCACACATACTCGACGCCGCCGAAAAGTCAATGCCCCAGGCCTCCAGTGCGTCCCGCAACCCAAGGAGGCCCTGGTGGAACGAGGACTGTAGGCGGGCGCGAGAGGCCCAGAACAAGGCGTGGGGTGTCCTTCGCCGGTACCCCACGTCAGATAACCTCATTTCTTTTAAACGGGCAAAGGCTTTTGGGAAGCGAGTGCGTCGTGAGGCGAAAAGGGAGAGTTGGCACACCTTCCTCACCTCCATCAACTCATACACTGATACACACATAGTCTGGACACGAATATGCAAGCTGAAAGGACAACAAAAAAACAGCCTGCCCCTGGTTAGCACAACAGGGGACACACTCGAAGACCAGGCCAACACACTTGCACAACACTTCGAACACGTGTCCAGCTCATCACACTACACAAACACTTTCATGAAGCACAAAACGTCTGCGGAAAAGAAGTCCCTGCGTGATAGCAAGAAGTCGCACACTTCTTACAATTCTCCTTTTTCAATTCATGAGCTGAAGGTTGCTCTGAGTACAATGAAGCCTTCAGCTCCAGGTGCAGACAAAATCACATACACCATGATACAACACCTACACCCAAACACTCTTGAAACACTCCTACATCTATACAACAACATATGGCTTTCGGGGCACATTCCTCGCTCTTGGAGGGAGGCCATAGTAGTGGCTTTCCTGAAGGAAGGAAAGGACCCTTCCTCTCCTGCTAGCTATCGGCCCATCGCCCTTACAAGCTGCCTTTGCAAGCTCTTCGAGAAGATGATAAACAGGAGACTTGTGTACTTCCTTGAGTACAACGGTCTTCTCGAGGGCTGCCAGGCAGGCTTCAGGGCGGGGCAATCTACAAATGACCAACTTGTCGCCCTTGAATCATACATAAAGGACGCTTTCATCCACAAACAGTTTTGCACAACGGTATTTTTTGACCTTGAGAAGGCCTATGACACCGCTTGGCGTTACGGGATCCTAAGTGACCTAAAGTCTTTCGGTGTTTCGGGCCATATGCTCAACACCCTTGCTAGTTATTTGTCCGAAAGAACGTTTCGCGTGAGAATAGGTAGCGCACTCTCAAGAGTTCATGTGCAAGAAAACGGCGTTCCGCAAGGTGTAGTGCTAAGCTGCACTCTGTTCATAGTTAAAATGAACTCCCTTGGGAAGGCATTGCCACCTACAATCTCTTATTCAATGTATGTAGACGACATCCAGCTATCTTTTAAATCATGTAATATGTCCATCTGTGAGCGTCAAGTCCAGCTCGGTGTCAAAAAACTTGCCAGCTGGGCAGACAAGAACGGTTTTAAAGTTAACCCAGAAAAAAGCACCTGTGTTGTCTTTTCCAGGAGGCGTGGGATCCATCTGGACCCAGACATTATCCTTAATGGCGTATCGATTCCTGTGAGGAAGGAACACAAGTTTTTAGGTGTGGTGCTGGATGAAAGGCTTACGTTCATCCCTCACATTAAACAATTGAAACATAAATGTCTAAAGGCTCTCAACATTCTTAAAATCTTGTCCCACCAGTCGTATGGAACGGATAAGCAACTCCTGTTACGTATTTTCACAAGTCTAGTGGGGTCTAGATTGGACTATGGGAGTGTTGTGTATGGGTCAGCCACTAAAACAGCACTTAAAATGCTCGACCCAGTGCTTCACTTGGGGCTTCGCCTCTCTTGTGGCGCATTCCGTACGAGCCCTGTACAGAGTCTTTACGCAGAGTGTGACAAATGGTGCTTATCACACCAGCGAACCTATGTTGACTTGTTATATGCCTCTAAAATTTCATCAATGGACAACCATCCTTTTAAACCGGTTTTTAATGATACATCCACATCAAAACTCTTTTTAAATCGCCCGTCCGTTCCTGTTCCCTTCTCGCTCAGAGTAAGGGACGAGGTCACTATTCATGAGGTCTCCTTTGTAGACACATTCAAGTCATCTATCACTGATCTTGTAGCACCATGGCATCTTCGTCCTGTTGCATGTGACTTGTCTTTCATAAAATACAATAAGAACAGGACACCGAAAAGTGGGATTCTGCAGCATTTCATGTATGTGCACGATAAATACAAGGCTGCAGAGTTTTTCAGCGATGCATCGAAAACGTTCACTGCGGTGGCTTGTGCGGCGCATGGGCTGAATTTTGAAGCATATAGAACCATGAATGTAAACACAAGTATTTTTACGGCAGAAGCATATGGCATTTTTCTTGTTGTAAGTCACATAGTTGAACATCGTATTCCTAAATCCATCATCTATACAGATTCACTGAGTGTCGTCCGTACATTGTCATCCGGAGAGTCCTCGAAAAACCATGTAGTTAACCTTGTCTTGAAATCAATTGTGCTGGCATATTCTTCAAACCTTGAGGTGAGTGTGTGTTGGGTGCCAGGCCACTCTGGCATCGGCGGAAATGAACTGGCGGATGAAATGGCCGCCAATGCTGCACTCCGAAACACAGTAGACATAATAACACTACCTTACACAGACCTCAAGCCACACATAAGACAACACTTGCGCAGAACATGGCAAACACACTGGAATGAACAGACAGACAACAAACTACATGTAATAAAGCCACACTTGGGACGGTACACATCTGACTCGCACAACAGACACACGGAAGTCGCCTTGGGTAGGCTGCGGATAGGGCACACCCATGCAACGCACTCATATCTGCTGACGGGATCTCCTAGACCCCAGTGCGGCAGGTGCGGAGAGGCCCTATCCGTAGTGCACATACTAATCACATGCAAGGCACTTCACACAACACGACACAAACACTTCAGAGAACTCTACAGACAACATATTCCCCTACATCCATCGTTTTTCCTAGGTGACGATGCCATTGTTTCCGTCAAACGTGTGTTTGAGTATTTGTCAGAAGTCAAGTTTTTAAACCTCATTTCCTATCACGCATCATGAAATCTGGCCCTTTACACCAGCCATCCTCACTGTCTTTTATTGATTTTACTTTTGTTCTTGCTTACTGATTTCAGTGTCTAAGTTCTCACCTCTCATATTTAACCACTGTTTTGGCGCTCTTTGCCCTAGTTGGCCTTGCGCCATTACGATCCAACCATCATCATCAACACTACTTCAGTGAGCATGAGAGCATCAACCCGCTGCGGAAAAGTCTTGCAAACAAGTGATGCGAGCAACCAAGAACCATTTGTATACGGGATCGCAGTTTACGTTCTGCTTGCTTTCTATTTCGTCTCTCTGAGTGCTTGTTTTCAGAACTGGATGACCAACTCCCGCCAGAAGCCACACTCCTCATTCCGGCTGACCTATGCCAATCGATTTCCCCTTTTTTAATTTGTGGTGTATGTTTGCGCTTGGGCAAAGTTGGTGCCCTAATGATACTACTCCGGTCTTTCGCCTCAGACATTGCACATGTTTGCAGCGCACTCTGCTTTCTCTAATACTTCTTCGGACGCCGCCAGAAAGAAATGCTTGTGGAACAATAGGAAAATCTTGTATATGTACATTGAAAGCCTCCACCGCCTAGGATACAGACGACTGATGTTGATGTCTGCCACTACCCTACAATATATAAACCCTTTATTGAGTTCGTTACGGTGTTGGGTAGACGTTCCTTTAATGTTTCTTGATTATCCTCCCATGTCACAACTGCTTAGAAATATTAAAATCAGTGTCTTTGTGTCCAGATGTGGTTGCCATCCTGGCATGTACCTGCGACCCCTGCACCTGACGCTGATTGATGGGATCTTGAGAAGCACGTGATGACGCCTGTGCTGACAGCAATGCCTCACGGATTCGAGTTTACACGATTATCTTCCGAATTTACGCAATCATTCGAGCGTCTGAAAGGTAACTTGGAATCCTCGATTAAAGTCGTGACTACTTTGACCCCTCACGTTACCCATCAAATGCTAACACAAGCAAATGGCTTGTTGAGAGCAAGGTTATGTGAACTGCATAGTTCGTCCGTCGACAAAGCATTGTGGCTCTGCGTACCCATAAGAGGTACGCAACAATCGAAAAAAAAATCTCCTTGTACTTGCGAATGGCATTTCAATGAACACACAAACACATGATATCGCACGAGTGCCTAGAGTTCAGCCAGCTAAAAACTACCAAACCATGCCCTTCATTGTAAAATTTACAAATTAGAAAATTTCACATCACGAACTCCGGGGTAAATTAACTCCTAAAACATAGACACAACCGTTATAAACAGGCAAGAACGATGCTAATAAAACTGCTAGCGAAACTTCCCTCAACGAGTGGATTAATGTTAACTAAAGTAACTGGGTTGTAACCAAGAAGTGCTAAAAGTACTACCCAGTCAAACATGCGGTTTCTGGTCTGCCAAATTTGCGTGCTTGCTTTCTACGTCGGTATGATAAGGCTGGAAATGTTTCATTGAAAAATAACTAATATAAACCTGCAATAACCTTGACCTAGCCAGTGAGAAAAAAAGCGACTCTCGTCACTAATATCTGTAGCACAGTCCAGGGTTCCGACAACTCGTCTTCTGCTCCCCATTCTACGGCTGCAGATAGTTGGCTGATGCTACAGCAACAAAAACGTCGATGAGAGACTGCGCGCAACACACAGTGTTTTTTTACTGAACAGTAGCATTCAAGTTTTCGGTGTGACCGCTTCTTCAGACGGGGTGGGGCGCCTTTAATTTGTAGGCGATAACTATGGATGATTTAGATGAAATACTGTAACTTTACATGAGGTATTTCTATTCACACTGCTGTTGATCAACGAAAGTTTGTGTTGTGCGTTAGGAATATTTCAGCCTCACACCGACACAAATTTTGTAGTGCCCTTCCTGATTCCTTAAATGCCGTCCATCCAAAACTCTTCAAAGTACCTATTTTTATTTCAATACGTTAATCATTCTGGCAACGACTAGCTTCCTTGAGAATTACAACAGAGGTCAGTTTATCCGAACGGTCGCAGGTCTCTTCAGTGTGCATCGAATTTTGCTTATATCAGGTAGTTACCCAACCAACAATACTTACTCACAGCTCTCTTGAAGTGTATTGGACATTTTGCTAACTGTTGTTGCCATCTTGTTTCAAAGCTTCTGTATATTGCAGGCATTAGGGATGTCCGTTTACTGATCATCACATTTCATTTACCTCCTGAGACGTCGCCCACAATAGGAAAAGCAATTCTAACTATTGCAGCAAAAAGTTTCTGCGACAACAGGGGTCTTGAACAATTTCTGGTTAAATTAAGGATTGACTTTCAATTCTGTGCAGTTGTGTATTTATTTTTATTTATTTATTGATTATTTATATATTAAATATTTATATATTTATTTATTTATATTTATCGTTATTTGTATTTATGATTTATTTATTATTTATTTATAACCTCAAAAAGAAATGTCTCGGCACTCGGTGTGCAGGAACAGTGGTAGCCAATAAGTGATTCGGAAATCTTTCAAATACAATACCTTGTATTCTGTAGCTTTGTTGTAACGTCCATAAATCACTTGCATGCTCTTGAAGGGAATTGGCAAACTATGCCGAAGAATAGTTTATTAGACAAGTGTGGCAATGCCTTCTGCGTGATTATTCGATGCAATTTGTTACGCGTGCAAAAATTTGTCATTTGGGATACCGTTATGAGTAGCTTCAGGAGGTTTCGTCTCCCATCTCGTACCCTGCAATGTGTACGTATTCGGTGAAGGTAACATTTCTGACACTGTAGATTACGCAACATTAGATGGATCTTTTTTAGTAGTAAATAAAGCGAGGACTTGAAAAACGTTTTTCGTTTGCTTCCCAGGATTGGTAGCGTTATCTTTTTTTTTCAAATAATTAGGTTAGGCCCTTACTTTGTGCCATGGTAAAAGGCTAGTTGCGTCTGAAAATTCCAGAAATCGTAATTGCCAATACAGCTCAAAATGTATCTTTACTATAAGATTTGACATTACACAATAAACAGAAAGCGTGATGTTTTATTGAAGCCGAAGTTGTCATTCACGGAATTGTATCAAACACGCCCTTTAGTAGCTTCATTTAGGCGAGCGGCTTGTACGCGTGAATCACTAGCTGCTGTTGTTCCTTGAATCGCCGTCCAGAGTCTTGCTTTGACAACCCGTCGAGAAAGTCGTAAGTAAAATTCCGCAGCTCTTTTTTCTCTTCTTCCGAGATTAAACGATGAACAGGGTTGGCTCTTGTGTAGAAATCTAGGTAGAGGAAAAGAAATAAGTTAAGATCCGTTCAGGATTACACAATTGCTTCATAAACAAAAAACACACCATCCAAGCATTCGCTTTTTTGTATCGATAGTGTCTAAAGCAGCACAAGTAAAACTACTTTTGGTCTTTCTTTCACACGCATGTTGGGATCATCTGCGACTATACACGTGCGGCATAAAGGAGCCCTATTACTTACAACGTTTTTACCCACGCCTCGAGGCTAAGCTTTGCTGATGCTTTCTTGTGTCACTAGGCAATTTTCTCGCAGCATCAGCCAACTCAAGTCTTGTCAATTACAGGTGGCAATCATGTCATGAATGACCTCAATGTGTCAGCGCAAGAATGTTTTTTCGTACTTATCTTACCATTCTTAACCGGAAGACCGCGGCGGGGGCAGGCAACCTTTAAAACGTTTTCAACAAATACACCTCCGCGTCCACATCAAGGGAGCAATTTGTTCGGCAACAAAAGTAAACTTAGAGGTTGCATCACCAATTAAAACACCCCAGGTTTCTTGATCTTTGAAATTATTCTTACGCCATAATTAACATTAAGTATGTTAGAGCTTTGAGACCCTTCGGGTAGGAGACTTGTTTAGGCAGAGCTGCACCAATTTTTTGATCTGCGACAGGAAACCTACCGCGTAAGTTTTAATCCTTTCGCACTCCCCGTTCAGAAAGTTCTGGTGCACACTTGGACCATATCTGAACATCGCAGTACCAAAAGTTCCCCAGATAAAAAGGTTTTCTTTTTTGGCACGGAATCCCCGCGTTCAGTCACAGACAAGTTAAACAAGCTCCGCTAACTTAGGTGCCAGGGTGACCCCTTAAATGCCATACGCACTTTATCGCGTTGCTGCTCCGATAGTTTGGCGTGAATCAGCTAGCTAGGCGCATTTTTGGTACCTCTGCAGACACAAACCTAAATGTAAACAAAACAGTACCCATAGCCCTTTTTTGGCCAAGACGCCGTTGCAAACTTGAAGAGTTGGCACGTACTTCAGCCGGCGGAGGCTTTAAACAAGTGAAATAGGTTTTAAAACCCCTTTTAGATACACCATGAGCCCCTTATAAACAAATAAAAACCGTATAATACCACGCTGTTCCGTGGTATACCGTGGTATACTTTCGTAGTATAATTATACCGTGGTATAATAATACCACGCTGTTCGTAACACAAAATAAAGAACCCACAATTACCGCAAGGCTAACCGGCCCAGCTAGCGAGAATATGGAGAATATTGCGTAGGCAGGGGTCAGCGATTGTTGGCATTGCTATAGAAGACATTCCGCAGCATCAGATGCTAGGTTATGAAGAGGAACACCTCTAAATAAAGTCAGCGCTACATCAGTAACACCGTTCTCATACCGGGTTACGAGTAGCAAGAGGACCTCTTGTTACACACGTGGCATATCTAAACATTTGAATAAGTGGACAATGCTAGGGCGCTCAGACAAGTACAACGACTTGCTGTGACCACCCCAGCAAAAGGTTAGTAGATAAGTACCCAGTTTTTATTCAGAAATTACGAAAAAACCTTTTTGTCCCTGTCATCATCTCAATGTTTCTAGAATTTAGAGCGCCGGGTTGCCTAACGCTTGCACATCCCAGCGGAAGGATAACCGTGGTTTGCGAAGCACACGATGTACAGTTCTTCGGCTCAGAATAATATGAATGGCGAGGAGGGAATCTAATACTTCTTCAGCGGAGGAATGTTTGGCGTACACCCTAATGTAGCCGTAAGGCTACAACAGAAAGCTATAGAGCTCTCTCAGAAAATTCGCACTTGAAGCAAAATTCGTCCTGGTCCAGAATTCGAACTCGGAACCCTCGCTTAACCGGAGCAGTCGGTCTACCAACTGCGCTAACCAGGAGGGCAGTCGTTCGTAGCGTGACAGCGAGTTGATCGACAACTTGAAGTGATGGACAGGTTTTAATCTACCAGATTTTGGGAAATCTCCCAGGTGGAGTAAGTTCCTGCGAACGAAAGTTTGACATTTACCTCAAGCCAGCAGTATTGCATATACGGAAAGCTCTACAGCTTTCTCCAAAACTTCGCAGTTGAAGAAAAAATTGTCTTGGTCCAGGATTGCAACACAGGAGCACCACTTGACCGAAGCAGTCGCTCTACCTACTGAGCTAACGAGGAGGCCAGTCTTTTGTAGCGCGAGAGCGAACCGAACAACCGCTCAAAGTGAATGACAGGTGACAATTGACCAGATTTCGGGGAAATCCACCCAGGTTGAGTAAGTTGCTGCCAAACGTTTGGCATCCACATCAATGTAGCCGTACGGCAACAACAGAAAGCTATGCAGCTTTCTTAGAAACTTGGCAGTTAAAGAAAAAATTGTCCTGGTCCAGGATTCGAACCCGGGACTACCGCTTAACAGGAGCAGTCGCTCTACCAACTAAGCTAACCAGAAGGCTAGTCGTTTGTAGCGCGAGAACGAATTTATCAACTACTCAAAGTGATGCACAGGTATTAATCAACCAGATTTAGAAGAATTTATGTTGTGCATGTCGATATATACTTTGAAGAATGTTAAAACCCAGCCTTGAAGGCACGTACACGAGAAGAGAGTAGGAAGACACACAGCGTGTGTATTGTCCTAATTTCTCGTCGTGTACTGGTCTTCAAGGCTGGGTTTCAGCGTTAGACCCAATTTATGTGAAATCCAAAATTCTAAACCAGGCTGAATTTTTCTGCAATTACGACGTTTGCGAGGAAGCTGTAAAACTTTCCGTTATTACACTACGGCTAAATTGTCATGGATGTCAAACTTCACTTCGCAGAAACTTACTCCACCTTTGGAATATCCCCAAAATCTGTTCCAGTAACTTTAGCGGCATTTATGAGTGGCTGAGCTTGAAACCAGCCATTTTTTTTGTAAAATACACCTGTGCACTGCCGTGGCTTACCTCTACTGCTGCCAAAAGGTAGTGAATCTACACAGTAAGTCATGTGTGTTAGCCTATTCCTTAAGAAACACACTTATAGAAAGCAAAAGCGACAAACGACGGCTCAGTATCACAACGAGCCTGTATGGCCACCTCGTCGGCGGGAAATTTCTCTCGCTTCTCGCTCTTTTTCTTCCGGTTGTCTAAGCGCAACCAATGCAGTTACGTAGTTCTTCCTCCTCCGGAAGTAACCATCATCCAGGATGCCTACGGTGCTGCACTTGAAAACTTCAACCATGCTAGGAAGGCCTTTAGGGACACAAAAAGCAATCCCCCAACAGAGAAGGTTCTCGCCACACTGGTGTAGTATGGTTGGTTGCCAACTACCATGATTAACCAACACAACTTTCGGCCCGCAGTCTCCAGCAGCCGTAGAGCATCTGTTGATGGCGACAGTGAGAACAGCGATACTGCAGATCGTGCTAAGATTCGCAGGGACTGGGAAGGCCGCCTTTGGGATTTTACCCCGGCAACGTTCAACGCACGCACCTTGTCTAGTGAGGTAAACGTAGCTGTAGTGAGCTAAACGTAGCTGTACTACTAGGGGAGCTGTCGGAGATTAGGTGGGATAACATTGGGCAGAGCGAAGTTAGAAGGACAACAGAAGGCTCCACCGAGCCCACTAGCGGGAATATTAGATGCCACAGTGATCCCCTAGGGAAGAAAGAGCACGGCGTAGGATATATGTTTTACAGAAAAATAGCAGGAACCATTGAGGAGTTTTAAGCATTGGCGCGAGAGTCGCGGCTGATGTGATCAAGCTACACATTAAAAACCGAACGGGAATATGCGCGAACAACGAGGTATTCTGATAAAGCCGTAAATATCTTCTACAAGAATGTCAAAGCAGCAGTAAAAAAACAACAAGCCAGTTAATTATTGTGATGGGAGACCTTAAGGCAGAGATCCTTATGAAGTAAATGGGAGAAAGGTCAGTGGGAAACAGCCGCATAGACAATCGCAACAGTCGACTAGATACACCAGGGGATTTGCAGAGAGAAATAACCTGAACTTGATGAACACATTCTTGTACAAACGAAAGAATAACAATAGACACGTAACACTTCCGATACTGAAACGGCAAACGAAATCAACTTCGTTTTAAGAGAGAGCCCGGGTAATGTGAAAGACAAAAAGGGGCCAAGTAAGATTCATAGCAGCGATAATGCGATGGTTAGATGCAAGTTAAGGCTGAATCTCAAAACAAAAAAAAAAAAAAACTAAGAAACCCCGCATCTAGTCAGAACGAGATCGAAAGAGTTTAAATAATTTCTGAAAGCAATTTCTTTATTCAGAACGAGCAGAGTGAGGTCGCTGGGTACAGGCTAAACGACATCATAACAACGAAGCACAGCTAATCAGCAGAGGCTGTGGGAGAGATATTTAGCGACCAAACTACAAAATTATGAAAACGAAGAAACTAAGTGCCAAACTTGAGCACGTCAAAGTGTTAGGTATGGCCAATCGGTTTGGAATACCCGAGCTGTCTAAAATCATAAACAGAATAAAAACAAGTTAGAGACATGCATATCACATGGGAGTGATCGACGAAATGCTGCCAAAGGGGGGTAAGCTTTAACACACCTGAGAGAAAGCCAGCCATCGGCAAAGATCGGATTTAGGTGCTCATAGATGAGTAAGCTAACATTCCGCACACTTTGAACGCGATAATAAAGGTTACAGAACTCTCCACCAGGCTGTGTGACAAAGACTTTATACCAGAGAAAACCACCAAGAGTGCAACCTCAACTTTCGATGCCCCAATAATAGGTAAAGAGGACGTTGGAAAGGCTCTCCAAAGCATGAAAATGGGAAAAGCTGGAGGTGATGAAGGCATGACCGTAGATCTTTCGAAGGAGGGCGGAGATATTGTACTGGAAAGGTTTGCCGTACATTTGTCGAAATGCTTTATCACTCAAAAATTGCGCAAAAGCTGAAAAAAAAAACACAATTTGTTTTTGCTTCATAAGAAAGAAGGTTCCAGGCCCGTCAAAAATTACAGACCCATTACCAAGCCTCACTTGTTTGCAGCTGATTAGCAATGTTATACTAACCCGTGTAGGTAAGAGCCTGTATTACCAACAATCCAGAAGTTAGGCTGGGTAAAGGCTACTCAATTATCAATCACATCGATGCGGCCAATCAACTTCTAAAAAAACCCCGAGTAAAATAAACCCGCTAGAGGGTATGAAAAAGCCTTTGATTCTACAATGACCGCAGACGTTTTAGAAGCATAAAAGATAACAGAATAGAGGAAACCGATATAACACTTCTAGAAGACATTTATAAAAAAACTAATAAGGATAACTCGCCCCAAACAAAGCGATACATTTTTTATCCAAAACAGAATAAAAAAAAATGATACCATCTTTCCAACACTATTTACAGCATATCTGGAATGGGTATTTAGAATGCCGACTGCCACAAATACAACGAAGTATAAACGGGCCATACGTGAGCCACTTGATGTTTGCGAACAACATAGTCTAGCTCAGCGAGACTACACAGGACACAAACAATGCTTGAGGGATTACAATCAGAAAGCATGACCTTGCGTCTAAGGACAAGTATGAATACATTTTACTAGAGAGCCATAACCATGCCAAAAATGACTTCTTCAGCTTAGCAATGAAACTCTAGAAGCGAAACAATACCCAAACTCCCTCACATAGATTGTTAGTGCTGACGCCAACCATAACAGAGAAATCCCACGCAGACTAGGAATGCGTTTGAGAGCACTCGGCAAGCAGTGATGATTAATAGAATGTAGGCTACCTCTGATACTCAAAGGAAAAAGGTACAGCCGGTGCATGCTGCCGGTGATCATATACGGACTGAAACTGAACGCTATATTAAACACCTAGAAAGAAAACTTTGCTCGGCGCAATTTGGCCGTGGAACTAATCGCGTTAATAACTCAGGGATCGAAAACGACCTGTGTAGATCAGAGAGCAAACAAGAGTAGAAGATATCATAGTCCAAATATAAAAAAAGAAACGTTCATGGGTTGTCCATGTATTGAGACGAACCGACAACCGTTGGGAAATTAGAGTAACAATAGATACCGAGAGATGGGTATGGAGGAAGGGTAAGGCTAATAAAACGAATGGAGGTAGGAAACGCAAAATTTGGGAGTTAACTGCGGACTCGATCAGCGCAGTACAGGAGCGGTTAGATGCTAAAAAGGGAGGCCTCTATCCTGCAGTTGGCCTGAGTACCTAATATTTTGCTTTTTTTTCTATCACAATAGCAAGTGAAATCCCGCGTACGGCAAAAACTAACCGCGAATCTTAATAAGTCGTTATATTTAAATTCTGGCGTATTCAACATCGCGTGTGTCACATTTGCCTGTTTGTACCGCAAACATATTGAAAATGCGACCTTACTTCAAAACGAAATACCATAACATAAAAGATAAAGTTTAATATTGTTGATTTTACATAAAATGTCTATTTTTAATTAAATCAACGAATGTGAACTATGGCAAAAGTGGGAATACTCCTTACAACTAGATTGCTAATCTTGTCGAACCAATGAGGCATCTTTCATTGCCTACAATGAAGCCGTTGAAAAGCGCGGCTGCGTAGATTAGATTGACATGTGCAAGGGGAAACGCTCAGTATTTTATTGCACGAGTGTCATTAACACTTTAAATTCCCTTCCGAAGCATGTTGAGAGAAGCACACAAGCTTCCTAAGTCAAAACTGCGCCAAAAGTATTTCGAACCTTCGCTGAAGTTAGCCGAATTGATTGTCGAACGACGAAAACAACCCGACGTCGCAATTTCTCGGGCACTAAGTATCTACGAACGATTGGAATGTACAGGTAAAACACAATGTAACAATGTTCCCGAAAACCGCGAAATATTTCTTTATGTTGAGAACTTTGTAAAATGGGGACTTTGATTATACTATCGGTTGATTAAATAAATTCGATGTTTAGAGACTGGCGACTCCCAAGAACAAAGAAGACATGGTAATGCGGTAGCCGGGGCGCTCCGCTGACGATATTTTAGCTATGTGAATAAACTTCGCCGTGTAAATACGACGGACGGGGCTTTTCCTGAAGTTGTCGCACCCCAGCAGGCGCGCAAGGCATAGACCTTTTTCTTGTACCACTCCCCGCTTATCCGAATGTTCCAGGCTGTCACATATTCCTGAAGCACCTACACAGGGCTTCCCCCTACATCTCGTTCGGGATGGACTTGAGGTTCTTTTTCTGCGGCGCAATTCCAGGTGAAGTTGCGTAAGTGAATACATCCGGTTCATTCAATATTGTGGAAAGCGTGCCGGGCGTGATGCAGCCACAGCCTTCGGCCGCGTAACTGCTCAGTGGTTCTCGTAGATTTCCGAAAAACTGAACTACAAGTTGTCCCGCTCAGTTTAATCCAATCGCCATCCAAAATATTCCAGGCGCAGGACAATTTGTTCCAAGCGCCAAATATTTTATTTTCAACGACAACCAATTTAATCTGGGTTCCAGCGGATTTATTCTAAGTTCCAACCGATTCAATTACGTCGTCAACCAAAATATTCCAGCTGTAGGAATGTTGTTCAAGAGTGTTTGATGGGACATTAGGCGCAGATTTGAGGGACTTTGTTATGTGAGGTGGGGTGAAAACGTCGTGTTTCGCTATCGATTATGTTCAAAATATGCGCACCGCCTAATGGACATTTACTAACAAGTGCGGACCAGGAGAGTGGTCTCGTCTGGTCCGTGGGTGCCGCGTGCTGATCTTCTGCGAAATCATCAGAAGTACCCTCTTCTCGGGTATTGTTAGGCCAGCAGACTTGCAAGCGTATTGTTCCGCGAGGAGAAAACACTTCTGACGCGAGCAAACGTAAATATAATGTGGCAATAATAACTAACACTGCAGAATTACACCAATTGCTAAAACATCAGAATGCAAACGGCATAGGTAATTTGTTTTTATGAAAGGAACTTCTGAAGGCATTGTACGCGAGGGGCAGATGATACTCCTGATGGGAGTTATTGACGGCGCTTTTTAAGACGATCAGCTGACACCACACGGCACCAATAGATCATTTAGATTGGGAATACTTCGTTGGGGCATGCGAATAAAGTAATTTTGCTAGGTCTTTTTGACTTGGGCGGAGTCGTCACCGCAGACGTAGCCAGCCCGGATAGGGGCGCCCTAACCTGCACTTGTTTGTGTCTGATTCTTTTCATGTTTTCTCAAGTTTTTGTCCGGAACAGTACCAACTAGCCCACCTTACAACACTCCTGCAAAATGTCCCCCGCTCCCTGTCACCGCGTCGCCGGGGTCCCCCTGCCTGACCAGCGCCGCGATTGCTCGCTGGACCACCTGAAGGTGACGATATGGACCTTCACTCCTGAACGCCTCCTCCAAAACAGCCGGCATCCTTCGTGGGTTTAATTCGTCCGGGTATGCGAGGCAATCCCAGACGATGTGCTCTAGTCCTGCTGCGGCTTCGCGACACACTCAACCAATGGTATCAGGGTATGTCTCCGGGTATATAATGTGCTTTACGTAGGGGCTCGGAACCGTCGTTGCTTGTAGTTGCCAATAGATGACCACCTGCTCCCTGCTCAATTCCTTCCAAGACGGCGGGAGCGTGCGTCTGGCGAGTCATCGTAAGTAGCGCCAGAGACGGGACACAGAAGAGTCGGTACACAGAGACGGGACACAGTCTGGCGAGTCGTAGGCCTGAGTAATTTTTTTGTAGGTGGTCATCAAGTCTAGTGTGCTCTGCCATAAATGCTCTCCGACAATTTGCTCACCGCGGTTATTGAGTTCGCATGCACGAGCGTGTGCGGTTTCATTGGGGTCAGCACGTTCCGACACCGCGCCGGCATGTGCCAAAACCATTTTATTCTTGTCTTGCCCTTGAGGCTTGGTTCACTTCGCAGTAATTTTTTTGCTAAGGGGAAACCCTGCCTTCGATGAAGTTTTTCACAGCACTCCTGGAATCACTCAGTACAGTTGTTCAGCCGGCATCTTTTACGGTCAGCGAGTCACCACCTTTTATATCTTTTCGGCCATGCCGCTGGCAACGCTGACCCCCACTGAGAGGTACCGTTCGCCTCGTCGGCAACCTCTTCATATACTCATGTGATCTTTTGCCAGTGCCCATCCTAGAATTTTTTTGGGTATTGCCGAGTGGTTAGCATTATCAAAACTTTTTTATAGGTCCAGCCCGAACACAGCCCTGAGTTTCGTGTGTCCCTGTCAATGGTTACAGGGCTCAACTGCAGCATGACTACCTCGAATACAACGACCTCAACCAAAGGATATTAAAACACCGCTCTCTTACTCTGCACCTGTCAGTAAACACACATTAAGCTTTGCGCATAGGAAATTTTGAACATCATGAATGAAGAAACACGACGTTTTCAAGACACCACACGCTACAAAGTCCGCCAAAGTGCGGATAATTTCCCACGAAACACTCCTGAACCCCCTTCTGACACCTCGAATAAGTTATTTGGTATCCGAAATAAATTAGTTGGCACTTGGAATAAATTTTCTGGTACCTGTATCGTATTAATTAGCGTTTGAATTAAATTAGTTTGTTTTGTATTGAATTAACTTGCACCTCGATAAAACGTCATTGCAATTAAAATTACTGAGGGGGAAACCCTCTAGATGCCTCGTTTGTTTTTCTGGCTATGTGCAATATTCTGCGTGGGATTTTAGGCAGAATGTACTCGCCATTGCTGACTTTAAATGGTTTGTTTCTGAAAATACCTATTTAAATCCGGGTCGTGGTAAATCTATTTGGTTAGTTCGAGTTCACAAAGCAATTGAGCCATATTTGTTGGGATTCCGAATTTGTTAGGTCTATCCAGAAACTCCTAAGATCAAGCTTCACTAGATAGGGTTTTGCCGTTATAATGATTTGGGGTTTATGAGGTAAAGGTGTAGTACTGTACTACTTCTACTTGATCGATGAGTTTATTGTGTTATTTAAAACCGTACCCTTTCCACAATTTTTATGTAGCCGTATGTCAAGATGAAAGCCCGAATAACGCCCGCGCCGCGTGAGCAGATAACTTATCACAATATTTCGGTCGACCAACCAGCCTTTGGGGAAACGCAATAGTTTTTTGACATGGCGCCAATAACTTAATAAAAAAATCTTGCTCTTTCAGAACAAAATTACAGCCAATAAAAGAATGGCCTATTTTACCTCATATGTTCGTGTAGGACTTACTCCCGGACAAGGCGCACAGATTAAAGGTATAAAAACGTGAATACCACATATATTACGAGCAATATCTCATGTAAACTTTGTAAAACTGGACATACTGCTATTTACATGTCAGCCTACCAATATTTATTCCCGTTCTAACTTTTTTATTGCAAGAAAAGTGCGATGCCGAATTGATAAGACACACTACTTATACTACGGCGTTTTCGGCTTTCAGATCTTAAACAACAGCGCAAAAGACAAGGACTAAGAAAGCAGCACAGACAAGCGCTGACAAACAACTGAGCGTAATTTATTGCTGCTCGCTTATAAATACGCTTGTCACACATAAAAATACACAAAAAACAGAAGATTTACACAACCATAAGAAAACGTAATCACGTCTTGTCATATCTACAACCACACGTTTACCCATTAAGGTAATTTATCTCTTTTTGCGTTAAAGCCACCGACGGCTTGCTGACACATTTTTCTTTCTTCACCGCAATCTCGAACGCTTCGTGAATCTCCCTCGTGTCTGTATCTCTGTACCGTTTCAAAATGGCGCAGTCATCCAGAAAGGGCACACAGCCGCATAATGTGCAATGAAGAGCGAGGTTGCTTCCCGTGCGTGTTTTCATCGAGTTGGCATGTTCACGCAGTCGGTCATTCACGCATCTTCCAGTTTGCCCGATGTACGATCTACCGCAACGAAGGGGAATGTCGTAAACGACTTCTTTAGTGCACTCCGTGAAGCGAGTGGCATGATTAGTGGTGCACGTTCTTCGATCTTCATTATGTGACTCAGCATTCACTTTGCCACATAAGTTACCCAACTTGTTTTTTGCTGAGAAGACCACATGTGGTCTTCTCAGCAAACGACGAACGCTCAGAGTAAGCAGGCCTTCCTATAAGAAAAACAGCTTTCATTGATCGGAGTGATCTGATAGGTTTTTGGTTGAGAATAATTTTGGCCTCCGTACAAAAAATGATCATTTCGCATACCTATTCATCAAAAATCGCACTTTCAGTAAGATTATTGACAAACACACATGCAAAAAATTTAGTATATAAATCCTCAACAATAGAACATGCAGCCGGTTGCTTTCTTCGAATTTAAAAATCTCAGCGCATCACGCTTCAAGCTTTAATAACCGCAATCGTGTCATAAGCAGAAAATTTGTACAGTACAGGGTAATATTTTGCTCTGTTTATATTGAGTGAGTACTGGAAACAAAGCTTTAAACAAAAGATGTTAGAAAACGCCAAGCGAATAACTAAAACAGTGAGTAATTGCTGCAAAAAAAACAGCGCACAGAAACAGAACGGAAGACAAGAAACAGAGAAACGCGGGAGCGATTTCTTATTGTGTTTTGTTTCTTTGCGCTATTTTTTTTTGCAGTGACTATGAACCGAGTAGTCCACCTTCACACGCTAGTACGATAACTTATTGACCGTACAAACTCCAGGAGCCATTTCACAAAAAAATCCCGTTATACTTCAGAGTACTCATTTTATTTACTCCCCCTCTTGTTAAACGCATTTTATTCAAGGCCTTCACTCTGTGTTTGCATTTTAAGTGCTCTTAAGCAAAACCCTTATTAATAGAAAGTGCGTAACCATGCTTATTGGTCATTTCGGGCAAAGTATTCTACTGAAGCCTGTTTGACTAACGTATACACAATAGTCAGATGAAGAAGAAAGACTGCGCTTTTTCAACTACTGCTGCCATGGAAAGAAGTGAAGCTGGTGAGGTCAGTGCAGGAACGCTCAGGGACAGCTGTGCATACTAAGGTGACCTGGTTGGTCGTTCAGCAAGTGGCCTTTATTGCTGGCACGTTGAGAGGTTAGGTTAGGTTAGGTTAGGTTCGCGTCATATTTTCGCGTCACGGTCGCGTCACATTTCGCATATTCCTTGTTAAGCCAATGCACTGACTTTCAGTTTATTTCTCAAATTCTCATTGCTCATTTTCGTTCTTCCCAATATCCGAAACTTTTAGACCCCATAGAGAGTAGTATGCCGGAATATTTTATCACACATGCGGTGGTATGTAGTGGAACAAGATCTTTGATGTGTGCATTGACACCCACAAGGTAACCTGCAAAATTTATTGAGAGGAAACTCTAAATGGCCTTTCACACAAAAACACGTAGGGGAGGTTTTGTGTCCGCCGCAGGATTGGCTCTCTAGGAAGAGTTCCGCCTCACTATGGGTTTTAAACTAGAAGGCTTTTTTCAGGGCGTAATCAGGAACTCTGCAGTACGAAAGCTGGGTTCTCTGCAAGTGTTTTACAGCGCGAGGCATTCTATACCATGAGCGTGAACGAGGCACTTGCGAGAAGTGGTCGTTAACCCAAGTACAACGCAAAGAAAAACGGGGCAGTGACAATGACAATAGGCGCATATGCGATCACATAAATTCACCACCCTCATCTGACGGGATATTTAATTGCTGTCTGAACTAAAGGGGTTCCGGGAGACAAATACCCCCCCGCCCCCAAGCTACAGAAAAGCATCAGTATTGGTCGCAAAACAGAGCGATAAATGCAAAGTAATACTAGAAACAGCTTTGCAAAACACAGCAAAGAAGCCTGCGAGGCGGTCCAGAGGCCTAAATGGACATCCACGCTATGGCGTTCACAAACAAAATCAACTGCTTGGGTGGCGACAGACATTTTAACCCCTATTACTCACGGCTTCAGGTAAGAAAGCTGAAGCTCAGCCTTGGCAGCTACTTACCCTGTTTACTTCGTTAGATAGAACAATTTCAGTCGGGGGTTTTGACGGTTGTTCACGTATGTCTGCATGGACTGTATGTCATTTTGCTGATTTAGGACAGTCCGTGATTTCGGTGTTTGTTTTTGGGCTCACCAGTTGTGCCACTACTACATCTAAGTGATCTGTATCTTTCAGCCTAAACAACCCTGCATACGCACACCCAAAATTATTTTAAGGCTTCCTTCCATGACCTTCGTTAGATGTGGTGCAGACAGTATACGCCATGGCAGCATTACGTGCGCCTCGCTCAAAGTTGTCTTAGAGAGGTTCCGTTAAGTGTACATTCTTCGAGCACAAAAAAGCACATCAATAATGGATAGCGACGAGCATGGCTGGACAGTTTGTAACAAAAAATAAACGCCTTTAGGCATTGAAGGCAGGTGCTGTAATTAGCTAGGCAATTAGCACTAAACCAAAAATCTCCCATCTCCCCTCGCGGGAACCACAACGTAGATGCGACGCATAAGGGGTTCACGTTGCAGCGTTGGACAGCGGAGGAACGGCGCTGGAACGATGGAGCGGAGCGGCGCACGCACCGCGTTTTATAGCGCGCATAACGGTGCGGGGAAGCGCCGGCGCCAGTGCGTCTGCCGCGGCTATGACGCAACACAATCCAACACAATCCACTTTAATCCAATCCAATCCAAATGCAATCCAATCCAAGGCAAGCCAAGCCAAGCCAAGCCAAGCCAAGCCAAGCCAAGCCAAGCCAAGCCAAGTTAAGCCAAGCCAAGCGAATCCAAGCCAATCCAATCAAATTCAATCCAATCCCCCTCGTGAGAGAGTGTTCGCTATCGGAGAGGAGAGGGGGTGAGTGGCGGAGAGCGCAGCTCGTGCGGCGAGGGGAATAGAGAAGGGGCGGACGCCGACGACAACGCCGACGACGCCGGATGCAGGGACAAGGCGAGTGAATGAGATACAGTCGCATCTAAATGTATCTCTTTCTCCCAGGTAAAGCCAAGCGACCAATCATTGCCGACAATCATTTTGTTTCCGAAGTAAATTGGAAATTCCCGGTAATCATGGCCAGCTGAACATGAAGATTAATGGCCACGTCTCGTCAAACTAGGAACAAATGTACATTTTCTAGCCATCTGTAAGTTATTTTAACCGGTTTTCTCGTTTTCAAAAGGTTTTAGGTTAAAGGCCAATATCTTCTACAGCTTGCGTGCCCGCTTATTAATTGTCGTTCGTCACCTTTTTCAGGGAGCTTTTACGGTAAATCTTTTGTAACAACACTTCGAACAAATCCGACATGTGAGGTAGTCTTTTTCCAGTAACATTCGGTTTAGACATAAGAGCTAAAAGCCGCAAATAGGTAACCGCTATTAGCTATTGCTTGGTGTTTCCGGCTACGCCACGCCTGAATCGCTCCGGTCGAAGGAAAGCAAACTTAAGCGAAAAATTTGTTTTGGAAACAAAGCTGCAAAGAAAGGTCCCCAGCCATAAAACAGCGAAGACAATGGAACCGCTAAGTTAAACGGTAAGCTCGTCTTTTTCAAAAGCACATTTTTTGCACACTTTTTCGCGCAGTAGCAATGCCGTGTAATTTTATTTTTTACTGGTGCTCCCCCCGAGTTCCCTCCAGGACTCGTGGCTCTAAAACCAGCACCAACCACCTTGTAGGAAAAAGGGCTACCAACTCTTGGACGCAAAGTGTTTCGAGGGAACCTGACCTGTGCCAACCTACGGTATGCGGCTGACCGGCCCTCAAAAATGCACTGTATTCTTTTTATAAAACTACATCATTTTCGCTTAGAATCTCTGTTTATTTGGATGTATATGGGTGCCGGAAACAATTGACTGCTTTCAGCGTATGAATGCTTCCAGTGACTAGAACGACCCAGTACTTTATGTTGAAATTACCAGGATTATCTGGTAGGGCAGTAGCTAGTTTTTCAACACCATCGTTTCCCGCTCTCTCTGAGCCAATGTTTTGCCCGGTAGTAACACTCTTTCCGGAAATAAGGTCCGCTAATACCACGATTAGTGCCAACGCCCCAACAATCCGTAGCAAAGGTTACGCTCCCACGCTTTCTTCTTTTATTATTCTTTATCTCCAGATATTTGAGCCAGCTTTTGGAAAACAGTTATTTCTAAAATATTCTTAAAATACTGCTCTCCCTTTCTTGCTGCGAAAATGTTAGTGTTAAAATTGCGTACTTTTCCGGAGTGATATCCTCACAATGTCCATCTAACCCACCGGAAGACTTTGTTGCAACACAAAAACCGGTATCAATGGGCCCTAAAGAAAGCTAGCCAAAAATACCCACCGGCTGCCTCTTTGATGCTAATTTGCATGGCGGCAGACGTACGCATGACTTCACCCGCGAGAAGCACCAGGTTTGCCCCCTTGACAAGGCTTGCGGCATGGGAACGGAGGGCCACGACGTCCATATCATGTGTGGCCGGGATAAAAGACTTCAGAATCTGCGAAAACAAAATTAGTGGCCGTAAAAGTTTGTAGCCGTACAGGCTCATACAGATGTGCAGTATACACGTTTTTTATAGACCGTGTATAGAGAACTCGTTCCAAAATGAAAAGTCTATCAATATACTAAAAGTAGCCCTTATACCTAAAAACACGCGCGAAAATGCAATAACAATACGATCTTATTTTAGTAAGGTTTAAGAAGTAAAAAAAGACAACGACTTATTTCCAATGTACGTGTATTGTGGGGTGCAAAAATAACATTCTAATATTCTTAGGTCGAAAACTCGGACGATGCGAACGCTACATTTTTGTAGGCAAATAGTAATCATGTTTTCTATAGCAACGTAAACACTTTCCTTCCTTATGAATTACATATTTTTTGTTTTGTAATAGCTAATTTGTATATTAGGAAAACACAGCATATGTCTCGTCAGCGTAATCGTGTCAATGTATTGCTGCCATAATATGATCAAAAACCTCTGTAAGGTTCGGGTTCTTCCAGTGTTTGTTATCTTGTCGTGATATCTCTCATACGCCTTTACTAATCCTGCAGAAATTATAAGAAAAATATGCTTCTGGGTTGTAGAATGTAGCAATGATGACGTCTGAAATTCCATCGATAAAAACTAGAACATGTATTTTTGACTTGAATATCATTTTATGACGTATTTGTATCTCCAGGAAACGCGATCCTCCCTAAATAATACCTGCAAAAAATAGACAGGAAATATAGCTGCTCAATAGAAAGGTTTCGAAAATTAAGATACTTTATAGGGACCGAAGAACAATTCAGCTGGCGGAATTGTGTGATATCTCATGTTGAACGGCGAACTGAAAAACGTTTTTTCAAGACGGTGGTATTTGCAAGAATGCGTTTATTAAATTTTTACCTTTGTGTCAGCAGCGTAACTAGTGCTTTATTGCCAAACATAAAGAATTGACACAATCTACAATGACCCTGCCCAAAGGAGATTGTGGTGAAGGAGGCGGCTGAGTATAAAGTAATGCGCTAAAAGACGACCAAACATGTGCTCAGGCGCGCTTGAATGTAAAGTCAACATAGAGCAGCTTGTTTTCGCTTCTTTTCTGTCATAGTAGGTGAGCCTTGGCTTACAAATGTCTTCATCAAGGTTCGTTGGAAATGCTTTTTCAATTTTCTAGGCCATCTGCGCTCTATGTTGAAAGAGCCCCTCGTTTTTACCAAAAAACTAGGCACCCACACTTGTTGCATTGCGTTGGCAAATTTGCCTACGTTAGATTTTTTATGGTCCTAAAGTGCTCTCTCAAACGCATTATCCAGAAGCCATGTGTGTCTGTATTACGGACACTTTTCACTAGACAGGGTTATCCGGAACCCGTCACGCACTATACATAGCACAATAGGAAGTGTTTCTTTCTTAATGCCAATTTATTACTCCGCCCTTGTGTTTTGTTCTATTGTTTGCTCGGACACGAACAAAGCCAAAAATAAACAGCCATGCAGTATCAGTTGCGCACATTGTATGCGGCAATATGCGCTCTCTTTAGCGATTAGCTTGGCCTGCGCAAGCAAGCCAAGCAAGCAAGCTTTGCCGTTCTGCATTTTAATGGGCGCGTGCGGACGCTTTGTAATCACCGATGATAGCCGGAGAAGGTTAGCCTAAACACTAAGTAACGACCGCGATGCCAGGAAATGCACACACACGTCGAACGCGACGTATAGCAGCTGTGCCGATGTGTGGTGTGTTTGCGAATGATCAGGACGTGGCCGCTGATCTGGCACACATCGCAGCAGCCACGGTTACTCATAGCAGAGACATACGTGCACTCAGTGCTCTGCAGTAGGTAGTAATGCTTTTAAATGCAGAGCGTTTCTTTAACTCACGATGTGACCCGGCGTTGGCGTGCCTCGGCGTCCGCAACAGCCGTTCCAGGTGCGCCCTCTCCACCACTCCTCCTCTCCCGCATCACGCTACCCTCCTCGCTCGCAACAACAGGTCCGCACCCCTCCCCCTACACTATATATAAAAATATTGCTTACCGGTGCCCGGTTTCGATCCCACGACCCGGCGGGCGGAACGCAACGTACATGGTACCCACTGCGCCACAAAGCCGACACAGAATGGAAGGCTACGAACGCGCCTTATATCCTTGACTCATTCAAACTACGTCAAGAAGCTGCTGATACAACGCATTCACTACCACCAATTCCCCAAACACTAAACGCTAACGCAATACACCCACCCCCTATGCGACGCATTTACTCGAGTCCCCCTCGCGGGGAGATGGGCCCTTTTTATTTTTACCACGGATACGACGAGGTTAATGTCGTGGCATTGTTGTTGCGTCATTCTCTTTAATTCAATTACGTCGTTTTTTCTTACCTAGTGTTTTTGTACGTAACTGCCAATTCTTCTCAGTAAATTTTCAATGAAGGTGTGGACCTTCACTTATGAGGAAGTTTAAACAAAGTATCAACTCGTTCAAGGGAAATGGACCCAAATGAGATAATAGCGCTTTAATAAAGGAAACATATCTGCTACAGCCTTGGTCATATGAACCTGCACATTGCCTGCGTATATACTTAGTCCACTTCAACTGTCGTGGGAAGAATTAAGTTCTTTGGTGCGAGCGCTTTATAGCGCCCTTTCTCCTTCCCTATTTACACCGTTCTATTCCTATGTGCCTCGTCAACAAATGATGGAATTCAAATGTGGTACACTGAATTAAACATCAACTCGTACGTACCTCTCGTGCGTAGAAGGTTGGCATCATTTCGTTCCTTTGTTCTTGGAACAGCCCTAAGAGTCGTTTCATAATTCTTATTTCACTACCCTATGACGCTATTTTTACCCCACTTTTGAACTAATCTTCAATAAATTTATTTAAAAAAGCGATGCTCCTAAAGTTATATCACAATACTTTGCCTCAGATATGACTATCTTTTTACAGTCGACAATTTGTATTGCGCTTTCCTATGATTCTTTCGCCGAAACATAATTATTGTTGGGATATTCCTTGAATGCTTCAGCAATGCGGTCAAATCAGGGGTAATTTTCTGTCTGCGTCACTATTCCCGTCCTTCATTATTTTATCTCGCCATTGACGCGTTCTCTTTAATACTCCGCCCACGTCTTCTAACTTTTCACAGATGCAGGAGATGTGCGTAAGCATTCGTCTGGTGGTTGGGAGAGTCTGAACACGTGAACTCTTTTTACGTGCCTGTTTGGCTGTGTGCGCACTACCCTTTCGGGTCGTTCCTACGTGCCGGTTTTCAGTTAGTGTATCTCGGAAGGCATCCAAATGGGCGCTGAATTATTGATGTTTGATGTGAGAACTCGCGCCTTCTCCTTTTTGTAGGCGTACAACGCAATCACAAGCAGGACACGCCTTTCGCGTAACCCCCACGTGCGCTTAGTCGCGTACTCCAGGTCCTTCCTCTTCCTACCCTCGCTGCTAAATACATGCGCTCCGTCCACGCCTCGCCCGGACGCCAGCAAAGCTGCACGAGCATTCATTAGAGAAAGGGCACTTGGCCAAATGCCGCGATGGTTCTTATGAGCGAAGATTTGATATCTGTACTTCTTATAAACATTTTATTATAATCGGCGATGACCCGGTTTAGACTCTGTTTCTTCAAGTGGCACCACGTTTTCTAAAACGTGTAGGGATCCCTGGTTAGCGTTTTCTCACTCTTTTTTTAACTTTTACTTTACTTGCAAGGCTACAAATGTAAGTTGAAAGTTTTCTACGTTCGAAAGAGTCACCCTATATAGTTGGTATTGTTAGGTACTGCAGTATGAGCCCGGTACCCAGTCAAACGATTCTAACTACCTCTTGTCGTGCGCATCATTTTAGTCCTGGGCGGGGTGACATGGAATATTAATCCTCATTCCCCTTTTCCACGAAACATGCACCCCGTCTACAACGACGAGTGAGGGCAGGCAACTGACGAACCCTCCTCAAATGCCACGCGGACTGCGAAGACATGGTTTCGACGGAGGCGGCCTTTTTTGTCACGACGCCATGAATAATGCGGTAGTCAATAATCTCGAAAATTCCACCACTTCCGGCTCTCTCCACACGACTTCCCCAGTGATGGGCGAAGAAGCGGTAATTTCACTGGCCATCGTAGCATTAAGAAGAAATCAAAAACGCTGATAGGTGACTCCAAGTTTGCCATCCAAAATGTCACTCAAAAGCAGATCTCGCAAGCGGAAACTTTAACTTCCAGCTTCGACAACTAGAAACAAACTGGTAAGATACAGTTAACCCGGACCCCGGCCCACTCCCGCCTTGCCGGGAACTAATCCACGCAGAATGCCTCTCAAGGGTTCACCGTTCGACCGGACGTCAATTTAAACGATGTTTTTTTTTCTAGCTTTCACGCAAGAAAATTACCAATCTATTTCCACTGATCTGGGCCCGGTTCACACAGGTGCACATTTCCCTTCGTAAATGCAGTTCCTTCTCTAGGGACCTCTCCTGACAAACTCATATCCGAGCCGATTGTCTACAGCTACTGTTACGGAGGAAGTTACCCCCAGAGTGCCTTAGGTGCTACAAAAGAGCGAACTTAGCAGACGCGGTATGGCAGTATCCGTACGCGGCTACACGAGGTCGAAGTAGTACTGACCGTGAGCAGTCGGATACCGTACTGGGCAACTCCGATCCGCAGTTTCACCTGTCGATTCTGCAGCTGGCCGAAAACGCTTCCAAAACCCAGTTGTTTCTGTCCGACGGCTAGAAGCACCAGTTTGCAACTAAAGGAAGTTATCTCCCTCTCTCTCTCTAAAATGTGTGCGTCCTATTCCCTGCGAAGGACCGACTTGAAAACAGAAGAAAAACGGGTATTCGCTCTTTAAGGTCTAGACGTTTGCAATGCCGGCGTGCTGTCCCTGTTCGCCTTGTTCAGCTGAAATAAACAAAACACACACTGTTTCGCACTTTATTATTCCCTCTCGCCTGCCTGAAATTCATCGTCCGGTGCGTGCTACTGCCATAGTACGGCTACTGTTGTCAGTGCGGGGGGTTCGTCGTAAGAGCTATACCAGCTAGTGCGCTGTTATATGTTCTTGTTAGAAGCTTAGTGTCATCCTATGAGTGTGCTCTTCTCAATACTGAAAGAATTATTCGTCTATCGGTATCCTGCAAATATGGTTTTTGGCACTTGTCTATTTTTGGATAGTGCAGAACGGCCGATTTTCAATAACTGTGCTAGAGGGGCAGCTGTTCGTGTTTTTCGGAGTGTAATCTCGGATAGTTACTCTGTTAGGTGGTAGATGCGGACTTAACCTCACCCTAAATTATTGTTCCCGTTTGCCATGTCGCCAGCGATAAAATATAATTTACGAATTATAAAATACGCACAATAAAGCGTTTTCACAATGGTTATCAGAATTTCATAATAATCAAATGCAGTGTGCGTTAGCCTTGAACGTATTGGGTGTAGAATACTTTGGTTGGAGCGTACTGTGAAGCAACAAATCCTTTTCAGTGACTGCAAGAGTGGCGGTAGTGCCTCTCAGAACTGCGCACCAATTATGAGCTCAGTGTCATAGACACGCAATACTGTTGCTAAATGCGAGTTCCAACACGTGCACCAATAGTTTGCAAATTCATTTTCATGACCAAAGATGCTCATTTCGGTTTGATATTTTTACGCAATTGTTCATTTTCACACAAGGGTGAAGCGAACAATACTTCAAGCGTTGGCTGCGTTTAGACTCCGCAAAGAGCATCGTAGCTTGTTTTTTTTTATTTTAACAAATTATCTGAACCATGGCCGCACCTTTTTCAATTCATTATCAAGTTTACGTGGCCCACACCTGAATTAAGCTCTGAGGAGAGCCGATTTAGTTTATTTTTTTCAGGTATACCTAAATCTATAAAAATGTAACAGAGACACACAGTGCCCATACATCGGGCTCCTTTTGTCGTGCTGGTCTGTAACAAGGACTGTAACAAAATAATACTGCAGCACACCTTTCTCCCCAAAAATTGAAGGCCGATTTACTTGTATCCAGCGGGCTTCAAAGATTGGTAATGAACACTACATGGGTAATATATAGATTACCACCCAGTTTTCTTAAAATTGTCGAAAATGTAAATGGTGAAGAGGTTAACGCTTTTTGCAAAAGCTCCACTGACTGCAAGCCGAATGACCACAAGATGTTTTTCGCACCCACCACCTATAACTAAAAAGCAAATATCAGCGAGTTAAAAAGACACCTCAACCATAGCTGTGCAGAAACCTATACCGGCACCTACACGAAAAAACGCGATAACTTCGAACTGTTTTTTTCGGAATAAAACACAATATATACATTCCATCAAATTAAAAGGTGGGTTTGGGCATGCGGAGAAACCTCAATTATTTTTGATATCGTGATAGCAGTCATGCGCATGCGCGAGGCCAATGACGTAAAAATATTGCTGGTTCCTCCAACTTATTTATTTATTTTTTTATTCATACTGTTAGCCCGTTAGGGGCCATACAGTGTGAAAAAACAATGCTTGGATATGCACCTGACAAAATAAATAACACTTCAAATTCAGGGACTTCGAAAACACATACATTGAAGAAAAAAAAAGCACACACCGACATTTAGAAACACACAGTTCTTCATGCGCAAAACGCTGATCAACAATACTCATAATAATGTCAAAAATACTCCCACCCGTTACGCGGAGACAACGCTAACCAACATGCAAGACTACGAAAAAAAGAAAACAGTTCAAGGTACCGTCCATAGTCACACGTCCAAGTGTAAATTTCCAAAATCCGTATGCACAGACGTTACCTAATTTTCAGGATTCACAGACAGGTTTTAAAACAACTCGAGGCTCGCACTTACACTAAGACGCAAAGAACAGTGAAATTCTTTCCGTTCTGGGGAGCAGAGGGCTGGAAGGCGAATTTAAAACTGTTAAGTTTCGATTCAGAATGGTTTAACACAGATTTTTCGAAATAAATTAGGGTTCCTGCCTTTACGATTTCTTGTGGCAAAAGGCTCCATTCTTCAGCTGTGTTAGGAAGGAAAGAATATTTGTAATCATTTATACGTGTCGTTATCACGATAAATTGACCTTGATGCAGTCCTTGTCGTCTTGTGTTTGCTCCGCTGTATTGTTCCGCTTCTTTCTGAATTAGGTAACAATAAACCCACTCTGTCACGCTGAAAAGTCAGTACGTTCAGATCAGTACTCACCTCCGAGTACTTCTTCCAGCGCGGCGATTGCATGAGTGCCACGTAAATATCGAACAGGACCAGGGTGTGCGTGAAGACAAGGAAGCATTCTCCCCCAGGTGCCATGAGTGCTGCGACATTGCGGAACGCGTGGTGCTGGTCGGGCATCCAGTGAAGGGTCAGGAAAGAGAAGACAATGTCGAACTGTCCCTCCTCTTTTACGAAGCGGGCCACATCGTCGTCCGCCATGAGGTCGAGGCTTTTGTACTCGATCTTGGGATCAGCACGGTTCTTACGGGCGAACTCAAGCATAGGGTCGGCATTGTCCACTGCGACCAGTTTCTGGCACCACGCGGGCAAGCGAGGCAGCAGGTACCTCACTGTAAAGCTGCGATGGTGTGTGCAAAAATATTTTCCCACTTTGGAGTTTCGCGCGCCCTTTGGTTATATACCTACAACAGCTCATAAGAACAGAGGCTTGGACAAAGAATCAAGGTTAAGGGCGCTCCAGTTGCTTCAAATTTCATCATGAAACAATGGAAAGGGGTAGCGAAAATTTCCCTGTAAATATGTTTTAAACATAGCTTCTTTGAACTGTTGATAGCCTCCCATTGGGGTGCTTTGCGTTATGTATTGAAAATAGAATACACAAAAATGTTTGTGTCACAGCCTCTATACACGGATCCACAGTATATTCTTTAATTCTTAAAACAGTGTAAAGAAATACCAAGCCTGTTATATGGCGGTCTCCACAATATCGGTAAATACGTTGTCCAATTAAATACACATCCCTTCGCAATTATTACTTGGTAAGGAGTGCTTAAAGAACATAGAACATTTTTAACTTAGTAATCATTGCACTAATTCGAAGTATGACTTTATGCATGATCGAGGCAAGTTCTCCATAGAGTGCATAACAAAAATTAAAAAAAGGCTCTGAGCAAAAAATATTCCCTTGACATCGCGTTCCCAAGACAATATTGTTTTTGAATTGACAGAAGCCAATATGCTATCTAAGATAATCTGCTCTTCGGACGAATGCTTTTTACAAGATGGTAAATTTTCCTCTATCGATTGAAATCATGCACGCGGATATTGTGCTCTCAAGAGAAAAGACTCATTGTTTTGTAGTTTTTGTGCTTCTTTTTATTTTTGCTTTCTAAAATATTCTAGTATATATTATACTATATTTTCTTTTCGTAATTCTTGCGCGGTCTTCAGAACTGTTCCTTTCGCGATCTAACTTAGACAACGCACTCCGTGCATATATTTGGAGGTAGCAACGTGAACATGGACATAAACAAAAAAATTAAAATAATTTTGCGCCGCATTATGCCGTAAAATGAATTGCACATTTCAAATTAGGGTATTTCGAGATTTTTGGTGTTTGGTGGATGAAATGACGCATGTAATTTTTACAAGGCAACCTTAGTAGCTCCTAAGCGTTAACTATATTTTACTCCAAACTTTAAGTATCTGCAACACTTCTTTTGGTCTCACTGCCGACTTCACAAAGCTTCAGTGATTGATTTCACTCATTTAACACAGAATATAAGTGACATCTTAAAGTAGTCTGAAAATATCAATGAACATCTCGTTCAACCATCCAAGTTCCAGCTTTTTCTCGCCTCGAAGGGCTAAATGCTATTCAGACTACTGCATGTTCATATTAATCGCAATTTTCCCACGGTTTTCATAACTGCAGAAAAAGCAGTCAATTCCCGTTTTCCAGATTGCTGATGCAATGCAGCTTGCCTCAAAAATGCGCGTTTTTTATTTTGTGCCACCGCATTGAGCTGTATGGAAAAAAAAAGTGCTGAGGTAAAGCTCGTATTACGAGATGTTTATGCAACACAAAAATGTTTGGAAAGTTATTGTGGTATTCACTACAGAGATGTAATAAAGATTGAGGGAGGGAATGAGGGAGTGCGTGAGAGGTTTTGGGAATGACCTATTCAGTGAGCTAGTGCGAAAAAAAATTGAGTAAGAAGTGATTGAGCGAGTCAGGCAGCAAATATGTTGTCGAATGGGTGAGTGAGTGAGTGAGTGAGTGAGTGAGTGAGTGAGTGAGTGAGTGAGTGAGTGAGTGAGTGAGTGAGTGAGTGAGTGAGGGAGTGAGTGAGGGAGGGAGGGTGGGAGAGAGGGAGGGAGGGAGGGAGGGAGCGAGCGAGTGAGTGAGGGAGCGAGTGAGTGAGGGAGTAAGTGAGTGAGTGAGCCAGCGAGCACCGGATACAGTGAGCCTGTGATCTTGTCTGCACTAGTAAAAGAGCAGGACTGTTCAATGTAACCTACCTATGAAAAAGTTAATGTTTATTTAAAGATCCGGGATGGCTTTGTGCTCAATAAAAGTACGCCGCCTGAAGCAGACAGCCAGAGAACGATTTTAAAAATTGGGTTTCGGCGATTTTCTTGCACTAGCGAAATAATTTCAGGACATGTACAACGCTGCAGGTAAGCGCTTTATGACTCATTGGACCGCTGTACGATAATAAAGCTCCGGTTATGATCGTGCCCTGTCCGCAAAAACCAGTTTTCTTTTTGCAGGAGATATATGTATATTCTAATTTATTATGACGCAATTTTTGCACCCTGACCAAGTGTGTATTGGCGCAACTGGAACATACTGAACAAAATACGCAATATTTTCTGAATGAGGTCACGTAATTCCCCAAGCAGCGTGTACAGAACACATGGCGGAGTTTTTAAGCTTCCACGTTATTTTAAGGGCATACAACATTATTATTTGAATTGTTTTTCAGAAGCTAGACAACTTAACTACAGACTGATTTGGTGACCCATTTTTAAAAATGATAAGAAAGAAGGCACTGTAGGACCAATTTTGTGCTAATCTGGTGCGGTCGGTGCTATTGAGTTTAGGGGAAGATTTTGTACAATTTTCTTGTTTACAGCGCATTGTTTAGTGTGGAAGTATACCCTAACGCGGTCTTGAAATATATTGTTTTTCTAATTACGCTGTGAATAAAAAACACCTTTTAAGGCCATATTTATAGTCCAACATAAATTAAAGGCATTTACCGATGTATATTCATCAACAGAAGACTTAAACGTATCGTCTCTAGCGTTATATAATCAATTTTGTAGCTAGAAGCTTCGCAGCCCACCTTCCGGGGCCGCAGCCGATGTCAAGACCTTTCTTCACTTTGCGCCCGTCATCATTTCCAGTCGTTTGGGTTCCAGTGCTCTGCAGAAAAGCGTCCTTAAAAGATTCCAAGATGAGTCCT
>NW_027526407.1:161796769-162201769 GCF_048455015.1 Haemaphysalis longicornis | reverse complement strand
GAAGTAGCCAACATATCATTGTGTAACACTTCAAGAAACGACACCATAATATTTAGAAAGTGCAAAAAGAATGGTATTTTTAATTAAAGCGCTGAAACTGAAAGAAAAACCGCTAACTTGTCTATAACACACTTGATTAACGCTAGAACTAAAAACGAAAAGAGAACATCGGGCAATTCTCTGTGCATTCCGTCCGTTAATGTCGCGGTGGAAGCCTTGTGCAGCCGGTCACCGTAAGAGAAACGTGCAGCATAGACTTGCTCTTTCTGCTAAATTCACCCTTATTCTTGTTTTCTCGCGCCTCTATGAATAACACCATTCATTAAGGCCAAAATAAACCTTTTTACAGAGATCTACGCAAGCCTTCAAGGTTTGATCATGCTAAAGCTAGTCTGATGAACGCATGCGAAATAAAAGTTTTGTAAAGGTCAAAGTTTACTGGAGAGAACTTGCGCTCCGCCGTGAATATTATAATTGAGAAACTTAGAAGTACCAGTAAAGAAAGTGACGTGCAAATACTTTGTGAACGAATCGAATGCAGCGGCATTAGTTCTGCAGGAATGTATTTGGAAATGCGTCTGATTTGAATATTCATTCAAATAAACACAGAGCATTGTGGATCAAACGAGAAAAGGGAAGTTACTGACTATGAGGCAACACCTATCATCTATCAATCATGATCGTCTGTGCTGAATATTACAAAAAGAGACAAGCGGTGCTCTGTTTTATTTGCTGTATATCTTAACCATGCGGGGAAAAACGCTGTAACGAACAAAACAATACCTAAGGCATTTTTTGGCGGTACAATTAGGACATGTATTTTAAATAACAGATTTGAACTTAGCTAATAGCACTTAAACCGGGGCATGGACGCGGACGATGGACGTGATAAACGAGAGCGCTCTAGTTTGTCCCTTCTTCCGTCTTCGTCCCTGCACTGTTTTTTAGTGTGAATAATGTGTACCCAACTAGCTCAACGTCAAGCTTTAGTAAGTTAGCTAATAGCCTCAAGTGTTTGTCTAAACCTTTGTGCACATATACCAACGCCATGCGGGAGGCCATTCTGAGTTCTTTCCGTTTCAGGTCTATTCAAGAACTTACATTTGCGTATGCGACGCCTCTAATGTATAACGTGTGGCGAAGCTGACGACTCGAAATGTTCCTGATGCGACACAGTTGACCGTCATTAGTCATCTAATCAAGGCGCACTGAAATTGGGCGCTATAAAAGGGACATAAAATTGGAAAAACAGAGAATTGCGCCCCACTCGTCCGATATGTGAAATGGCCCAGCTATAAGTACCCAAACTACTAATGCCTTTATTGCGAACACAGGCCCAGTTTCAGAAAACTATTCACTTATGTAACCCATTATCTTAGCAAAGCTTCTTTTTGTATGTGACTTTCCTAACCCTAATTTTATCAGGCTTGAAAAATACTTAAATTACAGCTTTCTTTGCGAAAATCGGTGCCGAGGCAGAGTTTTAGATTGACAATATACTATTGAGCATTTTATTTCAGGGATTGGCAGTTCGTTGAGTTCCCTGAACGAATCATTTAAGTTTATCCTTGTCAACAGAAAGGCGTATGGCGTCTGAAATACATCATTTTACAAATATTTAACTGAAAAGATAATCAGTACCATAGTACAAACAGTCGTTAGTAAGTGCTTTTCATTTGTTCGAAATATGTTTTTATGCGAAATTATCCGTTGGAATGCGAATCAAATAAAGTTCTTGGAGCTCATTTTTTCGTGGTTGTGCTACGTAGACACCGAAACGATTTTATACAAGCGTACTCGAGGGATTGACGGCGTACCTTCCAGTCAGAGAACATGATAGAAGTTGTTTGCTGGTCACGGGCCAAAATGAAAATATAGAAATCACAACTAGGGTAACCTACGGCTCCTTTCATCGCACTGGACCTAAATGAGTGTGAACAAGGGACCCTGAGTGCTCCAAAACATCATTTGTATACCTTAACACTTCCCAGTGACCAAGAAGGTACTTTACTTCGATTTCGTAATAACCCTAGAAGTGGCTATATTGTGCTTTCTATGCTTGTCATCATACATTTCGGTATTTAATTCACATCTTCGTATTGACAGCGGCTGGCTTGTAACGGGAAAGCAAAACATTGCATACGGTAGTTTTTGCCGCCACGTCACATACTAATCCGGCTTGTGGCTGGTTTATTGCCATTTAAAGTAATCGTGGTATCGGAATTTGTAGCATATTTGCCTTGTGATATCGCGAGTATACCGCCAAAGAGGTTGCAGTGCTTATATTTAGGCAACGTGCTACATCTACGCTCAATGAATATCCTCCTTCTCGTTTCGATCGATGAGGACAAGAAGAGTTGAAAGAACGGTGCCGAGAAAATCCCACTTCTGATGCCAGTTTTATGTAAACACACTGCCGGTCTTGAAAAAAGCTAACTCATGAAAGGGGGCCCAGACGTAACCAGTTAAAAGAAAAAACGCCTAAAACTGTCTCACGAGTCTGTGTTAGAAAACATAAATATGTTGGGGGTTCTTTTTTGGCTTTGTACTCATCAAGTGAAGTGTCGGCGACGGGAAATGTTTGAAGCAGAAACATATGTAGTGGCCAAAAAATAAAACCAAAGTTTGTCCCATCACGTGGAATACATTGATAGGTTGCGCGCTTCACTTTTTTAAATTTCTACCCAGCCTCTGGGGCGTTTTTTTGCACACCCGCTCTGTATGCGGAGAATTTTTAAAACAGAGTTATATAGCACTTCTGCTAAAATCTTCTTAAAAGTTTTGTTGACTGAGCGGCGTATTTGTCGAGTGGCGTCATTTTAGAGCAACATGGCTGAGCGTCCTCATGATTTTTTTCGACCGCCACGCATTCGCACTCCTTTTGCCGCAGGTGGAACACGTGCGGCCATGCCTGGGCCACCGGATGTGAAATTTTGTTTTCTAATCTTTTCCGTTTCCGTAGGAGCGCCAAACAAGGGCGGTATCCGTGCGTCGAACGGAAACGCGCACCATCACAGCTGCTTTAAGCAGCGCATGCACTGAAACATTTCGTGACGCCAAACCAGGCCAGCCATTCTTTTTTAGTGACACGGGACAACAGCGCAAGCTGCGTGATTGTTTCCGCTGTAGAAGTATACCCATATAAAGTACTGATATTTCGTAAACTGCTGAGTAAAGAGAGAGAAGCTCGGTCACGCACCCGTATAAACATTTTATTGACTGTGTGGTTAAACGCACACGTGGGCTATACGGATGTGGAGGGTCCGGATTTATTCTGATCACCTGGGAATCCATACCGTTCGGCGATATCTCGACTGACTCATTTTCCCGCTTTTTGCCTCGATCTAAGAAGCGGTCAAAATGGACGACGTCGAACCCGGGATCTTCGGCTCAGCAGTACAACGCCCTACCCAATAAGCTACCACGCCTCGTTCTATTGTAAACTTTTGCACGGAACTCCGTAGCAAAATCTTAAATATTTATCATGTTCTTCTGGCGGGTTGTAAGTAATAGGCATACTGTATATCTGCAGCACTTATGCTTCGTGCGTCGGGCAGTGTTATGTCATTGTGTCCTCCCCGAAGTGGTTACGTCTTCAAAGTGATATAATGGTTAAATATGTTGCTAAATTATTTGCACGAAACGTTGATCACCAATGAAAATAGGTGCTTCAATGAAAATAAGACTTTCTTCAAATTGCAGGAGCACCAGCACGAACGAGAAGAAAAATTGTTAGGTTTTTTTAACGTAAACCCAGAGCACTATTGATAATTTTTTTTTACATTTCGACGGCTATAAAATGTTCGGATTCGAAAATATTATCACTATACGCGTCACCCTAGTCAATATATACCGCCAGTAACCCGAATAAAGGTCACGTTTACGCTAGTACACAATGCGTAAACGTCAAATCCCGTTTTTGGGGCTGCAGAAAATTTGACGTATTTTGTCTCTCTTTGTGTTTCGCCCGCCGTTTTTTTCTTCTTTCATATTCCAAGTTTCATATCAAGATTTATATTAAAAATAAATTATTGGTGTGATTAATGAGACATCACGAAATGCCGCAAATACCAGCGTGGAGGTTAAGAACAAAAAGATGACCCGTCCTTTTTCCGTTGTTCTTATTTTTTGTTGCCGTCTTGCAGGTGCTTTTTTGTATGATCTCTTACTAACTTACTAACCTTCATAATCAGGTAAATGCAAAGCTTTTCCTAATGTACAAGATAAGGGATATCAGGGCAGTGCTCGTGACCAAGAGTGAACCGGTGAGAATAAGTTAGATGAAATTCACTAAAGGAGTGATCTAATTACAACGTTTAATAGCGCAACAAACGCAGTGGCCTGCCTCAGAGGCCTTATCCCGCACGTTCATCTGTCGATATCAGCGTTGCCCGCAATCGCCGGCTGTGTCAATTATTTGCCGCGCCATTCCTTGAAAGTAGGCCACCACGCGAAGCGGCCTGGAACCAGCGTGCTCCTATGCACTACAGAGAATAGCTTCCAATCCTGTGTGCCATTGCCTGCAATAACAGTGACACCGACAATAAAGAAACGGCGGGCTGCACTTGCACAGAAGTTCTGCTGTAGCGCTGATGTCGTTTTATTGAGGACAAAAGTTGCTCTTCGGTGGAAAGCGTTTGTTTTGTTATTTGAATGCTGCTTTGAAATTCTAGGATAACTATTTCGTGTCTAAGGACGCGAATCCTATATGCGATGACATAATTGGTCGGTGAGCCATTGGACTTCACTTTACAATTACTCGCCGCGTCGTTAGAGCCTGTCTTACTCGAACTGCTTACTACTAATGAAATGATAACTAGCTCTACTCTATACATTGGTATAATTCTGATGCGTTTCTAAACCAGACGTCTGAACAAAACCTGAAATTCTGAACACATACACGTATTGTAGCCGTTAGCTAGGCCATCATAAAAGCGGGGCCGCTAGGATTCAAAGTTTTTAATACTGTTACGAGGAAATACAATGTATTGACTGAAATTACAATGCTGTGCAATATCAGTGAGAGAATACAGAGACCGGTAGCTGGAAGCCCTCTGTCCCATCCTAAAGTTCAGCCCAAGCAGCACGTAGCCGTAGCTCCCCTCATTGTCATTTTCCAACTATTCTGTGACACAACCCTCCCGGCGGGAAGACGCCGCCACGGTGTCTTGGGAGATGACGTTTAGGTTTTGGGGTGGTAAGCCTTAAGCCGGGCCACGCGAACAAGGTCCGTGTGAGGCTGGACAGAGGAGGACGAGGGCGACGTGATTTCGTACATGACGTCGGTGACGCGGCGCGAAACGCGATAAGGGACTGTGTAAGGAGAAAGTAGTTTGGTAGAAAGTCCTACATGACGCTGGGGTGACCACAGTAGCACCAATAAACCTGGCTGGAACTGGACATCGCTGTTGTGGCGATCATAGAGGGACTTCTGGGATGCTTGTGACGAAGTGAGACGTGTGCGAGCGATCTGACGAGCGGAATCAGCCTGTGCGATGGCGTCGCTGACGTACTGACTAGGAGGAGTTGAGTCAGGCGAGACAAGGGTATCCAAGGGTAAAGTGGGTTCTCTGCCGAAGAGCAGGTAGAAAGGGTTTAATCAGTTTTTTTATGGCGGGAGGAAATGTAGGCGAAATTTACAAATGGCAAGGCGGCATCCCAATCCCGCTGGTCGGAGGAAACGTACATAGAAAGCATGTGGAGCAGCGTGCGGTTTAAGCGCTCCTTGAGGCCGTTCGTTTGAGGGTAGTAAGCGGTAGTCAATTTATGCTTAGTGGAACAGGAATGAAGAATGTCTGCAATGACTTTAGAAAAGAAAGTGCGGCCCCGATCGGTCAAGAGCTGTCGAGGTGCTCCATGATGCAGGATGACGTCGTAAAGGAAGAAGTCAGCAACGTCAGTTTCGGAGCTGGTGGGTAGGGCCCGCGTTATGGCGTAGCGTGTTGCATAATCTGTTGCAACGGCAACCCACTTATTGCCAGAAGTGGATGCAAGAAAAGGCCCCAGGAGGTCGAGACCGACGCGGGCGAAGGGATTGTGAGGGATAGGAAGGGGCTGAAGGAGCCCAGCAGGCAATTTGCAAGTAACCTTCCGGCGTTGGCACTGGTCACAAGCTTGAACATACTTCTTGATCGAACGGTACAAGCCAGGCCAGAAGAAACGGCGGCGTACGCGAGCGTATGTGCGCGTAACGCTAAGGGGACCAGAAAGTGGATGGTCATGAAGGTGTTCAAGGACGGTGGAGCGCAAGTGAGGGGGTATGAGAGGCAAGAGTTCTGGGCCATCGTGATGAAACTTCCGACGGCATACGGCACCGTCCTGCCGTACCTTATGCTGGGAGGTTCGATCAGGCCAATACGTATGGAGGGTATCGTTGATTGATCGGAGGAAGGGGTAATGGTATTGTTCCGCACAGATTTGCAGCAGTGTGGAGATAGAAAAAATACAGGCCTCTGTGCCATTCCTGGCTACGTCTGAAGGATCCGCGGGGTAACGCGATAAACAGTCGGCTTCACGGTGCAACCGTCCCGATATGTACACGGCTGAAAACGAGTAATCCTGTAAACGCAAAGCCCAGCGGCCAAGGCGGCCCGTAGGATTTTTGAGTGATTGCGGCCAGCACACAGCGTGATGATCCGTGACCACAGAAAACGGACGGCCAAAGAGATACGGGCGGAACTTCGCCACTGCCCACACGAGGGCGAGACACTCGCGTTCGGTTATGGAATAGTTCCTCTCGGCGACCGAAAGGAGGCGGCTGGCGTACGCGATCACCCGGACATCGCCAGACTGGTGTTGCACTAAGACCGCTCCTAAGCCGTGACCACTGGCGTCAATGCGAAGTTCGGTTGGGGCAGAAATGACCAAGTGGGCTAGAATAGAAGGGGTACTAAGCCTACCAATAGACGTGGAAAAGGCTTTAGCTTGTAGAGAATCCCACGTGAATGGAATGTCTTTTTTTAGGAGGTCGGTTAAAGGGCTGGCAATATGGGCGAAAGTTTGTATGAAGCGGCGGAAGTAGGAGTATAGCCCAGGAACACTTCTGACGTCTTTTGCGGTGTGCGGTTTGGAAACGTTTTTGACTACGTGTATTTTGGCTGGATCGGGCTGCACTCCGCCGGCATCCACGACGTGGCAGAGAATTTGAAGTTGACGTTGGGTGAATCGTCATTTGGAAGAATTCCATTGAGGACCTGCGTGACGAAAAACTGACAGGACCGTTGATAAACGTTTTAAATGCGTTTTAAAGGTCAGTGAGAAAACGATGACGTCGTCGAGGTAGCACAAGCAGGTGGTCCATTTAAAGCTGTGAAGGAGAGCGTCCATCATTCTTTCGAACGTGGCAGGCGCGTTACATAGGCCGAGAGGCACAACCTTAAATTGGTAGAGACCATTCGGTGTAATGAAGGTGTTTTTTCTCGGTCAGTTTCATCCACAGCGATTTGTCAATAACCAGAACGTAGGTCGATGGAAGAAAAACGGTTTGCTCTGTGGAGGCAATCAAGGGCGTCGTCAGTTCGGGGAAGAGTGTATACGTCCTTTCTTGTTATGTGGTTCAGGTGACGGTAATCGACGCAAAATCTCCACGTGTTGTCCTTCTTTTTAAGCAGTCCTACCGGTGACCCGCAAGGGCTGGAAGAGGGTTCGATGATGTCCTTAGCGGGCATTTTGTCGACTTCGTCTTGTATATTTCGACGTTCAGTGGCGGATACGCAGTATGGCCGGCGGTGGATCGGGCGGGCGTCACCCGTGTGAATACGGTGCTTGACCACATTTGTCTGGCCGAGAGGGCGAGAGCCAAAGTAAAACATGTCGCTGTAAGAGAGCAGGAGACGATAAAAGGCTGCAGTATTCTCGTGGGAGAGATCAGGGCCAATCATTTTTCTGAATGCCTTTTTTGTGAAGGGTGGGTACAGGAACCAGAAGCGCATGCGGGCGAGGCAGAAGGTAACGTCAAGAAGTCGCACTGGTCCAATGTGTGAACCATCGCGATGGTCATGCCACCGGGAATATTTTGCGGACAAGCGCCAGAATTAGGCAAAGGGAGAGTAGTGCGGTTGTTGCAAACACGCACCACGGTTTGCCGAATGGCCACGTCTCGGCTGAGTAAAGCATCATTTTGTGGGGCAAAGAAGTAGTCGCCGTCGGGAACAGAAGGCGACGTAGAAAACAGGACGTTAGTAGCAGCTTGCTGGGAGAGACGAATGAACTCCGTCGAATTTAAGCGACATTGAACTTCCTCGGGCACATTTTCTGGGCAAGGTAGATCAAAGGTGATGGCGCCTTTCGAACAGTCGATAATCGCAGAATGTTCAGAAAGAAAACCGAGACCAAGAATGAGGTCATGGGGGCAGTGGGGCAAAACAGTAAACAAAGCGGGAACTGGGTGATCGGCGATGGTGACGCGGGCGGTACAAATACCGACAACTGTAAGGAAAGTTCCATCAGCAACACGAAGAACACGGGATGGGGCACGAGTGACCACTTTCTTGAGTCGGCTGCAAAGGTTCGCACTTATCACAGATATGGTCCCGCCCATGTTAATAAGCGCCTGGACCGGAACTCCATCAACAAGGACACCAAGAATATTGCAAGGTGCAGGTAAAGCGGGAAGAGGATTTTTAGTCGGGGTCGTCGATGCAGCATCACCTCTGAGATCTGCAGGATCAAGTTTTCTGGGAATAGGCGGTCGGGGCGGGACGGTGACGTCGGACGGCGAGCTTGGGGAGGATGGGGACTGGAGACGGTGAGGCGAGGATGAACGGCTAAGTCTCGTGAACCAAGCAGGGTGTCGGCGCTGTTGGTATCACGATCATTCTCAGGTCGCCGGGAAGTGTAGTAGGAAGTACGGATAGCATCGTAAGGGCGATTGCAGCAGTAACGGGAGAAGTGTCCGATACGATGGCAACAAAAGCAAATCTGACGATCGTCAGGGGTCCGCCAGGCAGCCGGATCGCGGACACGACGAGGTGCGGTACGATAGATGGTAGAGAGCCTTTTGGGAACCGGGTAGATGTCCTGACAAATTACGGCGCAAACGGGGCGAAGGCCCAAGTTGTCAAGTTCTTCGCGAATGACAGCTTGAATAGCAGAATTAGAGGGGCTGTCACCTCTTGGTGTTGTGAGCGGGGTGGCGACATGTCCTGAATTTCTCGACGAATCAATGCCTTTTAAGTTGTTACCAACATTTTCTTCCTCAGCCATTGCCGGGTCAAATTTGACACACAGAGCAAGTACGTCATGAATATATGCACTGTAGGATTCGGTTGAACTCTGGACGCGAGACGCGAGGTCGTTCTTGGCCGCAAGCTGACAGTAAGGAGTGTTTCCAAACGCTGCCTGTAACTTCTCCTTGAAGACTTCCCAGATAGTCAATGTCTCTTCGTTGGTGCCGTACCATGTCAGTGCTGTGGCTTTCAGACAACATGCAGCATTGGTCAACATCACTTTGGGATCCCACCTGTTAGGTCGGCTGACCCGATAGAACACACGCATCCACTCATCAGCGTCGACTCCATCGTTGCCGCGAAGTATTCCAATTTCACGAGGGTGAGACACGGTGATGGAGAGTATGGCAGCGCCCGGAGCAGGGTCATTGCTGTTAGGCATCCCGGAAGGCGGAATTTGACGACCGCTGCGGAGTTCCGTGGTAAATGAGAAAAGCCCGCAACCTCCACCAAGATGTTACGAGGCAGGAGCACGGAAATACAATGCATTGACTTCAATTAAAATGCTGAGCAATGCCAGCGAGAGAGTACAGAGCCCTTCCTCCTGTTCTAAAGATCAGCCCAAACGGCACATAGCTGTAGCTGCTCTCATCGTCTTCTCCAGACTGTTTCGTGACAATACGAAAGTAATACATTGCACACTGTGGTAGAAAGACAACGTCAGGCGTCATGGTTGGCGTCTTCGACAATAAAAAACCATCCCTGAGAAGCGTTTTAAAGCTGTGGGCCAACTGCGCTCAACCGATACGTTTAACTGGACAGCTAGGTCGGTTTTGCTTGCTTGCCACTGCAGGCGGGGGCGATAGAACACCGCGGACTAATTGTCCGCTTACATCTTCAACAGGGACAAAAATTTGAAGACCCCGCCTTAGTAAAAGCATGTCTACAACGGGAAGCTTTCTCCCATGTAACCCGCGTCAAAACGAAAGCGCTAAACACAAACTGTACTGACCGTGCCATAATGTCGCAATATAATAGGCGTAAGCTTGAACAGGCCAGGAAGCCAGCCATTAATATCATCAGCTTCGAAATCAAATCAAACCGCAAGTAAAGTCCAATGCTGCTTGAGAACGCCGAGCCACGTTGGAATATGATTATTGCGTCTATGACTGTGAGGATGGCGCTCGGTGGTGTATCACCGCACGGCATTGATCGACAGCCATAACAAATACTTGCAGCTCAAATATGGAAGCAATAGTCGGCTTTAAATTTAAAATATTATTTTACATGATACCGAAAGGCGACCATAATTCTCCTCGTCGTTGCCAACACTAATGCTACAAAAATGGCCGCAGCTGTAAAGAAAAAACAAACCTTTTTGGCCGAAAGAGCGGTTTACACCAGGAATAGCAGCGCAGCAACGATGTCGCCTAACTACATTTTTAACCGCGGCCCTTGCCAGAATACAACAAGTAGTTTGATCCGTGCTGCCTGACGGGTCAACGCGACGCGGCAAAACGTGTTTAGGTAAAGTGCACGAGCAGGAATGGTCTTATTTCATTAAAGGTGCCATGTGAGTTGTGCTGCGTATTGATGTCAGGGCAATTCACGTGGGACAACGGAGAAATAAAAGCGTAGAATGATACGAAATGGTGGGCAGCACTTGAGAAGAATATATTCGCTTGCTTTATTAATCGAAATAATTACATATAGTGGACTGCCGATTGAATGTTTGCTCACGCATTTTGTCCTCACCATATGGGCTTAGGTGTTACTGTTTCTGTGTGTGTGCCATGAGGCGTTCTTTCGGTGCCACAAAATAATATTTATTGATGTCATTTACGTAGCACCACATTTCTAGTCAGCGGGCGGCTCTCTACATTAGGAAACCCGAAATGTTTGCCCCAGGGGTCCTCCTCACGCGATCCGTGTTCTGGCACTCATCCGCGATGATTTTCAGGTGGCGCGATAAACTTTTCGCGTTAGGTTCGGCGAATTTTTTTTTTTGCGTTCTAGCTACCTGTACATGTTGCTGTCACACTACACAAGTACTGCTGTTTGAAATTCACTCCCTTACTACTTGCGATAATCGGCTTAATACAAAGAAGCGAACCCGCCTCAAGTCAGGCAATTGTGATAGCTGTAAGTTTTCAAACAAATTGACTCTCCTGTCAAGCACGTGCAAGTAAAAGACGGATGTGCAGCTCTGGAGATACCTCCATTTCATATCAACACACCGAAGGACAAGTATATTTTCGGTGCTTAGCGGTGGGGTAAGGCCGCATGAGCTGTCGTACTCGTAATTTAGATAAACCGTACCTGTTGCAGTGGGAGCAGAAGGAACAACGAATAGGTTGGCCACCAAAGGAGAAAATAATACTGGTCGGCTGTCATGGAACAAAAACACTGCGCGGATTAATCGGGTGCCGGAGCAGTACCGGTAGAAGCAGTATCAGCTCCCTCTTGCTATCGAGGAAGGTGGCGCAATCTCTTCCGTTGAACCAAGTTAAATCACATAAATGAGAGCGAGACTGCCTTTAAGTATTCTTCGTGTCACACGCTGCATCAAACTACACAGTATGCGAAGAAGTAGCATGAATCGTCGGAAAACCAGTGTATCGATGTTTCAGTGCCGTGACTACATAAGAATATGACGACATTATTCGTCAACAGCCCGAGCCCCTAAGGTGCTTCGCCTCTAAAAAATGCCAGGTATCCTCTCACTTCTGCGCAAATGACATCGTAAAATGATACTGTTCTGCCACCAGGGCCGTCTAAAGGTGTGTCTTGGCTTTCCCGCCCACCCCCCGCTTTCCAGCTTCCGTCTCGGTTCTCGCACAATAAACACGGTGGGTGTTTTCGCAAGTTATTCCATATATCTGACGTTTCACTGCTCTTGCGCCGACTATTAGGAGCGATTTGCACGGCATGACCTGGAATGTCGCAACGATGTCTAGGCTCAGGCAGCGCCTCTTTGTGTATTTTTAAATCGACATGGGGTTATGTATTGATGTTATGGTCAAATATATCTCACTTTTTTGTTTTGCTCAACAATGTTGAAAAATCTGAAGTATGTTTCCAAATTTCCTTTCTTCCAAAGGTGTTGCTTACAGAAAAACTTTGTTCGAGAATACTGTTTTGTTTTCTCCCAGTGGCTAACTCATGCCAGACAGACCAAGATTTAAGAATTTAAATAGCCCCTCAAGAATTATTCTGTAAAATAAACACAAACAAGGGGCGTTACACTGCGGGGTGGTTCTTTACTTGGGCTATTGCCTTCGGTAGACTAACATAATGACTTCTTTTTTTATCGCTGGATGTTTACGATTTGGGAAAATGTTTTCCTCCCTTGTGGCCTCGAATATGTCCAAATTGAGCCCCCGCGCAGTGTGTTTAAATTGTAAAATATCTATTTACCTCTGCTTCTCTTGAACATTGAGTCGTTCTAATGCTCTCGCAATATTTTGTTTGTTCGTGTGAAGTGCGCATCAACCAGCATGGCTTGAACTGTACCTGGATGCGCGGCAATACATTGATCTTTGGTGTAGCACCACCGAAATACTATATTACGTCAGGAGTGAAATCAATAGCATTTCTGTTCTAGTAGCACTGAGTACGCAATCTTTGGTTTCTTCGTCTCTTAAGGCGCGGAGGAACTGTTTACTAAGCATCAGTTTTTTTTGTGCTCTCATATGCCATAATAGCGGGGAGTTTTCACACTTCACCAGCGTTGGAATGTGATGACATAGTAATCCAAACTCTTCTCTAGGGTAACGCAATAAGCACGTTGTACCCCGTGAGACAGCAAGCTCAAGATGCAGACACACAAATGTCGCATATTACGGAAACAAAAAAAAATCGCGGTTGCTGTTCTTCCCTGATGGCCTCATGTGAAGATGCAGAAATCACGTTTAAGAGGTTACAAGTAGTGGCTACGTTTAATAAGGTTCACATTAGGTACAATTTCGGGTAGAGAGGCCTGTAGCAGGGAAAGCAATTTTGAAACGTAGACAAATAGGGCATGATATACCACACCAGACATTCACAATCGAACCATTGAGTATCATCAACTCAAAACCCGCTATTCGCCGTATGTCTCATTTTCTTCAGGTGATCATCTGTGCAGAACATTGTACACGTACGCAATATAACTGGAGATCACAAGATTTTGATTAATATTTTGTTTTATACGTTATAAAACTACTTCTGGTACGCTAGCAATATATCCAAATACACAATTTTATTGTTATAATTCTCAATTCGGTGAAAAGTGCACCAGCAGCAAGGCGTTTCAGCAAAGAGTTGGACGAGGATGCTGTACTATGACCAACATTCCGGGTGGTAAGGAAACAAAAAGTTTGGACCAACATAGGAATGTAAATATCAATAAACATTTTAAAATGCTAGATGCACTTCATTTTCCAAAGGGCTTTATTCTCTGCAAAGTACTTTCAGACAGGCAAATAAGTTACCAGTAAATATTTGGCCTGATGCAGCAAAACCGTTTGTATGAGTCTACGACATACACAATAGTGTCTCAATTGTGATATGAAAAATTCCATGGAGTCTTCTAAGAAATAAATTGCCGAAAGTTGTTTTAGGCGAGCGGTTTCTGGTACTTCTTCTCAAGGTGACTGTCCCTGCTGTACGATAGGGTAGGAATTGACTGCCTTAAGTGGCATATTTATATATTTCTTTATTTAGGACATACAGCAGTCCGAAGACCAATCAGGTGGGCAGGGATTAATTACATAAAAAGCATAAATTTGCACGGTAAATAGGCAAATATTTCTTAAAACAGTCAGACAAGTGTGAAAAAATAGAAAGAAAAATAGGCGACTGAAAAAAACTCCCTCGCACTTCCCCGAGGGGGAGAGTGTGTAAGTGCGAATGCACGGTTGTTGATTGCGCGATTACGGTGGATATCGTGATCTTGGAGTGGAGAGGAGGCGCCCAACACCCGCAGTCACTGAGCGGAGAGAGGAGGAGGAGAGTAGCGCCCGCCGTTACGGCGAGGGCTACACGAGCGCCCTCACGCGTCGGAATGCGGAGCGCCCGCTACGCGAGCGAGAGCTCTCCCGCCCGAAGTGGAGAGGAGGCGCCCAACACCCGCAGTCACTGAGCGGAGAGAGGAGGAGGAGAGTAGCGCGCGCCCAACTCCCCCCGTTGCTGGGGAAGACGAGGAGCGCGCGCACCCGCAGCTGTTGCTATGCGGACGACGGCGGCGGAAGATTCAGGCTCGCTTAAGAAGTGCATTCGCACTTAAAAACAGAAATGATAGCAGTACACAAAGAAAATTAGCGGCACAGTAAAATGTTTAAAATATTGCAGAAAGTACACGCTTTTCAAAATGCGACACCTCACGCGCCGAAAACACACCAACCGGCAATATATTCCACTGCTCGATTGTGCGCGGAAAGGAAGAGTGCTTAAAAAGATCAGTGCGTAAACGGCGCGCGCAGACGGCACTGTGTTTGTTCAACAGCTGTTTGCTCAGCCTTGCCCATTGGAAGAACAGGATGTGAGATCGTTGTACCGATACAGACTGCGCCGCAATTGTCTTTTTGTACAGTTGGCCGGATGAGAAATTGACCTTGAAAAACCTTCTTTCTGCCTACTTCACAAAGTGCATTTGGTTAAAATTGTCTTATCCTGTCTTGTATTATTATCTTGTCTTGTCTTGTATTATATCTTGTATTATGTCTTGTAAAATTATCTTGTCTTGTATTCGGTTTTTAATATTGAATATACTTAACTCGATACCAACTACTGTTTATGATAATATTATTCATTAGACAAGAACTGTCGCTCAAAAAAGAAGTGAAAGAATGCGGGCATGGTGCTTAACGTATCTAGCAAAAGTAGTCACTTTTAATGTTCCGAGCCGCAGCCTATACCCCAGCCATGGGGCACCCCAACTTCAGTCAAAATACAAATTAATTCAGAACAGCGTCGTCATCACCCCCGCAGCGAAAAACAGAAACCGCAGACGGCCCCATTTATAAAAATTTTCCTGCCGTTATGTCCACAACAAAAAATAAGATGCGCTACCAAATAGTTCCGCTCGTGAATACACAGCACCTACAGGATTGCACAAGCAACATACCAAAAATCAAATCTGAATCTTTCTCCCTCACAAACTGACGGAATTTCTTTCCGCCAGATACAACCAAGGCGTCACTGTTTTTCTCCTTGTTTATGGTGTTGACATAAAGCGATAGGTGTTCGACCAACGACTGTAGAGCACGCAGACTCTAGATGACGGAATACCCATATCCCTCGAACGGACGCCCCTTCATATCGGTCTGATGTCATTCCGTTACAGACAAAGGGATAGCTTGGTTTGGCTTGGTAACAAAGGGATAGCAGTATTTCTTGGTTAAAAACTGGCCACCTCATCTGATATCCTCTCTCCTTCCTTCGCGTCCCTATCAGCGCGTTTGTTTTTAAAGCGAACATTTAAATGGTTGCGCGGAAAAAAAATCGTGGTCGTGTGTACGCTGGAGACAATCCGACCCAAACTAATCGGAATATGTGAAACAAACATTTTGAACAGGTCTGAGAGGAGGTATAAGTATTGACACAGGTCCCTGTATTCAGAATCTGTGTTCAACTCACACCACCAATTGAGAAGGTACTTTAAAGGAACTTTACGAAAGAAAAAAATGCGGTATCTTCCAGATAGGTTAGTTTAGGAAATATACGGAGTTGAAAACATTAGGATTACGGCCAAGAGTGCTGCTGCATTATCTCTTTCCAAGCCGAACCCACGAGCAGAGATCAACTTTATCATGCACAGGTCAAGCGACACCGTCTGTGTGTTAAGAATCACGTGATCTCCTCACCTACATGTGGTAAGGAGATGATGTCACTGTTTATGGGATGAGGCTAGATTTTTATATGGTTTGTGTGTGTGTGTGTGTATGCGGTCAACACCAGCGGTCAAATGTTCATTGTTATTCGCGGCGCAGAGAATCGCAGCAGCATTACCATCTTGTAAAAATTATCAGAAGGCGTTGTGTATAAAAGACAAACAAAGAGGGATTATAAAATACAAAACTAAAAAGCCACCATAAACTACCTACGCTAACGCCGCAGAGAACGGCTGCCACGGAGCAACAACTTACCATGTGGCGCTGGCCCCGTCGTGGGCGAGAGAAGTTCTTGTTTTTCGCCGCTGCTTTTGTTTTCGTAAATATACTCGAACAATAAACCCATAATTACCCGGTAACATAACTTATAGTCATGCAGAAAGTCTTTATTTCTTGTTAGTTTTCCCGACTTTTAGACCCTTGCTTACCAGACAACTCAGTCGCCGAGCCGGGCCTGGTAAAGTAGGTTTCGGCAAAACACTCACCTTAAAGTGCGTTACTTGGAAATTGCAATTCGCGTTGGCCCTTTAGCTGCCCCCAAATGACATTGTCTCCGAGTGCACTCCATGGAAGTGCACCTAAATAGGCACGTTTGACAAGGGTTTTACACCTATAATCTTTCGTTCCATTGATCGCAGAGTCGTCCTAAATTTAAGTTGAACCTTCTAGTGAGCCTCCAAGTATCTGACCCGTTGGTGAGTACAGGAAAGATACAGCTGTCAGACGCGTTCTCGTTCAGGGTAACTCGTAGGCTTCAATTCATTATCTGAGAATACCATCCGAATGCACTACACCCCATTCTTACCCTTCTAATAATCTCTGTATCACGGTTGGGGACCGGGGTCCCTACTTGAACTAACTAGATATTTTTGCTTATCGCTTCCACTACCTCGCATCCCATTTGAAACTGATGTGCCCTCCCGAGGTCATTAAGCATTACTTTAGTTTTGTATATTTATTTTCTGGCCCACAATTTCTGCTCTGGCTGTCCAGCGCAATAATCGTGCTTTGGAATTCCTCCCCCAATTACGTACAAGGCAACGCCATGAGCAAATCTTAGGTTACTGAGGTATTCTTCATTAACCCTTCGCCCTAATGATCCCAGTCCCGTTTACTCAATCCCTCTTGTAAACTTACGGTATATAACATTGGAGACATTGTGTCTCCTGGTCTGACGCCCTGCCTTAAATGTATTTTACTCCTTTCCTTGTGCAGCACGATGGTAGCATTGGACCCATTGTAAATATGCTTTAGTATTCTTACCTAATGCTCATCTACACCATGTTTCCGCAATGTCTGAATGACTGCTGAGGATTCGACACAGTAAAATGATTTCTCATAGTATATGAAGGCTATATACATGGCTTGAGTATACTCCACGGATTTCTCTTTCAGCTTAGTGATCATGTGAATATGATCTATGGTTGAATAGCCTTTACAAAACCCTGCTTGTTCAGTAGGTTTGCTGAAATATACAGTGTACGAAATTCTGTTAGGTTAGCAATTACCTTGGCAACTACCTCGTAGATGACAGAGAGTAAGCTGATCGGCCTGAAATTTTTCAAATCCTTCGTGTCATCTTTCTTAGGTATTAGGATAATACCCCTGTGCTTCCAACAATCTGCTACACTCGCGGTCAATAAGCATTCTCTATACAGGTTTGCCAGTTTTTCTAGTACGATGTCCCCACCGTCCTTCAAGATGTCTGCTGTTATCTTATCTTACCCAGGTGCTTTGCCCCCTTGTATTTTTTTGGCCTATCATTCTTGATTACAAAACTTATGAAAAAAGGTAATTATTGAGGCGGCGCTGCCCAATATGTTATCACACAAAAAAGATTTACAATTTCGCCAGACCTCGTAGCCCTATTGGCACCAGATATTTAGAGGACATTTTTAGATAAAGAAATCGTACGAAATTTTGTATATTCGGCGACAGCAATAGGGCCGCGAAGGTTGGGAGAAAGCAATGTTGAGTTGTCAGTACCTATTGTATAAGTGTATGGGGAGAGCCAGGTTACTGTACCAGAAGCTCGTTATTACTTTAGTAGTTTACTATAACTCATATTTTCTACACATAGGTATTACTTTAAATGAGTTCGCCTGCCGTTAGTGACTGGAGTAATAAGTGTTTGAAATTTATGAACACAGGGTAGCAGTAAGTTCGTCTTTGTACACTGCTGTAGGAAAAAAGTAAACAATAAATTTTCTATTAGGATTAGAAAGTCACTATAATCGAGAAATATACATAACTAGTACGCTATTACACGCGGATGCACGCGGATATGCAGATAATGGGATAAGCAAAGCAAGATTGATGGCTCATAACTTAGTTTGTAATTATTTCTGTAGTCAGCGATTTCAATACATGTAATGCTTCACAAAACGGCGCAACAATATTCCTTAAATAAAAACGCGGTTTCGTTTGAGGATTTTTTGCGTACTTTGCGTGATACGCATTCTTTTCGAGACGAGATTCTGTTATTATTATGGTGCATTTTTTTGCGGCAAGAGAAATTTATTGACCGTCCAGTGGTGTTCTATGCGATGTACAGAAACGTCTACTTAGGCTGCTGCGAAGAGGTTAGGACACATTGAAAATACTGGTCACATACTTATAAGGCCCTAGCCTAGATGCAATGCCTATTGAATGAATCAACATGGCGTGATCACATGTGCAAAATTTAATACATTATCTCCATCACCTCCTTATTTCTAGTTTCATTTTTTACACTGCAACTTTGTTGTTATGATAAAATCTAGTTGAACACGCATTTCATGCTGCTCGAAGTGAAAAAACTACCGGCGTTTTTTAGTTGTAAGTGATACTTCATTCTCAGAGAAGTCCATCCTATTACAGCTACGTCTTTAGGAACGGCAGCCACTGAACGCAGAGAGAAAGGCAACCAAACACGCCCCTCTGCTTCTGCAAAGTATAGTAAACAGCAATATTCGTACTGAAACCGCAATAAATGTATTCCGCGAATCCTTTTACTCCTTTCAAGGTTATACACATACGTATAGGAACATTTTTTTTTGCCCCTCGTGTATACGAAGCGTTTTATTGGAGCTCCGGCAAATCCAGAAGAGTAGCTCACCTTTCCTGTCGAAGCTTTCTAAAGGTCTTTAAAATTTTACCAATTGGGTTGAAGGTAATGAAAAAGTTTCGGGCCAGTCTCGATTCAACTTAGCTGAAGCACTTGTGCAGCTTTCAGGCAAGTGACTGATGTCAGCTGAGTACGTGTGCACCGATAGCACTGCGTGTGCCACAGCTGTCTAGTTTGCAGCCTTCCAATGGGTAAAAAAAAGAGCACGATGTCCTTGGCGACCAACCACCGGAGGTCATCAGAGGACACATCATCCAATAGTAATTTTTGTTATGTTGAACATGTAGAAGAGTACTGGAACCCGACAGGTGTTTGCGTAAAAGTACGCTACCAAAATGCAACCTCTGCCTCTAATTTTGTAAAAAAACACTTTAGGTAGGTGGCTTCGTGGTTTTTTTGCAATAAATGTCCACCCGAGAAACAATACTAGAATGTTTGCATCATATCACGGAATATTTATAAAAACATTTATTCGCATTTTTCGAACATAAACCGCAATCAAGCTATTTTTCCCAGTATTGGAGCCTGCTGACTCTTCAATTTCGGCTAAAATGTACCTTGTATTTGATTTTCTTATGACTTAGCCTGGGTTATCTTGTGTTATTATAATCCCATAGTGTTCCGTGTTTCAAGCGTAGTAGGCTACGCCGACAATGTTCTTTGATGATACAGAAAGCGTTACCATGCCATCACCACTTTATCTGATATTTGTCTGATTGACTATGGTTTAAATGTTTCAAAGTGCTTCGTGTGTTTGCAATGTCTCTAAGTGCCTGAAAGCTTTCGAAGTGCTTATAATTTCGAAAATATACAGCAGTGTTCTCCGCTAGCAGCTACGGGTTTTCCCACGCCACTTCAGGTACCTGCGGCAAAAAAAAAACAAATGGAACTTGTTTTCGGGCTAAGGATCACCAGGTTGAGGGAGGATTACCACATGAAGAGACAGATAAAACAACCTTTGCCGTTTAGAAGAAAAAAGTATGCCTTACGAGAAGATGCGTCTCCAAAACACTTTTTTTATTTTTCAACTTAAGGCTCCAAAAATATAACAGCAGATATTTCCTTATAGATTTCAAAACTTCAATAGGTTTTCAGGTAAGCTCATCAGTTCTTTGATTAATATATTTGCAATAGCAAAACAAAGTGTTTTACTCTCACTTTTTCACTTTTAATGCGTCTATTTACTGCATTGTGAAACGGCTCATTATACGTGTCAATCTTGCGTTTTTGCTTGCACTGTGTAGACTGACTCAAATTCACACAATTTTCCTTGTTTATCTGGTTGATGAGTCGGTAATTATTTGATAAAGCGCGAAAGAAGAAACAACTACCGTGCGCAGTCTGCGGCGGCAGCACTAACTAAAGGCTGTGACGACGGGAGGAGATGCACCGTGATTGGACGATGTCCAAGATTAGCAGTCAAACAAGTTTGGGTTTTGGTTCTGTAAAACAATATGCTTGACATCCGACGGCATCGTTGGAGGGCATTCTCGATGTCTCAGTATTTGCCGTCCTGCGCTTCTGCTACGTTGTCGGCTGTAAAATGCCTAAGATAGCCTCCCAGAAGGGCTTCGAATCATAGCAATCACTAGCCGAGGGATGAACGCCATCCGCGTCCGCGCAGACGATCAAATGCCATGCGCTTTTCCCGCATAGGCATGAGCTTGCTTCACTCATGCTTGTATCGTAAAAAGCGTGTTCGCACCAGGCCAAGGGTCTGTTTGTTCTGCCCTGTTGCCTGAGCCCGCAAGCAGTTGGTGCTTGTGGCAACCGCACGCCAACGAGAACTCGCGAGCGCATCAGTGTCAGCCTGCGCGCGTTCTGTGAACTAGTTCGTGGAGCAGTGAACGTTCCGGCCGAAAAATGGTGAACTCAGAACACAAAAAATCGGCCGAAAACGGAAAAAGTCAACTTACAAAAAAAAGATTGTACTTTCGGGATTCCAACTTGTGCATTGCAAAATAGAATGGCTAGTCCACCAGACCGCTCCACCACGAGACAGCGCCGATGGCGTTGGAAATATAAGAAATAAAATGTATAACCAGTTTAACATTTTATGTAATTTAAGCATTTGAAGTAGCTTAGATTACTATTTGTTGTATTGCGCTCGTGGAGTAAGCGTCCCCAAAATATCCGCAAAATCTCACGTCTAGCAATTGCATTTCTTACACGGAAAAGCCTTCGCAGATGTGTGGTCGGGCTGCTGACGGTTGTGCTTGTTCACAAAGCGCAAATAAATGCTTCCTGCTCCCAAGGCTGTGCGGCAAAAGTTTTTGATTTTATTTCCTTAGTACCTATATTGACTTCGCTGACTCCTGTCCTGCCTTCAAGTGCCCTTAGATTTTCCTACTAGCGTACCAGGCAGCGAAACATCGTGTGTGCGGTTGTGCAGGAGCTTGTGTGGACCTGTACATGGAGCTTGATACCGGATACAAACTAGCAAACTAAAAGGGAGATTCTTCCATTCACAAAGGTGTCGTGGCTTAGTTTCAACTGACCCAACGAATTGCGACGACCCATCGGCGGCCGGCGGACTAAGTTCTGGGCTGACTGAATCTGTCGGGAGGATGAGAAGGCGTGCAGTAGCGCAGTCAAGCCAGATCATTTTTTTATGATGTCACACAAAAACGCCACAGAAATTTAGCAAGGCCGCAGAGAGGAGTATAGCATTTTAAAATTCATTTGTATACTGAATAAATTCGCGTACCTTAGTAAGGTTGACGTCTGGGCTAGTTTGTTTAACATGTTAACGTTACAGGGTAATAAAGACACACACAAGTACGATTAAGAGCCAAAACTGACGACTGGGCGAGTTGGTACATAGTCTTGCTTGGTAACAGCGCAAATAAAACAGGACACAAAAGGAAGAAGGAACGGACACAGCGCTGACTCTTAACTCTGCTGAGTTGTAAGTCAGCGCTGTGTCCGTTCCTTCTTCCTTTTGTGTCCTGTTTTATTTGCGCTGTTACCAAGCAAGACGATTAAGAGGCATACGCAGCGCTGACTTCCGACTGATATTTTATTGATATAAGAAAAACCATTTACATAAGCAAGATATGGTGACACTACTGCATAAAAGTAGATAAACAAGATATCAATCGCCCTACACTTAATCTCTCCGCCGTTACCATCTAGTGCCAACACGTCCTTCGTACAAGTAAGCCAATTCCTTTGCAGTTAGTGAGATGGAAGGAACACTGATGCAGTCTTCCCCCAACCGTACAGTCTCTTCTGCTTCGATTATTTCCCTTGTGGTCTGATTTCCACACCTGCTCAGCCCCGTACACACTTCAAACTTCGGTACGAACTTGTGATTCCGACAATGCGCTGCCAAGTGGCCTGTAAGCCCCCCTTTCACATTGCTATCGTGTTCCCGCAAGCGGTCATTTAGGCATCGGTTGCTCTGGCCAACGTAGCATTTTCCATGTGAAAGAGGTATACGGTACACGATACCTTGGACACACTTCACATAAGAATTCTGGTGCTTAGCCTCACATCCTAGATGTCGCAAGGTGGCTCGACTATTTACTCGGCACAGGCCAAATAATTTATCCCAATCCGTTTTAGGCAATGGGAAACCCCGTGAATGTAAGGCACCACTGTAGTTGTTTTCTTTTTTGTTTATCGGCTGCTTATTTTGCGCTGGGTCATGTTGCAGTCGTTTAGATTTTTCCCTCTTCTGACCGCCCTTGGACACAGAAATAATTATTGTTCAGGATACCCAGATGATGCCACCCGTGCTTCTTGATCGTTGAATCTCTCGTGAACAAAGTAAAGACAACACTTTTGGAGGGCATTCGTGAGGGACATATTCACAATTTCTCTATTCCCAAGCTTTGAGTGAGCCGAGTGATACGGCAGTGATGACTTGTTAGGCCGCGGCTCATACTTCCAGCAGACATGGTGGTTCCTTAGATACAACCTCAAGTCTAGGAAACTGAGACTGTCCCTCTGCGGGAGCTCATGAGTGAACGTCAGAGGAGCAAGGCACTCATCAAAAATAGTCAGCACACTCTGTACCTGCAACTCACCTGACCTTCTTTCCTTCTCGAGGACCACCAAGAAGTCGTCTATATATCGGAAAATTCTAACAATGCCGGCCACATTTTGTGAGAGCAAATCACGATCACACCGAGCTAACAAAACGTCCCTCAATATTGTTGCGATGCATTATCAGATGCAAACACCCTGCTTTTGCAGCTACACATCGCCGTTCCAAGTGGCATACGTTGATTTGAGGTACATGTGCCAAAGCCGGAGAAAACCAGAAACTCTTATTCCTATTTTATTCTGGAAAGCAACGGTGCCAAAACTGTGAATGCTTTCCTATACTGCGAACATTACCTTTTCGTGTGGCAGCGAGTAAAATAAATCCTTTATATCGACCGAGAACATGCTGAACGCCGTGGTACGATGGGCCGAAAATTACTCTACAACCTCATTCGAGTTCCTGATCAGAAACGGGTCATAAATGTCCAGAAGTTTTAGCTTCTACTGAATGAACAGCCCCATTGTCTTCTGCCACATACCTCTCTCGGATATGATAACCCGTAACAGATAACCAACCTTGTGTGTATTCCCGGCAAAAAACATCCCTAAACATGACTCCTTGTTATTCTTGACTCGTAGGCCGAGCCCCTTTAGGTCTAGTTTGTCGCAACGATTCTTTGCTTTAGTTTTCACTTTTGCCAAACGCACCTCATTGCACTTTTGTGTAGGAATGACAAGTGGGAACCGAAGTTTGAAGAGTGTACGAGGCTGTGCAGGAGGGGCAATCAGACCACAAGGGAGATAATCGAAGCAGAAGAAGACTGCATCAGTGCTGCTTCAATCTCACTAACTGCCAAGGAATTGGCTTACTTATACGAAGCACGTGTTGGCACAGGACGGCAAAGGCGGGCGGAATAAGCTTAGTGCATTTGATATCTTGTTTATCTACTGTTATGCTGTAGTGTCACCATATCTTGCATGTATAAACGGTTTGTCTCATGTGAATAAAGTATAAGTTTGAAGTCAGCGCTACGTATGCCCTTACTCGTACTTATATGTGTATTTATTGCGCTGTAAAGTTAACAAATTCGCGCAAACGCACCCACAGGGGTCTAAACATGGCCTAGGGTCTCCGGACTACTATTTATGCTAGTAATCATGCAGTGTTTGCAAGTCAGTTCAGTGTCCCTGTTAAGGAACACTTGCACAAACATTTTGCATCTTGTTGGTTTACTTTGTTGCGATAAGAAGCTAAGGACATGTTTATCACATGTAGAAACCTTATAGACTTCAGCGCACGCCTATCGTTTAAATAAATACGTTGATAATGCGGCCAGTCCCAGTTTCGGTTTCACGGTGCCGCGAAAGGTTGGATTTGATATAAAGAAAGACTCGCCTGTGACTGTCGCACGGATATAAGCGAGCAGAGCAGCCGTAGCACTGTCGACTCCTCCTAGGTGGCAGATACTGCTAATGCCCCTACGTGCTGACCTCGTCAGCCGCCTAATTAAAAACCGACCTTGGACGGGATGCAGGCGCGGCGAGTGCAAATTTCTGCCGCGGCTACAGAAGAGGTCTGCCTACAGATGTGTTAGGCTTGATACTGTGGCGTATGTTTGATTGCCCCTCTTTTAGGCGCGCAGATGACATTTTTAGTCAAATTCGCCAGTGCGCCATTAACTCCTTTCTTCTATGTACTGCCATTTTTACGATCTGAGTCCCATTTTGCGCAAAAGTAAAAAGCTATCACTCAAGCTACCTACGCTGGTCTGCACCTCTTCGCACCCGTGGCCGCTGCCTGCGCAGCGAACGTGAGGCTCGGTCTGTGTGCTTTTAGTGTCCCAGGTGCATTCTGGCGTGCAGTGTAATGAAAAGCCATAAAATAGTGTTCCTGAAGTCATTCTACAGCTTAGTTCGGGGCGAGCTTCCCGATGAAAGATCGAAATCCCTGCGTCTCCGCCGCCAGCTATCGGATCGTTCGTTGCTCGAGAGGAAAAGCACCAACTTCCTATCGGAGCGACGAGACGGCCAGAATCGTCGCTAGTGGGGAAGCGCCTTACCCAAACTCATGACGTCTTTCGTTGTTTATTTACTCCACATACAGTGAATGTCGATGCCGCGCCGTCTTCTCTGGCTGCTGGGTTGCGTTTCGCCCACTTTAGAAATAATTTGAATTATGTTCCAACCTGTATTTTTCGCTGATATTTTATAGACGCTGTATGTGTGTTCAAAAGATCTATCTCCGATGTTATCTCGCCTTCAAAATTTAATGTCTTATCAACACCCTGTACCGATGAGGCCACCGCCCTTGTCTCGGCCTCCGCCGCAATCCAGCAGTGCCTGGCGAACGTGGGACAACCGTCCCATCTGTTTCAATTGCCGCTATGCCGGACATGTCGCCCGATACTGCCGCCGACGCCTGACGCCCACCAACGACGATATCGGAGCCCCTACTTATGGTCCTAACAGCCGATCGCCACGCGAAGTCTCCTACAGGTCCGACTTCAACGCTGCACCTTCTGACTCCCGCACTTTCGCTACCCGTCGCTCGTCCTCCCCTCGTCATCGGTCTCTTTCTCCCATGCGCCGCCGACCAACTGTTACCGAAGAGGAAAACTAGTTTACGCAGTTCAGGAGGCAAGAACTGCGTTACCAGCGAACTGTCCAAGGCCTCATTTTTCACCCTCAAATGTTATAGACGTAATTGTGGAAGATCGACGTGCATTGGCGTTAGTCGACACGGGCGCTGCCGTTTCAGTTATTCATACCGCCCTTTGCCGTGTCCTAAGAAAAGTGACGACGCCGTTGGATGGCTTTGCGCTACGTACTGCAAACGCACAGCACGTCCATGCGTCTGCAGCGTGCACGGCGCGAGTGACGATCCAGGATGTTTTGTACATCGTAGAGTTCATCGTGCTTCCTACTTGTTCGCATAACCTCATATTGGATTGGGATTTTCTCGCTCGTCACCACGCCGTCATCGATTGTGCGCGTGCGGAAGTTGAACTTGCACCAGAGTGCGACCCGCCCCATAATGAGGCAACTGCTGCTAAATTGGTCGTCAGCGAAGATGCAAAAATTTCGCCGCACTGCTCGGTTTCCGTGACCCTGTGCTGTGCGCGCACTGCTGACACAACCGTGCTTTTTACGCCGTCCGATCTCTTCATCCGACGGAGACGTCTTCCGCTGCCGTCCGCTCTGTTAACGACCCATGCTGGTACGAGCCGCATGCTTGTTAATAACTGGTCCTCGGATGAAATTTCGCTGCTACAGGACAAGACTATCGGGTGGATTGAGCCTGTCGAGCCAAGTGCTGTCATCGATGTTCCCGACGATACTCCCATTATCACTCATGTCGCAGAATTGAGTGCTACATCCGAAGCAGAGGCTTTACCATCCGACGTTTTCAATCAGGCTATCGATGGAGATCTCACGCCCACACAACGAGATCAACTGCTGGCCCTTCTCCATCGGTTTCGCTTGTCTTTTGACTGCTTGAAAGCTCCGCTGGGTCAAACATCAACAGTCGAACACACGATTGACACTGGCTCGCACCCGCCGCTACGACAACGACCTTATCGCGTTTCCCACAAAGAACGACGTACCATTGATGAAAACGTGGACGAGATGCTTGAGCGAGGCGTCATTAGGCCCTCCAACAGTCCCTGGGCGTCTCCCGTAGTCCTTGGGACCAAGAAGAATGGTTCGATACGCTTTTGCGTCGACTATCGGCGCCTCAACAAGATAAATAGAAAGGATGTCTACCCTCTCCCGCGCATAGATGATGCCCTCGACTGTCTGCAGGGTGCCGAATATTTCTCGTCGCTCGACTTGCGCTCCGGGTACTGGCAGATACCCATGGCCGAGGCTGATCGCGCAAAGACGGCTTTCATAACACCTGACGGCCTGTATGAGTTTAATGTGATGCCGTTCGGCCTTTGTAATGCGCCTGCCACTTTCGAGCGCATGATGGACAGCATTTTGCGCAAACTAAAATGGAAAGTATGCCTCTGCTACCTTGACGACATCGTCGTTTTTTCTCCGGATTTCGAGACACATCTACGCCGATTAGAGCAAGTTTTAACTTGTCTTGCCGACGCAAAGCTGCAGCTCAACCTCAAGAAATGTCGCTTCGCGGCTCGCAAGCTCACTATTTTGGGCCACGTCGTTTCGAAGGATGGAGTTCTACCCGACACGTCTAAGCTGAAGGCAGTTGCGGAGTTCCCGAAGCCGACATCTATGAAGGCCCTCAGGAGCTTCCTCGGACTTTAGGCGCTTCGTCCGCAACTTTGCGACCATCGTTGCACCATTGACGCAGCTTCTGTCCGGTACCTCTAAAGACCTCACTTCGTGGTCCCCTGCTTGTGAAAACGCGTTTGCGACATTGCGGAAGCTTCTTACGTCGCCACCTATCCTGCGGCATTTCGACCCGAACGCCCCCACTGAGGTTCATACTGATGCCAGCGGCGTTGGTCTTGGGGCTGTGCTTGCTCAGCGAAAATCGGGCTTTGACGAGTACGTTGTCGCCTACGCTAGCCGTACCCTTACAAAAGCTGAGGCAAACTACTCCGTCACGGAAAAAGAGTGTTTGGCCATAGTTTGGGCACTAGATAAGTTCCGACCTTACTTGTACGGCCGCCCTTTCGACGTCGTCACAGACCATCATGCGCTATGCTGGTTGTCCACACTAAAAGATCCGTCTGGACGGCTAGCTCGCTGGGCTTTACGGCTACAAGAGTACGACATACGCGTCATATATCGGTCTGGCCGCAAACATTCCGACGCTGATGCCTTATCCCGTTCTCCAGTGTCACCAGAGAATGCCTGCATCCTGCCTGACGACGCTGTTGTGTCCCCTCTCTCTTTCACTGACATGCCCTCTGAACAACGCAAGGACCCATGGATTGCTTCGCTCATCTCCTTGCTCTCAGACGTCTCCCATACAGAACAGCCTCGGGCCCTGCGCAGACAAGCTATGCATTTCACGCTTCGTGACGGGTTGCTCTACCGGCGGAATTACCTCAACGAAGGGCGGAAGTGGCTGCTCGTAATTCCTCGGCACCTTCGCACCGACATTTGCGCATCGCTTTATGCCGACCCCACGTGTGCCCACGCTGGCTTGTTAAAAACTTACCACCGTGTCCGTCTCCGCTATTAGTGGCGCGGCATGTACACCTTTGTGCGCAAGTACGTTAGATCATGCACTACCTGCCAGAGTCGCAAGTCTTGGCCTTCCTGCTCGGTGGGTCCACTGCAGCCGCTTCCTTGCCCGGAGAAACCATTTGACCGTGTTGGTATAGACCTGTATAGACCTTTGCCCAACACAGTCTCCGGCAACCAATGGGTTATCGTCGCCGTCGATCACCTGACGCGCTAGGCCGAAACTGCGGCTCTGCCTGCCGCCACAGCCCGAGACGTCGCCTCTTTCATCATACGGCGCTTCATTCTGCGGCATGGGGCGCCTCGTGAGCTCCTCAGCGACAGGGGACGTGTGTTTCTGTCAGACGTCATTCGTGCCCTCCTCGCTGAGTGCCGTGTTGTCCATCGAACAAGTACAGCGTACCATCCGCAGACAAACGGCCTCACTGAGCGCTTCAACCGCACCCTCGGCGACATGCTGTCGATGTACATCTCAGCGGATCACGACGACTGGGACCTTGTGCTGCCCTACGTGACTTATGCGTACAATACAGCCATTCAGGCCACAACAGGTTTCTCGCCCTTTTTCCTCCTGTATGGTCGAGAGCCGTCATGTACCCTTGATACGGTTCTCCCCTACCGACCGGATAGCTCCGAGTGCTCCCCAGCTTCTGAAGCTGCCAAGTACGCGGAAGAATGCCGCCAGCTTGCAAGGTCTTTTACGACTGAAGATCAGGTGCATCAAAAATCTCGGCACGACGACAGAGCTACCCACCCGACGTATTCTCCAGGATCTCTGGTGTGGCTGTGGATTCCCTCCACCACACCAGGATTGTATACCAAGCTTCTTTCTCGGTTTCATGGACCCTACCGTGTCCTCGAACGGACGTCACCGGTGAACTACGTCATAGAGCCCATGACATCTTCCTCAGACCTCCGTCGCCGTGGGAAAGAGACTGTTCATGTCCAGCGGTTGAAGCCGTATTATGATCCCCTAGTGTCGTGGTCCTCGTGACCCGCCAGGATGGCGCTTTATTCCCCGGGGGGTAGTTGTAATGAGGTAACGCTGGCTGCAATAATTAGGAACTGCAGACAATCCCTTGTAATGGCTATGTTTCATCGGACATCACCATGTTGCTAGCAGACAACCAGCCGCTCGTGTGAACGAAGAAGAAGCTCGGTCTGAGCGGCTTTGGGTGTGACCGTTCGTCGGCTCTCTCGCTCTCTGTGGTTCTGGACCTCGGCGACCGTCTGCATCTACCAGCCAATAAACCCCCTTTCATATATATATATATATATATATATATATATATATATATATATATATATATATATATATATATATATATATATATATATATATATATATATATATAAAATATATAAATGTATATATATATATATATATATATATATATATATATATATATATATATATAAATTGTTCAATATTTTTGCAATTAAATGCTAAAATGACGCAAATTATACAATGTAAACAAAGAGGTATGATGCTACCGCAGATCTAGACAATGTTCGAAATGCAGACGTATAAAAGACTGGTTTTTGTAAACATCACTACTTATGTGCATAGTCACAGTGCAAATAACCTGAAACATTTAAATAAATTCTAAGAGAATAAGCCAGCTCAAAGTGAAATTCCTCATTTAATTTAGTACCACTTTGATCCGTATCAAAATATATAATTATTCGGTATGCATTCTGTTCAAAACCAATGCTAGAACTACGTCGCGGAATAATTAGCAAAGGTAAAGTCTCTATGAACACAAGGTGGAGAACGGCCCTTCCAAAACTACAGTCAGTTTAACAAATTTAACAGACAATCACGCACAGAAATAGTGATACAAATTGGTGAGCCCAAGAAACCATCGCGTAATTATCACTTTTGTGCAACTACTCTAATGTGTACCTTTCCACCGAAGAAACGGTACCCTTTCTTCCTATCTGTTTGCTTTGTGCCTATTCTCATTATCTGCTCTCTCAACGCTTTATTAAAAAAACACACCCTTGACAGACGTTATGTATATAAATATAAATAAAAAAAAGTATATATATATATATATATATATATATATATATATATATATATATATATATATATATATATATATATATATATATATATATATATATATATATATATATATATATATATATACGAATCAGAATCGAAAATGAGGGTCTCGTTGTTGAAATAAGACAAATAAAGTTTGGCAGTCAAGAAAGCCTCAGAAAGCAACGGGGAGTATATGGTAGGTCTTTGAAACAAATGAAGAATTTTTTAAGTCAGAAAGAAAGTGGTGAAAAAATGCCCGCTGGGTGGGATCCGAACCCACGACATCCAGAATACCGGTCTGCTGTGATAACCACTACGCTACCGGATGGGCTATTCCCCACCACTTTCTTGGGTGTTTATGTCAAGGTATGTTTTGTTTCCTGCACTTGGGGTGGTAGCCAGCGCCACTCGGACTACTCGAGGTGAAGGGGACCTTCTTTTTAAACCGCCGGCCGTGACTCAGCGTCTACGACATGTCGAAAGTGTTCGACCAGCGTTGAACCCTCTTAAGCTACCTCTGTAACCAAGACTGCCAGAGCAGCGGCACTCGCTATGCATGTAGCGAATCAGAATAGGAAATGAAGGGCTCATTGAAACAACACAAATAAGGGTTGGCAGTCAAGAAAACATCGGAAAGCAAAGGAGAGGATATGGTAAGTCTTTGAAAAAGATGAAGAATTTTTTGAGCCATAAACAAATGGTGAAAAAATGCCCGCATTGTGGGATCCAAACCCATGACCTCCAGATTATCGGTCTGCTGCTAGTATCGCAGCAGACCGGTATTGCGGAGGTCGTGGGTTTAGATACCGTCCGGCGGGCATTTGTTTCACCACAGTCTTTCTGATTAAAAAATTCATCTGTTTCAGAGACCTTCCATATCGGCCCCTTTACTTTCCGAGGTTTTCTTGAAATCCCACCCTTATTTATATATATCTATATATATATATAGATATAGATATATATATATATATATATATATTTATGAGAGGGTGGACGCACGTATGAAAACGATGGTCGAATACTAAAGTTTCGCCGGACAGGACCCAGGTCGACACTTTGGTTTCACCATCGTTTTCCTACGTGCGTCCAAACTCTCATGTATTTTTGCAACTTGAAAACACTTCTCGGAAATTATTTTTCGCAATATATATATATGAATATATATCTATTTAAATATACCAGTGTGTCGAACCGAAAAGAAATACCGGTTCGGTTAGCGTTCTGGTTCAGGCGACATCATTTCGTTCCGGTTCAGTTCCTATCCGACAAAATCACATACCGAACCGGTTCGAGAACTGGTTTGGGAAATTGAACCGGTTCGCGAACCTGTTCGATGAGTTGAATTATCACTGAAATTAGAAAAAAAACATTTAGTAGTTTAAAATGACCGTCAAATCAAAATACAAATTAATTCAATGTGCTGCTTCTCTCCAAAGGAAGGGGCGCATTCGCAAAGCAAATTTTAAAGGATTACGAGATAATAGAAAAACCAATGAAGTTGCGACGATTTACCATCTACTTTTTCGCCCAGACTTTATGTTGTCCTAGCCTCTTTTCATAAAGCCACCGCCAAGAGATATGACGGTAGGATATATTTTCTGCCCCTTTTTTTTGTTAAAATCGCAATCGTCGCTATGGAATAGCCCAACACGCTAACCTTGAAGCTTTACATTTAGGCCTGCGTACTGGCCATTCAAATACGAGCATTTATTACCAATAGCGCATATTTTCATATATGTAACAAAACCGAAAAATCCTACAACACCACATAAATACTACCAATGAGATAGAATATCTGGTCACCATGAATAATTTGTTAGCTGTCACCGTATCGAATGTGTTAGCCACACTTTTGTTAAAGTAAGCTTTAGTTAACCCTCAGTCACACCATTATTGCTCTGACCACTGTAAATCCTTTTGCGAAAGCTACACCGGATGTGTGCATTACAATAACTACGTAATCGTAGCGCCTGACCCCCGACCATCGTTCCGTGTGCTACATTGCAAAATCGTAAAACAGATTATACTGTTACAAAATGAAAGAGACATTTCACGCGTGGAGCATGAGATGGGACTTTTTTGGGTACAGGCTCTTTATTTCGTCCACAGCAGTACTCCCCTCCGGAACGAGTAGCAGCAGAAGTAATATAGCGAGCTAAGCATATCTGAATATAGAAGTAATACAGCGAAATAAAGCATATCTGAAAACGGCAAAACTGCAGAACAAACAGAAAAGATGATCACTGGGGGAATGGGGCAGTGTGATGTACCAGCCTGCCTTTCTGCACGTGTCATCTTCTTTATTACTGGTTCTGCTGCCAAGACAAGGTCGAGTGCTGCAGTTTCTTGCCAAGGGATTAAGTGAGCACCTTTAACGTTTTCCCGGACATATCTTTTGTTATTTCTATCTGTAAAAAAGGGGACTTGTCCACTGTACTGTCCTCAAAAACTGACTAGGAACTCACTTCCTTCGCATTGACGACGCGTTTAGTTGTGAAAGGCAGGGCAAAGAAACGTATAGAGCAATATCCACATTTTGGTACTTTTTTTACCTATTCGGCTTTACATACTTTTTCCGTAATATTTTAAAACAGCGGTATTCGCCCGTTCTTTTTTGTTGTTTTCTGTGTAAACACACTTAATAAAAAAACTGATTAATCGCTTGAGCACAACCAAGAAACCGGGATACTGTTACAGAAACGTCTACTGCAGCCCGCCATTTATGCACGCGAGTCAACAGCCACAAGAGGTCCACTGGAGCGTAGGTAATAACAGGGTGTCGTTCGTCGTAACAATGCTTCATTCACGCCTGAGAAGCGAGAATACGATGCGGGCTAACCAACGTGTCTGTTCGGGAAGACAGATAGTTGGGTGGCATGATTGGCCATCGCTGGAGAAAGAGAAGAGGCCGTAGATAAAGCTGCGCAGTATTTTGGCCTGCAGGAGGAAGCCAGAAATGCATCCTGTAATTTCGGGCATTGCAGTGAGTATTTAATGAAGGGCCAAACAGCATCCCACTTTTTATTGTCGCATGCCATATACATTGACATCATTCTTGGATGGTGCTACTTGTGCGCTCTCTTAATCCATGATTCTGTGGATGGTAGGGCATTGAGTGGCGAAAGTAAATACCACTGAAAATGAGGAGCTCTTCTACAACATCAGCTGTGAACGGTCTCCGTGGTCGCCCATTTCACTGTAAAAATACCACTGTGACGTAGAAAATGGGCCACATCTACAGCTTTAGCCGGCATTGCAGCAGTTGTTTCCGCCTACCTCGTAAGATTGATTGATTGATTGTAGGGTTTAACGCGCCGATGCAACGCAGGCGATGAGGCACGCCGTAATGGAGGGCTCTGGAATAATTTTGACCACCTGGGGATCTTTAACGCGCGCCGAAATCTCGTACACACGGGCGTTTTTGCTTTTCGCGTCCATCAAAAAAGTGGCTGCCGCGGCCGGGAATTGAACCCACGACCTCGTGCTCAGCAGCGCAACGCCTTAGCCACTGAGCCACCGCGGCGGGTTACCTCGTAAGATTGTCCACGCACACAATCAACCCGAAATTTTCACTATGGCTTCTAGAAATTCGCCAAATAAATTCATGCCGAATTTTCCAAGGAACTGTAGACAGTTTTACGGATACCAGTGGGCCTGACAAGGATGTCGTAGGGTGCTTATGCCGCTGACAGTCTGTACAATCGGCAACAAGCTGGTGTGTATTCTTTCGCAATCTGGACCAATAAAACGGATTCGAATTCGCTGAAAAGCGCATGCAAAACCAACACGACCCGAACTACCATCGTCATTCATAGCACGAAGGATTGCCTGGCCGGAGGCTCCAAGGAACCACGAGCAAAAGCTGTGCCCCATTGACGGAATAATGTTTTCGTACAGGACGAGATCGTTGACGACAAACGGGGTGCCCGAAGTAGGCAGTGTGGCCGATCCGAAGAAGGGAGTAAACGAGGAATCGTCGCGCTCTTCTTAAACGAACGTGAAGGGGTCGTTTTCAGATTCAATACGGCTGCCAGACATTCGTAGGAATCATCGTCGCTATCAGAAGTTGTCTTCACAGGCAGGTGCGACAAAAAGCCAGCGTCAGCGTGTCGGCGACCACTCTGTTACGACGTGGAAGAGTAATATTCTTGTAGCCATCGAGTACAGCCGGCGAGCCGGCCAAACAGATCGCGAAGACCCACCAGCCGGCACAGCTAATGGTGGTTCGTAACTAGCGTGACGTGCCGTCCTTATATGTAGGGTCAGATCTTTTCTGCGGCAAAGACCGCCACATGACATTTCATTTCTATGACTGTAGAATTACTCTAGGCTTTTGTGAAAGCGCGCCTTGCGTGCGCAATACTGTGCTCTGCTCTACTGTGAATCTGCGGGAAAACAGTGCTAACACCAAAACAACTCGATTGGGTGTGTATTTCTGTGTCGCAGTGTGGAATAAAACGCATCAAAACCGGTCCGGAAATTAGCACCAAAATGTGTTGGCTCAACGAAGACTCAAACCCCGGCGTCCACACAAAGGTGGTGTCTTCTTTCAGTAATGTCGTGACGGGATGAGCAAGTTGGTGAACTTTCGAATAAACCGACGAACGTATCAGCATAATCCAACGAAACTGCTCAAGTCTATGGCACTGCGCAGTAGCTGAAATGCGCATACTGAATCAATCTTCTCTGTGGTCCGGTCGGATTCCTTTCTTGTCAACGAGAAATCCCAGGACTACTGTTTGGTGCTTACCGAAACGACACGTTTCAGAATTTAGCAACAAGCCCGCTCATTTGATGAGGTGAACAACTATGCCCAGACAGCTATTATGACCTCGGATAGTTTTTCCAAAAAATATTCATGTTATCCAAGTAGTAGTACATGCAAATTTCCCATTTTAGACCTCGAAGGATGGTGTCCATGCATTGCTTGAACGTGGTTGGTGCATTGTACAATCTGAAAGACATTAGATGAAATTCAAACAGATCACCGGGGGTCATAAAAACTCTCTCCTCTTCGTCCATCGCGTGCGTGGGTACCTGGCAAAACAGGACGGGAGATCAGTCGTTGAGAAGTCAGACGCTGAATGGAGGCAGTAAATCACATCATCTACCGGGGCGAAAGGGTACACAACTTTTTTGTAGTGGCGGTCAGGCAACGGTCCTCTACGCAAATTCTTTACGATCATCCTTCTTCCTCAGTAGGATCACTTGGGCTGCCCCGGGGTTTGAATGATCCCGGAAATTGCCCTACGTCTGCATTTCTTGGTTTGCTCGTCGATGACTTTGCGTTCTGACGTTAATACCCCATGTGACGTTTTACAGGAGGAGGCAGCATTACCTGCGATAAATCTGGGGTGCATGCGTGATCCCGGCGGCTGTGGAGGGTGTTCTTTGTGCGCGAATTGGAATACAAGTGTACCGGAACAGTTAGCTTTGTAGGGACCACTCATGGCCGGAAAGAAGCGACTTGCACGTCAACTGTTCATTAGGGGTAGCAACTCTTCAGATTAGCCCGCATTATCGATGGTGACCTTAGAGCCATCGCCTACTGCTTGTATTTAGATGCTGGTATATGCTCATCAAACTTGTAGAGCTTCAAAACACAAGGCAGAAGCACAGGTTCAGCAGAGGCGTTCAGAGTACTGACTTGAGACCCGCCGCGGTGGTTCCGTGGCTAAGGCGTGGCGCTGCTGAGCACGAGGACGCGGGTTCGATTCCCGGCCGCGGCGGCCGCTTTTTTGATGGAGGCGAAAAGCAAAAACGCCCGTGTGTACGATATTTCGCCGGACGTTAAAGATCCCTAGGTGGTCAAAATTAATACGGAACCCTCCACTACGGCGCGCCTTATGGCTGCGTTGTGTCGGCACGTTAAACCCTACAATCAATCAATCAGTACAGACCTGAGTAGAACCATCCACTACCTCAACAAACGCCTGTAGAACGGAGACCTTCTTAGTGATGGCGTTATTGACTTCGGCTTCAACTAGTGCATGGCGGTGACTTTCTTTCAAATGCGGAGTGGTAACGGGTGATAACCCTGCACTCAGGGCTAGTACAAGCACGTCCTTCCTGGTAGAGAATACTCTGCTTCCCCTATCCTAGTTCACATCTACAAACGCTGGGAGAAACCTAACATGGAAAGAACATTTACCTGCTCCAGAGCACACTGTAGCTCTGCATGCATGCAAAAATCAATACCAAGGATGACGTCGTGTTTTGCATGCGCCAAAACAGTAAACTCTGTCCTAAGGTCTCTTCCACGAATCGTAAACTCCGCTCAACAAATTCCTACAGCCCGCAATGACCCCCCTCAACACCACGCAAGTGCACATTACGGTCAGATGCAAGCATAACTTTGGGTTCAAGTGATTTTTAAAGGCAATATTCATCACAAAAAAGAGGTGCTCCAGTTTCCTCTAATGCGATGGTATCCCTACCAATCACAAAAACTGTCACTTTGTTCGTATACATAGCAAGAGGAAGGGGAATTGGTGAAACTAAATGCGTGGCAAACTGACCCCATACAGGTCGCTGGAGTCAGTTTCCCTGTGGTGTCGGACTGGATTGATGGCGTGGTGAGGGATAGCGACTAAGGCCAGGAACAGGGGACAGACTGCGATGAGAGACTGGCGACCCGTACCGCATCATATTTGGCCGTTCTGGCTGCTCATATGGGGCAGCAGGGGAATAGCGAGTGGTGTTCGGCCAACCGGGGGCAAACCATGGAGGAAGCCATGGAGCTCGCATCAGGCGCTGCTCGCACAATCGAGAAATGTGGCCGCGACTACCGCAGTTGTAGGGCGGGGGGCCTTCCGGTGATCCGAGATATGTGCTTGGCCTTGTGACAGGGCAATGCAAGTGGTAGTAGTCGGGGCGTGGCCTGTTGGGAAATTCGATGTACTAAGAGCGGGGCTGCCAATCCAAAGGTTGGAAATGGGTAGCTATACCAGAGTGTCATCTAGTCATTCATTAGATCTCTCTAGCTCTGCCCGGGCCAAGATACCAAAGTGGGTGAGGGCTCCTGCTGGGTGGTGTACTGGTAGTGCATTGAATCAGTCTGGATACAGGGACACCTTCTGGAACTTGTGGCCAAGGTATCTTTGTATAATTTTGAGAAGCACTGCAATGTGTGCCGAATAACAAGTGCTAATGCTTACAACTGTTGCCGTGCTCGCGAAGGCGGCCATACTTCGGTGTAATTCGCTGAGTCCTCACTACCTCAAATGCACCGCCATGGCGCATCACATCAGTGGCCATTACTCGATCTTCCTTGGCGATCAGGAAGTTGTAAACATCTTTGCCATACCCTTGAGAAGGTGACCCACGTTTTGTTCTTCAAACTTCTCAGGACTAAAAAGGCGACACAGGTTGATAATTTCATACACGTTGTGCACGTTTTTCCGGGTATCTGTGCACGTTGCGCAAGAGCTTGCTCTGCTTTTTTCTTTCTCAAAATCGATTCACCAAAGGACTTCTTTATCTCTTCAACAAAGTGTTCCTAAGCTGTAAGCGCCGCCTCGTGATTCGGACACCTTACCAGTGCGGCGCCATGAAAAGAGACGAAACGTTGACCAGCTGCATTGCCTGATCCCATCGGTTGTTTATGTTAAGCCTCTGGTAGTGCTTTAAACGCACGTCGACGTCTTCGACGTCCTTCCCAAAAAAAGGTGCGTGGTTTGCGCTCATGAGGCTGGGTGGCGGCGATTGCAGTCCTTTTAGTACCTCGGTCTCTTCGCCTGTTGCCAATAGTGGCATCGTGATCTTGGGGGCCATATCAATCGGCTCTCAAAGAATTCTGGCAATGTGCCTGCTCTGTCGAAGGTTTAAGATGATCAGAATCCAGCTCGGCAGTACCCCACACCTAACCAATTGTTACTGGTGCAACAGATGGGATAGATTTATTTCGAGTGAAAGGACCAGGACACAGATTTACAGAGATGCATTCCGCATTCGCGTACATCAGGGAATCTTTCGCAACGTTTCATATTTCCTTTACGATTTACTTTGTATGAAAGGTACGGCATCTTGAATAAATTGAAACGTAACGACACGTGCTATTTATTGACAGCTCTTTAATGTAACACCAAAAAGGAACGGTGGGAAAAAAATTATTGGCTGTTCAACTAAAAAACACCACCTAATCGGCGTAGCTGATCAATGAATAGAAGTCAGAGTAGATGGGTAACCGAAGAGCTACGGCGGTGTCAACACAAAATTGTATTGCGGTTTGGGTTAAATACGTTAATTTGTTTTAGGTTTTGATGACCTCTAGTGTTCTTTTTTCTCGCTTTGTGGTATTTGAGTGGTTTTTATGTACAGCAAATTTGGCGCAATTTTGGCGGTGGCGGTAATTTTTCTTGAATACTCTTTCTTGTTAGTGCGGTAAAGGCGTACGCACAATCAACTTTATGGAAAAAACGACTGTGCGTGGAACTTGGGAAATGAACATATTCGGTGGTGAGGAAGTCTCTGCGCATATATTTCGGCGCATTATAACCAAAACAATGAGTAAAAATTACCCGAAGGTCTCTGAAAAGCGTTGCACTGTTTTGGTATTAAAGACAAGGGCTTGGAGAATTTGCAGAATATACATAGGTTTCACTTTGATCGTTTTTAAGTCGTAAAAATTGGTTTCTTTATAAACGCTAACTTCTTTACGAGGTGTTGTTTTTACGCGAACGTGGAGGCTGAGTTTATAATTATTTCTTTTGCAGGCACGGTGTTAACAGCAGAGCAACTCCGCAATATTATTCAGTGGGCGTACAAACACCAATTGGTCATTTTGGCTGATGAGGTAAGCATCATATCTTTTACAATTGAGGTAATTTTCACAGTTCAGAAAGGTAATATTGATTTACGCAGTGCACATGTCATCCTTAGTATAACTTGAGCGTATTCGATTTGCAAACAACCCATAAATATTTCTGCCGAATGTAACAACCAATTGCTGAAGGTGAGCCAGTTTTTTGGTCGAAGATGTTTTGATCACAACTTCGACATAAAGGCGAGCATACGCTTTCAGTGAGTTTCTTACCCTTATGGCAAACAGCGGGACTAAACAACCAGCTTTATGCTTAACATTTATTACTTTTTTGCGGGTATATAGTTCGTTTACCGCCCGAATGGGCCGTATTTTGCGAATGGGCGCGTGACCGGCTTGATAAACAGGATATCAAGGGCCCTCAATATTAAGCCTTTCTAAGATCTTTATTGTTCTCCCCTCTGATTTTAATTGTTTGTGGTCTGTTATTTCCCGTGTATCTTATAAACAGTTTTGTTTTTATTAATATAAAAATCCCAGTGCCGTGCTATTAGAAAGGGAACTCTGAATAGTCAGACATATAAAAATGTCCATATAAAATTTACGTGGTCTTTGTACATGTATCCAATTTAAAAATCCTAGGCAGTAAAACATTATTCATAAGTCCTCCACTTCAACATGATTTATCGAATGTGTAGCGTCGGCGAGTTAAACATTAAAATCAATCATTCAAATATATATATGTGTCGTGGTTATGCAGCAAAAACCTAACCTATCTTGAACCAAATAAATAACCAAAAGTGGTACGTTTGCTGTGCAGGCATTTTATGTGTTTGTGACAGTAAAGTAAATGTCGACTGTTTTTAAACTGCGTGCCCGAAGAAAAGGATCTTGCGTTTTCTTTTCAGGTGTTTGAGCACAATGTTTACAGCACCAAGCATACTTTTCATAGTATTCGAGGGGTCACGAGTACCATGGGCTCACCATACGCGGAAATGCCAGTCGTTTCTTTCAATTCTATATCCAAAGGCTTTCTTGGAGAGTAAGGACGAGTTCTCTGCCTCACAATAAGATTTTGCTTTGGGACATTTGTACTACACCATAAAATTCATTCTGTATTTTACTGAGGAAGCTTAAAGACAAGAGTGAGGGTAATTTAGGTAGCACATCGACCGTGTTGGAAATCAGTGTTTTTGTAACTGGTCTGAAAGCATACAACAAATCTTGATACCGACATCACGTGAGAATTGTAGAAACAAACGCATAAAAACGCCGGCAAACATGCACGCTATAAACATGAAATTCAAAACTTATCGATATAGAAATTACTATTCCTTGTGAAGCAATATCGAGCTCCCTGTTCGAAGTCGAAGGGGTGTATTACCTCTTAATTACTCCTTTATACATCATTTTAATAAGTAGAGAATTTGTTTTAAAAACCTGCCAGTGCTTACACTGTCATTTTAATCATCAGTGGGTAAGGTTAGCATTAAAAGTTCTCAAACTGTTGTAAATACTTTAAAATTACCATAACACAACATTTCTCGGATATTGTATGCCAAATAGTCGACGATAAAAAAATTCTGCTGATTTTCTGGACGAGTATCCAGCCAATGTAAAATGTGGAACACCTTCGTGTCCATGAACGAATGGCCGTAGAAGTCAGCGTGCCAGGTGCAGCACAATTGACAAAACTTATTGATTTGTAATTGTCCTATTTGGTTTTGTTTATTTTTTTCCTTTGGAAATATATTGTACGTAATAATTTATTGATTAAGCTCGGAATGCACATACCAAAAACTTTGTTCTACCCACTGCCACTTAACCCGTAATTATTCAACAGCGGCCATAAAAATCGTGGTTTTATTTATTTTAATTTTAAACAACCGCAGTAAACACTGTATTCTTACTAATATTGATATATATTTTTAATGTAGTTAGCTATAATTAGTGGGAAAAATTACACAATAACATTTACAAAGGTGACCACCATTTTTATTTTAGAGTGTGCAGAAAGCGTTGATTGAGAATACAGTAGAAAATTTGTAATATTGTTCAAACCATTGTCCGCGCATGTGAGGTGGTAAACAATTTTTTTTCTATAACAACAAATGCGACGACAAACTCTTTAATCACCCCGCAGCATTAAACAAATAATACTTAACATCAATAAAGGACAGGTAAGACCAAAGAAACACTGAAGTACCCCGTTTCAGCATTGCGTACGTTTTGTTATACACTGACCCTTAACTGCTGAGATCTTTCACAGAGGAAAGAAATAAGCACAGTGTAAGAAGGCGTACCTTTTCTTAGTACAATCAAAAGGTATATTGCCTGTTTTATCCGCAGAATATACCCATACCTTTCTTTTTATGTGGGAAAGAAACGTATAACAAAGAAGTAATTCGAAACCTCTTTTCTCAACACGGCTAGGTATCCCCGTGGTTTGCTCGAAACAAATAAAATGCAAAAAGTAACCCATATGAATCAAAATATACTACCTCCACATTCTAAAAATGTCAAACCCCCTATATAAAAAGCAGCAACAAAAATTCCTCAATTTTCAATTGCTAACAAATATCCCGCATGCAGACATTATCTATTTACTGGCAGGATCGCACAAATACAGATTTTAAGCGAAAACAAAACTTTGTGCTGCAAATCTTTAGGCACTACTATTGGATACCCACAGCAAACCATTCCACCATACCACAAAGTAGATTGATACATACGGGCACATATGAGGTAGTTCGCAAACTTTAAATTTACAATTTACCACTTACAGAAGTGTATACCAAGTAAGTGAAACTGAAGTAGTGGAGATGGAATGAGTATTTAAAGCAAGAAAATATGTAAGGTCCACTTTTACAAAAGACACAACAGGCGACGCATTTTTTTTGCAAAACTCATCATCTTTGAAATATAATAAGAGGTCAGCCAAGGGCTGCAGATATTTGCGTTGTGCAAGGGGGATCATACTGGTTGCCTTACGGAACTATTTCGTCTTGCCTATACAGGCCGGGCTTGCGAGCAGGCTACTTCGAAGCTGCCAACCTTGATTTTGTTGATAAGGCCAATCTGATAAAGACAACGACCTATGTGCTGTGTGCAACACCCTCGCAGGTACAAGTATATCTACGTTTTGTGTTTTGAATAAAAAATAGTGCCCTCCAAAACATACCTCGCACCTACAAAGGCCCTCACAAATCTTCTTACCACAAAGATAGTTCTTGAGTGCAAGCGATGAGCTGGCGGTCGCACAGGCATACTTACTACTGCTTTCAGCATAGATGTGTAGCAAATTTACAACACTCAAAACTGCTCTATAAATATGCGACACAAAATTTCACGTGAATTTTTACCTCGTGATGAACAAATATTATTTTGGATCGCTTCTTACTTGTAATAAATGTTGCAGGTTGTCCTTGATTGCCTTGTGCGGCCACCGTGCCGAAGTGGGCCATCTTATGAGCTCTATGTCAAGGTATGAACCCCGGTTAACTTGTGCCGCTCGATTGCTTTGCTGAGTTTTATAACGCCATCCAAGAAAATCACGAGACGCGTGCTTGAAGTCCTTGTCATTGCTTAGTACAAATACACAGGAGAGCAAAAAGGCTAAACATTCAGTACTTCGCCAGAAACACGGCTGAGACGTTCTCAAAACGACCAGGGAAATAGTAAAGCCAGAGTACAGCCTCGGCGTTTCACAAACACGGCGATTGCTCGATCCTTAGGCCTCCCTCTCGAGTCTTCAAATGGCACGCAAAACGGGCCATTGTGTTTCTGCATTCCCTTCCTCACCTTAGTGTTTAGAGAAATCCCAGGAAATGGCAATTTCTTCTTCCCCCCCACTCGACTATATCCTCGACTATTGCTTAACTATCGACAGAGCCGACTATTGCTACAGTGTTCAGTACGTAAAGGCTGTGCATAACGCTGCGGCTATTTCTTGTACTTTTTACGCCGACAGACCCTATCATTTTGCGACAACACCACTGTTTAACCAATAAAACAGATGTAGAATTTTATCCCTGGGTATTCATCCCATCCCTCGTGCGACCGAACAACGATGGGGTGTTGGGAGCGTCATTGCTTGTTCTCTAGAAATTCAGAGCCAAACGAGCACCACTATAGCTTCTTCTTCCTCTACAGCAATTATGCCGTTTGTACTATTTATGAATACGCTATGCCTTCCCCCTTAACCTAGAAATAACAAACCCGATTACGAAGCGCTGGCATGCTGCGACGATATGACGTGGGATGAAACTGCAATCGTAGAAATATTGCCTCCCTTCTGGACACTTCCAGAAAACACTGGATTGCTTTCCTGTTCGCACGCCCACTCTGGTTTTCTGTTAAAATAAATATAAGGCCCGTCAACAGAAGAGAGCTTAGCGAACTTGAAAAACAGTTCGCAGCCCATATTGAAAGCGGTCATTACTATTTCATCATGCGCGGAGGTCGTTACCGTGGTTTCGGAATCCCAAGTAAAATTCAAGAAAGCAGCAGGCTGATCCCGGGCAATGCAGTGCGTAAAGGGAAGCTCCCGAGCGGTGTCAATGGATGTTAAAAATGTGTTCACCTGGCTCTTTTTTTAACGAACTTTGCAAGCAGGGGATCGTGTTGACGAGATGAAGTATTTCCAGCCAACACCTTAGAAAGAGCACCACAAGTAATTATTTGTGTATAGCCAAATAGCAAATGCTATTTCGCGCTTTTTTGAAACATAAGCGATAACGCCGCCGTTGAATCATTTCTGCACAACGGTCCCCTACCGGAGCCGCAAGTCCATTTTTGTTTTTATAAAAGATCATCTTCGGTGTCGGTCCTTGATATGTTTTCGTTTATTATTCATTCCACTTGCAGTAACAGCGGAGCATTTGTTTAGCGAGTTAGGAGTTACATTAACACGAACCTACTGAGGTTAGTATTTTGATTTTTTTGCGAAGAAAATTTGCACACCGCGTGTCTTAATTGTGTTTTGGAACTTTGGTTCTGATATATACAGGTTGTCCCAACTACAATGCACCAAAACGTTAACAAAGACCAACCTTGACACTCGAAGAAAACTTTGTGCCTAATATCTCTAGAACAGAAAAATGACGGCCTGGGATTTTTTTTCTTATTGAGAATAATTTAGGTAACTGCATTATTTATGTAAATCTAAATCTACTGTCCCAAATATACCAGTGTGAATGAAGCGCTTGTAGGGACCTAGATGGACTTTAACTACAGTGTTTTGCCGACGTACTTATAGAGCACCTACTTATTCCCACTGATAAAGATATCCCTCAAAATATAAAAAAGCGTAGGACGGCGCTCCCGCCTGCATCGTAGCACAGCCGAGGAACAGGCTCCTTCTTATTTACCTGGAATTGAACCACAAAAAGACTTAAAAGAATCGCTGCTAACTCACAAAACTAGCTCTAGGGCCCGTTTTATGCAGGATAAATGGGATTCGGTGTATATTCGTGCACGTGACAGGCGAGGCAGCTGCTTGCAATGAGCTTGTTTGAGGGCAGTGCTTTGTGATGCAAAAATGATCGCTGTTACGTTGTATCTTCCACAGTTTGCGGAGGTTTGGTTAGAACTAATTGCTACGAACGTATTACGTCCTTTAAAATAGTGTAGTTTGTCGTCCATGTGTGGGAGCCAAAAAGTTCCTCATTGACACAATATTGGTCGATACAGAACTTCTGGAGTTGGACAAATATTACAAATTGAATAAACGTTGGTAGAAAAAAGAAATTACTGGCGGATACTCCACTCTACGGGAGATAACAGGCACTAGGTTTTATGAATTCACACGATCCCTTTTAAATCATTATGCATAATATTTGGGACACCCTCAGTAATATATAGAGGGCCAAACGGTAGAGTAGATATTTCTGAAGGCATGTCCACTGGCAAACATGCAGGACAATTTTTCTACTACGGCTCTATTCAAAAGTAATATTGATAGGCGCATTTATTTTGCCTTTCTGAAGACCTACTTAGCGGATCGGTCAATTACAGCCACGCAGAGGTATCAAGGAGGGACGGTGAGAAGTTTCGACATGGCGTTTCAGGTTCATGGTATTTGAAAGCCACGAATGTTTCAGTTTCTGCAGCGTCAACCAATGGCATAGTGGAAACACGAAAGATATACTCAGCCATGGTGGCTGAGCGGATAGACCTTTTTGCCATAAAAACGCACATATCTTGGTATTCTGGCAACGTAATAAATATCTCGTGTCCCAAAATACACCGAATCTATAGAACAGGTCAAACTTCCCAGCCCAGATGGAGCTTCGGTGAGTAGAATGCCAAATTTGAAATATCTATACATTGTGTCTTTATATTTTAATCGAACTGACGCGTTTTCTGGTGCTTATCAGAACAGCTTGATATCCAACATATGGAAATCGATTACCAAGGCAACATGGGGTATTGATGAGAAGGGACGATGCAAAGTATTTCACGAATAAGCGGCAGTGTACTCATTGCAAAGACAGACGCCACAAAATGTTTTCCATTAGAAAAACAAAGCAGCTACTACTGTGAAACATTTTACTATATTTACATGCTTCTAACAGCATTGCACAATTGTTTCTGACTTGCCGAAAACGTCACTTTATAACAATGGCAAGTTTTTCTTTATTACAAATCTGACAACTTCTCTATACTTCAGGTTTTGTAAACTTTTATTCCACACTGTTGAATGTTTCTTCGATCTTCAATTTCTAGGGCTGTGTTAAGTGAATTATATTACGCCTTAAAACAAGAAATTGTCTTTTATAATTTTGCCATTTTGCACAACTGCAAATGTGTAAAGGTACAACGTTTTCGCTTACATGCTTACAGAAATTATTGTGACATATAGCCAATAAGACGTTCAGACCTGGATTTAGCAGTATATGTCTAGCGCCTATCACATATAATCACTTAGAGCGGAGTGCAGATACGCAGCTGGATTCTACAAAGGGTAAAATACTGAAGTAAACGGGACAATGTGAAGAGATGTTGGAAATAAATGAAAGCAATTAGGCCTTGTTATGAAGTTGGGAGGGCAAAGTAGATTGTATTGCGGTTGTGGTGGCCTTCAGGTTTCAAGGTAGACGTAGTTTAAAGGACGAATAAACCACCTGAAAAGCACCCGAAAGTGCTCAGTCTGCCACCTTCGCTCGTGTATCATCTGTACTTTTGTGTTCCCTGTAACATTGGCATAGTGAAAGCACAAAAAAAAAACCAGCCATTAAGCATATTGACTTCTTGCTGTATTTGATATTGCAAATCGCTATGACCAAATTCTCGTTCTTTTATTCCGCATTCTCTTCTTTTAGGAGGTCACTACATGTATGAATTCTCTTGCCGAACGCGCCTTGTTTACCGAGGTTCGGCTGAACTCAATTGAAGGCATTACGTGTGGGCCCGTCATGGGTTCAATGTCTGCCTATCCACGGGTACTACTCCCAAAAAAAGCTGTTGCTGAGGCAGAGGTAAGTAAAAGTCTGCGCTATAAGATTCAATAAATATTTTAGGCCATTGACTGTTTTTAAAACAAAGTGCAGAAGTTTTGAACCACGGGTTGAACTGTGAGCGTAACTTCTATACATCAGTCAATAAATAAAGTCTGCGGATCTTGTACCAAATTCGAACAATTTGATTATATACAGAAAAGTTTTGTCCTCATCGTCGTCTTCGCTATCAACCCCTGTTTCTGGCCACTAAAAGGTGTAGGGCTCTACCAAAATATCCAGCACTGAAACTTCGAGCGAGCCGAGTCCAATCATTGCTTCCATGATATTTGTAGTTCCTTACTCCGTGGTGTTCTCGGTTTCCCCATTTTGTGAGTCGCAGCTTAAGTACCACTCCCTGACGCAGATGGTCAACCTGTTTGTCCTTCACCTGCGTCAGGTGGCCTTCCTAGTGCAGCAGGATTTATATTGGTGTAAATAAATAACCGTCGATATGACAGTATTTGGTTATTCAAAAGCTTCTAACAAGTGGTCGAGCGAGAAAGTGTGCGGCCTCGCCATCTGCCGTCTGAATCACTAGACAGACACAAGTAACATTTATTCAATTCGAATACGCTAGGCCGCTCTTGTCAAAGAGAACAGCTTGAAAGGGCTCGAATGCCCCGGTATATAGGACCCAGAAACATACGAATACAGGAGGTAAAAGCCACTGGTGTACGGCTTATGGGACATGCCCACTCTTCGCATAAATGTACACACGAGAGCCGATGTGTTGCAAAAAGTTCGGGTGGCCCACGCAGCACTACAATAGTTGGCGGATGCCCAAGTCCTCATTTGGTTGCTCGCATAGCAGTTTACAGAAATCGCTAGGGTAGAGATGCATTTGCATGTGATTGTGTGGTATCACATTTAAGCACATCTTTGTTGGGTTATGGTTAAGACGCTGTTACTTTACCGAAACAAAAACACTTTGTCTCTGTTCAGGTTCACGATTTGATTATGTGATCCGTGTCAACAAACCCTAACGCGTTCTGGTTAGCAAGACATGTACGCAGCGGGCAAGACTTCCACGTTGAGGATATGGGCCCAGCGGTACAGGCGCCTAAACTGTTGTTTACGGTATGGTCCCCACTGCGGCGATTATCACTGGAATAAGGTACAGCAGATTGTGGGGCAGGCCATCAGTGTGGGGGTGAGAATTACGAAAAACCTCACCCACCAGATGAAGAGCCCGCTGTTTGCCTGGGTGACCTGCGTGCCCGGGCACAAAGCTGTTAATCACTCATTTTCACGTTTATAAAGAAGGTGGAGGCATGTGGCACGACCCTTATTCCTTAAATGTCGTTCGTCCATACAAGCTGATGAACAGTCAAGTTATTGACAAGTGGGAGAACATTGTTTCGCTGCAGGTGCACATGTAATATATCACGCCACGTCTGAAAATAAAATAACGCAAACTAGGCAGTACGATTCTTTAAACCAGTTTCATTAGGGCACGGTAGGCGTGGGGTTTTGCAGAGAAATAGTCCCACGTGGTCCTTCGAACACGCCTTTACGTTTCGGTCCTCAGATGTGCTCTTTCGTTCAGAACTTATATGAGCTGCCTAGATTTTGTAGGCCTCTATATTCACTAACAATTTACGGTAAAGACAATTTTTTGTGACATAAAAGAGAATTTAGCGCTTTCTCTCGTCACAAATCTTTGGCGTCCCCTCTACAGGGTGATAAATATTTGGTAGATCAGATTTTTTTAAATTACACGCTTGAAGATACGTGAGGACCACCTCTAAAATAAAGTTATGCGCCCAGTAAGAAACAGAATTAGGTGTTAATATTCATGCCGGTGGCCTAACGATTAAAATTGTATTATAACTCTTTAGTTTCTTTAGTAAGCAGACATGTTTCTATTAAAAAGGTAGAAGCAATCGTGTTTCTACCCATTTTTATTTGCAGAATCCCGCTAGCTCATCTGCAATCCCTGATACCTACCTGCGCAGCTTAATTGCCCTTCGCATGAATATGCATGCTAGATAGTTAAGGCCGACGCAAAGGTGCTCCATCTTGTTCTGTGTTTCGAAAGCACCAACGAGCACTGCCGGTGGTGATAACGCCGTTCAATACTGAAAGTGTGCCAGTTTTTGCTATTGGCTATGCGTCCAGCACGTTGTCAAATTAAATACCGTTCTCAGCAGCCACATCAAAAAGGAGAGGCTAGCTTAGCAAGAGTCCTGACTGGCTTGTACAAGCAATCACCGTGCAGAAAGTTAACTTCTCAGTTCGTTATCTCGCTGGGCGGAAGTGCTGAAAGAATTGTACCAATGTGAAACTGCGTAGAATCATGACTGCGGTAATTATCCGTACAAACAAGCCAGCGTACTGCAGCCAATAAAATGTTATTTATTCAATTTTGGTTTATTAGACCACCCGATTCAATATTACCCACCTGTGCGCATAATCTTTCTGTAGAGGAGGTCTTAACGTACACCAAAGTACCTAATTTTAAAATCCATTCGACTTATCTTTCATTCCCCTGTATATAGAAAGAGTGCGAGCTGCAGCAGGTGATGTTGCCTCTACGGAGCATTCTTCAAAGCGCGTGCCGTTTACTTGCCCGGTCTCCGCATTCAAGTGCCACTGTATTTTGTCGCACTGCTCAACTTCATCCGAAGCTTTTTTACGTAGTCGTCTAATATTTCTAAGCATAAATTGCTTGCCCTTCCTGAGTGTACTTTATTTTTATTTTTAACCTGATTTATCCTGCAGCAGACGAGGACAGCCTCCGCTTTTTCTGGCTTACCGCATCATACCGTTTGCGGATTTTTTTTTAAAGTAGCGTCGTTCCGTTTTACGCAGTATTTCTTACGTATGTATAGACGCGAGCTCGGTTGTCAGGGGCTGTTGCTTATAAATGAAATAAGAAAAAAATACGCGTCGTGACGAGTACTCAATAAGTAACCTAATTATGGTACGATAGGCAGAGCGCGCAAGATACACAATATTACTAAAGATAAATCCCAATATATACTCACATCACAATGACTTAGGACTCTCGAAGAAAGGCACGAAGCCCAAACACGAAATGACAGGCTGGACAGGCTGCTAAACTTTCAGCAGCGACACTTTTGAACTGTTGGAAATATGGTGCTACAAACGGAAGGATTAGATGGCATTTATTACAGGTTAGAAAAGACAGGGCACTCAAGCGTACAAAGGGAATAAAAATCACCCGTATGAAAATGAAAAACACCCAGAAGGAATGAAAAACACACCACCTGAATTGAAAATCTTTGAAATATTCTTTTACCTCAATGAAACTTGAATAAAAGCTCATTATTTCGAACAGCAAGGACACGCCACATCAGTTGTAATAATAAAAATTCGTACTAATCAAGGTCAGGAATGTCCGCATACACTTAAATTAGAAAGCACAGGAGCATCTCCACGAGCTGAGGCCTGCAAGAGTGCGTTATTGGAGCCGTCCTTTTGTTGTTGAAGACCACAGCTTACACGAGCGATTATAGCAAATGGTCGTGTATTCGCTGTCTTCGAAAGAAACCGAGACACAGGCTGTATTCAATCCATTCATGAGTTCAAAGCCTGCGGTCTCACTTGTGTTTCGCCATACTTCTTTTCATCAAAGCAGGGAGCCACACAAACTGCGTTGTTGAAGTGGGTGAGTTATGGTGGCCCGTAAAATCAAGCACTCCTCACCTCTGCACTAGCATCCTCATTGATCTATGCAGAACGAATGCGCCTCTCAAGTCATACGACATGAGTCTTTGAAGTCATTTTATCTAATTTTTCCCGGGTTTTTTTAACTTTTGCTATCCGTCCCGGAGACGAAGTAGCGCCGTGTGTAGGCCGCGCACATATCTATGAGCGCTTTGAAGGCGCGCGGTCACCAGCGTGCTGGCTTGTTCCATTTGTTTGTGGAGGAGCATACTGTCGTTCCAATTCCAAGGTTTCTTACACACAGTTTCTACACAGCCTAGCCCGACCAAATTATAATAATGGAAGTTTATATAACAAGGTATTGCCGTATTTGTAAGTACGTATATCAATTTATATTAGAAGCATATACGCAATTTTGTTAAAGCGTTCTGAAATACTACCGGCGCATTCATGGAATAGTTCTGGTCTTCGCAGGATTTGTAGCAGATAAACTTGAGATTGCAGAAAAACATTTTACTTTGTAACACGGCAGAATTCTTGGCGTTACTTCGAGTTAGTGTCTCAAAAATGACCCACTCGTTGTCTCTTATCGAATTTGGAGGGTGCAAAGTGCTTTTCAGGTCAACAGAACTTTCTCTCACCACCCGCCACACTGAGTCGAACCTATATCACTATAGAATAGCCAGACAAGACTTAAGCAAAGGCGTTTCTCTCAATGTATCTCTGGTTGCCTAAGGGGATCAAAGTACGTCATACAAAATAACTTGAAAATGGAATGGCAAATTCAGGTAAACTTTATCCAAAGACAAAAAGTATGTATTTTATTTTTTGTGTGCTGCTTTGTCTCATCTTGTACAATATGACTCTTCCGATTTCCGCCCCCACAGAGGCAAGGAAAGCAGCCAGACATCTTCTATGCTGAAGAACTGCTGAAAACTAAGGGAATCAGTGTGACACCAGGTTCAGCGTTTGGACAGCTACCGGGAAGGTATTACTTCAGGTAAGCAACCATAGTTTGAAGGTTGACAAAAACCTGTGTCGTCCTTCCGTGAGTTCACTTGATTGGGTTAGCCTTGATAGAATGGTGTGTTTCTCACAATGTAAAGAATCACATAAATGTAATTCTACTTTATCTATATTATTTACACAAATTAAGTTTTACTTTTTGTCAAGGTCGCTCACGGCTTAGGTAACACATCTTTAGAGAAAGTAACCCTTCAAAGGAAGGTAAAGTAAATCACATATTTTACCTGAATAAGTAGGTCAAACTGGAGTGTGGCACCAAAATAAACAACAAACTGTGAAAATTAGGTTTTGTTAGAATAGATACTTTGTATAATGCACCACCGGTCCGGATATTTTTTATCTTCGAGTAATTCATCAGTTCACCCAAAGATACTTGGCACTCTCTGCGGCTTTGCGTTTGCTACCCTGTCATCGACAGCAATGCTCAATATTTACCATAAACACTAAAACTGCGGTTAAAGTTTGCATGGCCGGTACACAAAAACTTTGCATGTCCAAGAGAAGTGTTCTTGCATGCTCGACAATCCCACAAGGCAAAATATTTTCTAGTACTCAATATTTAAAAAAATTGCTTTGGTTGGCCTCTTTGTATGAAGGAAATTTGCAAAAATACATGCAAGGCTCCTATTTGCCCTTTTGAAATGCTATAAGAAGAAAATTACTGTTACTAGACGAAGGCGAAATAATTTGCCTTCCTATATCCAAATAACAAATTTCAGCATATATTCCGAAATGATTACTCGTACTCTTCTTTTTATGAGATTGTGCACGCAGGAGAATTTTGCAGTGAGCCAGTTGGTTCATGACAGGCAGAAGAAACAGCGTCAAGAACATCGAACACACGCAAAACACAACACGGCACACGTTATGTGTATTCCCTGCACTTCTCCTTGCTTTGTTGTTAATGTATATACTAGCAGGCATACGGGCAGTTTACAACCCCGCTATTGGAACCGGTGTTGAGAGAATATCTTAGTAATATTGGTGTCGCTTTGGTTAACAACATCACTCCTGCCCGAGCATTCATAACAGACGGACTTCAACTCTTTGAGTTAGTAAATACAGGGCATTATCGTGGCTGGTTTAGAAAACCATTATCTCAGGCAATAAACTAACAAGAAATAGTTTTGGTAACCAAGGTTTTTGAAAATGTCGCCAAAGATACTAATTCCAGAATTGTGCTTGTCTGAGCACTGAATGAAACAGTTAGGTGTAGAATATTTCGTAAAATTTTGTTCTTTTAGAAAAAACCTAAATGATAATGAATTTTTGTTATATGCAGAGTCATGGTTTCATAGGTGCTAACCTAATTTAAGTGTTTTTTCTAGGCGTTATTCTTAGTATAGGTATATCTTCGGAACAGCAACTGTCCTGAATGCGAAAACTGCTGTTTTTTTCGGTATAGACGTTTTTCAAGGAACAACCATTTTGTTACATAGGTTGCACAATTTTTAATACTGAGTTACGTTTCACTTTTTTCATAGACTCGGATTCCTCCTTCCAATTGACAAACTGGCGGAACTCTTCGAGCGCTTGGAGTCGTTTCAGAAAAAGTTTCTTGAGAAGTTCGCTTGATAACGCCATGAGGGACTGCGTTGTGAAGAAATTGTGGATCAGTGTTATTGCACAATCCGTTTCAAATAAAAAATAAAGCCACAATAAAAAGTGTTACAGTGTATTAATCTCTTTAATAATTATAAAAAGATTTGTTAATTTCTGATTTTGTAAGCACAGCCTACTGAAATAAATATCTAGCGATCCTAATTTTTTTTGGATATCGCTGCAGTCCAAGGTGATTTACCGACGTAGTTTCACACTGTGGGATTCCATCAGCAGACATGACGAAGTGCTGACATTTAAAGCATTGTGTCGTCTCCCTCATATACTTAAGTAAGCACTGTGTCCCACTGGTAAAAACCACAAGTTTGTAAACCATCCGACCGCCACTCTTAGTGACAAGTTTGCCAATTGACACCGCAATAGTTTTGCGAACAAAATAAATACATAATCTCAAGCATAACAATTTTTAACTAAATACGCTTTCGCTCTAATGTCATGTGTTTAGGTTAAGAAGTATTCATTTAAACTGAAAAACCTATGTATGCATATCAGCAAATGTCCATATCAACCCGCGAAAACTTCCCCATTAGGTGGTGTGTAGAGGCTTTAGGTGTTTGTGTAAGCGTCGACTTCCACTCTATTTCAATCAAATTTATATACTTGCGACACTTGTGTGGCTAATTTCTCGAAGAAGAAAAAACCACTTTCCTACAAAACCAGATGTCAGCTGTTGTCTTTGCAAGTAATTTTTTCTACATGCATTGCCGAAGTAAATAGTATTGAAGCTATTACATTGCCACGCGTAAATGGCTGTAAATGCTATTCATTGGCAATTCTCTACTAATGGGAATGCAGCGGGCGACGGTGCTCGCAAATAAAAACGGGTTTGTACATTGTTCTCGCTCCTCAGACTCTTTATCTCCTCCTCATCAGTAGGCTCCGTGGCACATACCCAAGTGGCGATAGGTACATGCCCCAATAGGTATAAAAGACAGAATCAATGTGGCGATATTCTTTAAGAAGCGTCTTTGACGCCTATATTATGCGAGAATAAAATTTCAGTGGCTGGTATTGGTATTTGAGACATTTATGTTTTGCCCAAAATCAATGCTTTGTCAGGAAACATGTATTTTTCATTTGGTGTTCCTAAAGAATGACAAAAATGGTTTGTAATTAGAAAAAAGACACCGGCAGGGACAGAGCTAATGTAAAACTTTATAGTATTTTTACGAAAACAGTTTGGCCACGTTATTGAACAATATTTACACCCCAGGAAACCATATAACTACACAAAACTACTGTTAGAAAAGTTGCATGTTTTTAGATTGGCCGAAGCCGAGTTAAAATGTAGGCACCGTTTAATGGAGCAAAAATATTCTAAGGAATATTTTATTGTGGATATCAGTGCCTTTATTCAAGCTCTGGCTGATATCGTCTCATTACAGCGCAACAATTTTATTTTTGGTTATACAATCTTTGTAGGCTGATTTGTACACCTCTTGAAAAACCCTACCACACTCCTCAAAAGGAAGCAACACTCTGTATAGGGTTTTAAGAGTTATAGTTGAATTATTCCTATTTGGGATAAAGATATTTGTGAGTTTCTTGGTAATATATATGTTACCGTTTTTTTAAACGTACATTACAGTCCGTTTCACTGCAATTTGGTACTGGGTAGACCGTAACTTGTATGCATGCCACGATGCTTCAAATGTTGACAATTGTTCGCATTCGAATACGCGTTTTATTTTGTGGTTGAGCCTCTTCAATGATATGGTATACCATGGAGCCTGCCTCATAAATGTGATCGTTTTAACTGGGCCAACGTCACTTAACATGCACGCTCCGCTTTCTTGCAATGAATTCCAAACCTAATTAACCGATCTGTATGAAAAGTTAATCATTAAACTCTCAAAAAATGAGGGAAGCTCGCAACTTATCACGTCTGTTCTTTTGTTTCTTCGGATTTCGTTTCGGTAGTTTTTTGTCCCGAAAAACAGAAACACTTACAGTAAACCTGAGTAATGATTGGGCACGGCAACCAGGTAGTAATACAGGAAACGAATACGCAATCTGAAGCCCTCCACATAATGAACGTAACTCTTGCAGGAGGATTACGCAGTTGTGACAAACTAAAAACCCCACAAATACTACAATCATTGAAGCATTCATCGAAAAATGGCTTGGTTTTTTAGGCTTCATACACAGTGCAATGCTTGGGTAATTGAAATCGCCCGCTAAAATTGGGCGAACAAGCAGGTATTGTACAATGATCCCGTTGACACGATCATGAACCGCAAGGATTAAACAGAAAGAAGTTTAAAGTGGTCGAAAACAAACCTCAAAAATTGGTTTGTTTAAGTAAATGTCGATATCCACAAGTAACAGGAATTCGACCTGCAGAATCGCTGTATGTGCCGGTGTTGATTACACCCCGTTTCCCAATTTACACCTTTCTCTCTTTTCAAAGCCTTCACTGTGAACATTATATACCCAAAAAGTTCAATCTTTGCCTTTTCTCTCACCGCCTATTTTCTGTTAGGGCAATCACGTCGGCAATACTAGAATCGATAGCTCTGCAAAGCTCATTGCGGATTTGTAATCATTTTGTAAATATAGGGGCAAAAGAAGAAACGAAAACTGTGCGCAGGCACTAGGACCCCACCCTTCGCCTGTAATTATTTTACTGCGCCTACTGGCAATCACGTTGCTGGGGTGCCAGCACATGGGATACAAGAAGCTTTAGCCCCTTAAGTATTAAGGTATCGAAACGTGCCTGCTAGCTCAAAGTCTTGGTCATCAAGGTAACTGTAGCTGTAGTATTGATCCTAAATGGCGAATTTTCGCTTTCCTAAACTTAATCAATTTTTTCGATCTTGCCCCGTTGGCAGAGAATATCCTTCCCAAAATCTGATACCGCTGTCTTCACACTTCACTGCAGAAATTCAATTTTCTTGCTTCATAATAAAAGAAAAGATTGGCTACTATCGGACTACCTTTTACAGCTAGAGATACCAATCACCTGTGCCCGCTCAAGTTTACCATTATGTATAGCCTGTTTTAGATGCTAGACAGGAGTCTCACCCCGTATTTCCGCAGGTGAGCCAGGCGAACCGTAATACAAGAGTTTCTCCCGTAGCTTCTTGTCATTGCCATCTTTTTCTACCTGACCATCGAGTAAACAATCGCTTTGCATGCGAGACAGTTCGGCAGCTGTCTCATGTCTGGTAGTTTGTTTTGCGTAGCACTTGTGGCCGATGGTTATGCTACGATTGATGTTAATCGTCTGCTCATGTTAGTTATGCTGATTTGTAATATTGTTTGGCTTTACTGAACATTTTCTAGAGAGAATGTTAAACCTGGGCTGTTTTTTTCTGTTGTAGGTGAGCGTGCATAAACGCCCAAAAATATTGCCACCTAAAATATCTTCAAAAACATTTATCAGAGATGCCTGCGTACGTTTAGGAGAACCAGGGTTTAGCCCTAAATCCCCCGACATTGATAACAGTTGCTCACAGTCAGCAAAGCAGTCGCACGTAATTTTCGGCAGCGATACCACTGGGAGAACAGCATGCAGCACAAATTTTCAAAAGCGTATTGCAAACCCAGAAAACAACCCAAATCTAGGTGTTCAAGCGCATCGGTCAGCAACCGCATCGTAGGGATATCCTCCCACGCCCACTGAAGATTAGCGGCAGTGTCAGTCGTATTTTTCGACAGGCCGATGATTTCGAAGTCCATGCCTGTCTCTTCGACCGATAAAAACTCTATGGGCGCCATCGTCCAGAAACGTTGATTCATCGCAGGGAACCGCGGCACGCGGTGTGGGAAACAGGATGTTCTTTTACTTCACTTTATTTCCTTTAAGACCCCCGACGGGTGTTACATAACGTGCGGTGGCACAATCATGGTTACAAAAGCCGCACTTTTGATTGATTGCAGGTCCTAACATGCTGCCGCCACCCCGGTGATGAGGCGCGGCGTATAGGAGGGCTCCGGATTAATTTCGAACACCTGGGGATCTTTAACGTGCGCCGAGATCTCATACACACCAGCGTTTTTTACGCCTCCACCAGCAAAGCAACCGCCGCGGTCGGGAATCAAACTCCCGTCCTCATCAAAAGCCCCAAGTTATCCCGCCAGACACATACACACAATTTGAATAAAATGAATTAAACAAAATGGACAGGTACCCGCCACGGTTGCTTAGTGTCTAAGGTGTGCTCCTGCGCATTTATGTACACTTGTTGAAAGAGCCTCGAAAAGAGCGACGAGGTTCATGCTTGCCCAAGGACGCAGGATAAATCCTGACTGCGGTGGATGCTTGTCTGGTGGAACCGAAAAGCGAAAACGAAACGGAGTTCGAGATTTTGGCGCACGCCAAAGGCACCCAATTGGTCGAACTTTATTGGGAACCCTACGCCCAGGCGCGCCTCATCATCAACGTTGGGGCGCCGGCCGCGTTAAACCTTACAATAAATAAAATAAATAAATAAATATACTTGGAGGGGATGGTCTGTGCGTCGAAAAATGCATGCGGCAGGAGCGACGTAAGGTGGGTGACAGAGTTAACGGTGATAACGATTCAGGTAGTGAGGTGACACACTGGTACTGTAAATATAACAGGAATATAAAATATAGAAAAAATATACAGAAATAATTATAAAGAAAAATATAAAAAGAACTGCTGGGACATCCTTGACGAGATAAACTTGGTGAAACCTCCAAATGTCCACCGAAAAAGCGACTGGTAGGCAGGACGTTTCACGTGGTACGGCGATGCTCGCACGTGAAGTTTTAGAAAAACTTATTATCGCTTAGTTGGAGTAAAGATCGTTTCCCCGAAGTCCGGTGTCGATCAGGTTCCAAATCACCCGGGCTCCGGTTGATTTGGCAGGAGGCTGGCAGGGCGATGGTGTTGAAGTTCTTGGATGCGGCGGTCGAATTGACGAACTCGAGGCGTTGGGCTTCATTAAGTGAAACGGAAGTTTAAATACAGATATTTACAGTAGGATAACTTGGTACATGAGTAATAAAAAGAAAGAACTTCAAATTGCAGCTAGACGCTAGCTCCGAGGGCTCACATATCACTCGAGCTCCTCAGCTTGGTCTAACTCTCGTATTCTTGGAGCGCACACAACCCGCTCGAGAAACCATGGCCGAGACTGTCTCGCCGCAAGATCCGTCTATTTGCCCGGTACGACGCTGCACCCTAAACCTCCGACGCGATCTTAGCCTCGACTAGGGGGCTCACAAATCCTAACCTGGCTTTAACGGTCGAGACTCCTTGTCCCGCCGGGAACTGCCGGCTCAGCGCTCAGACAAGAACGATTTCCAACCGCAAAGTTCGTCCTTATAAAACCTCGAGACCACACTCTCTCGGGAACGCCCCTGTAGCGTTCGTATACGCGTATGGGAGTGCCCAAATTCACGTTGCAGCTGTCACTCAGCACGCCACGGAATATTCAATGAGCCGCCGCAATCTCTGGGTCAACAGACCGGCCGCGGGCCAGAAGGCGCGTACGACCCCGAGGGATGAGCGCGGAAGACGCTGGCGCAGTGCACTGCGCCGGGGGGGGGGGCGCTTTAACATTGGCTTCTTGCACGGCGCGAGCTCGTCCCGATGCCGGTAATCCCTCCACATCCGCTCGTCTAGCAGACGTTTCCGGAATCCGGCGGCGCTGTCTGCTTTCTCAATAGGGGTTATCCTTGTGGTATGCGGTGGGCCAGACAATCCGTCTCCCGTACACGCCGTGACGAACTGGAGGCGGATGCAGCGCAGTCTTGGCAGTGCTACGTCGCTAGACAGAGCGGCGGATTCTCACGCGCAGCCCTGGCGCCCGGCCGCTAATCTCATAAGTGTACCTTACAACTCCCCCCTTTAAGAGGGTTACTGGACCTCTTGGTTCAGTCAATCCGAAAAGAATTTAAAAGGGCCACTCCTTTCATCTCCCCATCAGGAATAATAGCGGAACAAACAAACAAAGAAAACAAACTCGTGGAAGCAGCTAGGTATAACCACAAATGAGCCCCCTTCTATTTCTGCAGCTGATCCGAACTCTCTCTCGCATAAACTACAAACACAACCTATTCACTAATCCAAAAGGGTGGCATGTTGGGCTTGTTGGTGGTTTTCAGAAGCAATGGAAGGAACAGCGCACATTCTAACAATGGACGACAGAGTAACATACCACAAGCGCTGACTATCAACTGATGGCTTTATTGCAAGCTGCGGAAAATAAATAGCACAGTTACAAGGGAAAATGCAAGTGCGCACAAAGAGATAAGAGAAGGATTTCCAGCTTGTCAAACTATTATTGCGTCACTGAATTTATCACCACATCCACTTTTCTCTGGCCTCCAAGAATGCGATTTCCTTTGGCGTGATAGCTAACGAGGGCACACTAACACATTTATCGCCAGCTCTTTCAATCATTGCAGCTTCAACAGGTTCCCTCGTAGTCTGGTTCCTGCTCTTAAAGATAACTGTTGTGTCATCGAACACGGGGATTCGACCAGCACAAAGCAGGCAGTCACGTACGTGCTGCCACACGTGGCCTCTTCACTAGCCGTCAACAGGGACGGAATACTCTAGCAAACCGGAAACACACCCGCCGCGGTTGCTCAGTGGCTAAGGCGTTGCGCTGCTTTGCACGACGTCGCGAGTTTGATTCCCGGCCGCGGCGGCCGCTTTTCTGATGGAGGCGAAAAGCAAAAACGCCCGTGTTACAAGATTTCGCCGCACGTTAAAGATCTCCAGGTGGTCAACATTAATCCGGAGCCCTCCATCACGGCGCGCCTCATGACCTGCGTTGCGTCGGTGCGTTAAACCCTACAATCAATCAATCAAACCGAAAACACACCAAAAATTGCTAAAAACACTAAGTGCGGGTAAAAGGAAATTGGGTAGTGTCTTTGGAGCGCGTAAACGCCACGAACAACGAGACAACTCAACCTAAAACACTGCCACGCGCTATAACTGCAAACACGCACAATCATTCCGGCACTCCACAACAAGGACAAAAGGAATAAGGACTGACAAAGAACACAGGCAATTTTGCAGTCAACAAAAATAAAACGGTAAGAAAATTTGCATTGCCACTAAGCGCACGCGCTAATGTCCTCCTTGACGGCGTAGCCTTATAACGTTCCTTCAAGAAAGTTCGGCTCTACTGTCTCTCACTTGCAGTGCACAGAAAGTTCCGTTCGGTGGGCGGATCGATCAATTCGCTGCACGGATCGAGCACTCAACGCCTCTCGTCGCGCACAACCGCGGCACACACACACACACACACCACCAACAAAAAAGGACGGGTGAACGGGAATGTTCACGTCCGTCGTGGCGGTGTTAAGGCTCGCAGGCAATTCAATACTAGCCTCCCCAAGCAACAATCTGAAAGCAGGGGAGTGCATTCGCGTACTTCCCCCTCCCTCTGCAGATGATCCAGACCGCGTAGCGTTGCAATGCAAACGCAAGTCTGAACAATTTAACCCCATGAGGCGAACACAACTGTGGGAAAGATGGAGTGGTATCGCAAAATGCAACTTCGCTTCCTGTCCCATAGGTCAAGTGGCCATGCCTCTCCAATGCCCCAAAATACAGCAATGCTGCGCGCTGGCCGCGTGAGCGCAAGGTTGATGCTGGAGCGTAATGGCCGCCCGCGAACGCGACGACCCTCTCGGGGTCATTCTTTCCCTTGCGCACAGACTGCCCCACAACAACAACCTCACAAGCATCTGTCACTACCAAAAACCACTCGTGCACGCTAGGTGCATTCTGAGCAGCGGCCTGACAAAGACAGTTTTTCGGCTGTCCCAGCACGCACTCATCCTGGTACAACTCAAAACTAGGGCCTGTGACACGCTGCCAGGTCGCAGAACTTAGTGCGTCAACCCATCCAGCGCGGCTCCCGACTAAATCTCGGTAATGGCCGCAACCAACACTAAAGCTACGAAGCTCTATCTCAGCCACCGGTTTCGCGAGATCGCCGATTGCGTCTCGTTCCTCGCTTTCAACTGTAGCTGCCTCCTCACACGTTTTTTCCCTCTCCTTCACCACCTCCTCAAAGCTCTCATTCTTGGCTTCGTAGTCTCCACGTCTGCGTTTTCGTGTTCTCCATCGGCCTCCTCGGTTACACTCACACCATCAAGACTACCAAACCCACGTGACATCTCCGTATCGTTCCTACCCTCTTCAAACGTTTTGAGCTCCTCATCCTCTGTCTTTTCGCGTTCTCTCTCCCTTCCTCTTCCATTTTCTACATGTTCAACCCAGTCTACCTTCTCAGCTCCCTTATCCGCCCTTAACTTCTGCTTTTCTTCAGCCCGATTGTCAACTCCGTCTCTTTTTCGCTTCGTCTCGTCACATGCTTTCTCGTCTTCTATCTCCTTTCTCTTGTGGGCGAGCTCCTGAACGCACGACACGGAGTTCGCTTTCTCGTGCAACGTTCGAGCGTATTTGGGAGCGCGGCGGGCCCCAAGAATTTCCTGCGTGACACCAGTCTCCTCCGCTCCACCGATTAGAATTTGGGTACTGCCCGTGTCAGCAAGCTCAGCATGCATTAGCGCAGTGTGCGGTGCAAAAGCAGCTGGCGGCTCTACGACCGCAACAACGGGGCTATCCTTTGACTCCGAGCTCGCTAGAGCACTTTTCACGCTCGCTTCCCTTTCCATGCAGCTGTTTCCGGCTGAGCTGCTCGCCACCTGTGCGCCGCCACGTCCGCTTATCTCGTTCTCGCGCGGCTTCAAGTTGAAAAACGGGCTTCCTCCATTCAACTTTGCTGTCAGTGCGTAACTGGGCCTGCTCGACGGGTTCTGCCCTATGCGCTGCAGCTCCATCCCCAAACTTTGCCCGCGAGGCTGCTCGTCATGTTCGAGCATCACTTCATTACATCGCTCTACGGTATCCCCGGACGCGCTTACTTCATAGCTCCTCATCCCAATGTCCGTCTCCACGCGTTCAACACCGGCGGAAATGCTGGCCTCGTGTAGGGAGTCACAGCTGCTTACTTTCTCATCGCAATGTTCAACTTCCGAACCCTGGCCGGAACCATTCAACCTCGCTGTCGCTATACAACTAGCTGGGTCTGTGCCCTCTTGTTTCTGCTCGCGGGTGTCCGAGCGCAAGGGCGTCTGCCTTCTCCGCTCCAGCACCAACTCATACCTACGCAACCGCTCTTCAGATTCGAGCTTCAGTTTTTGCATGCGCTCCTTCGATTGTCGCGCTTCTTTTCGCTCTCGCTCCGTCGCCTCACGCGCTCTTTCCTCCGCTTCGCGCGCTTTTTCCCTCTCACTCCGCCGCCTCTCGCGCTCTTTCCTACGCTTCGCGCTCTGCTTTTCTCTCTCGCTCCGCCGCCTCGCGCGCTCTTTCCTCCACTTTGCGCGCTGTTTTTCTCTCCCGTTCCTGAAACTGCAATTCCATTCTTCTAATAATTATTGTTTCGGACTCCACTTGGACCATCCCTTCTGCCACTGTTCCTCCTTGAGGCGGTGCCTCATGCGTCTGACCATTTCCGTCTCCCTCTGCCATGTTCGCCAGCATGCTCCGCGTGACCACCATGCCACCCCAGACTCAGCCTACACCGCCACAACGAAGGGCAAGAAATCCCACTCACCCGCAGCTTCGGTGGTCGACTGCCGCGTCGCTGGCTCCGTGCGCTGGCTTGGTTCTGCCGCTCCACTCCACGCAGAGCTCGGCTACTGCCGATGAAGGCGGACTTGCATCCTCGTGCTGCCTCTGGTTGTGGCATGGGGATTTCCTCTGCCAAATCCTGTCAACTGCGCCAGTAAAGATCATTTCCCCGAAGTCCGGTGTCGATCAGGACCACAATCGCCCGGGCTCCGGATGATTTGGCAGTAGGCTGGCCGAGCGATGGTGTTGAAATTCTTGGAGGCGGCGGTCGAATAGGCGAACTCGAGGCGTTGGGGTAGATTAAGCGAAACGAAAGTTTATATACAGCTATTTACACTAGGATATCTGGGTACATGAGTAATAAAAAGAATGAACTTCAAACTGCAGCTAGACGCTAGCTCCGAGTGCGCACAAATCATTCGAGCTCCTCAACTTCGTTTAACTCTCGTATTCTCGGAGCGCACCCAACGTGCTCGAGAAACGACGGCGGAGACTCTGTCTCGCCGTAAGATCCGTCTAGTTGCCCGGTACGGCGCTGCATCCTAAACCTCCGACGCGATATTAACCTCGACTAGGGGGCTCACAAATCCCAACCTAGCTTTAACGGTCGAGACTCCTTGTCCCGCCGGGAACTGCCAGCTCAGCGCTCAGACAAGAACGATTTCCAACGGCCAAGTTTGGCTTTATAAAACTTCGAGATCACACTCCCTAGGGAACGCCCCTGTAGCATAAGTACACGCGTATGGGAGTGCCCAAATTCACGTAGACAGCTGTCACTCAGCACGCCACGGAATATTGAATGAGTCGCCGCCATCTCTGGGTCAACGGACCTCCCGCGGGCCAGCAGACGCGTACGACCCGGGGGATGAGCGCGAAAGACGCTGGCGCAGTGCACTGTAGCGGCGGGGGCGCTTTAACAATGGCTTCTTGCACGGCGCGCGCTCGTCTCGACGCCGGTAATCCCTCCACCTCCGCGCGTCTTGCAGCCGTTCCCGGAATCCAGCAGCGCTGTCTGCTTTCTCAATGGGGGATTATCCTTGTGGTATGCGGTGGGCCAAACAATCCGTCTCCCGTGCACGCCGTGACGAATTGGTGGCGGCTGCAGCGCAGTGTTGGCAGTGCTACGCCGCTAGACACAGCGGCGGGTTCTCACGCACAGCCCGGCCGCCCGGCCGCTAATCTCATAAGTGGACCTTACATTTGGGGAAATAGTATCACTGATATGCCTCCGGAAGAAAATATCAGCGGATATTACCCCTACTTGAGATAGTTGGTTTTTTCGACTGATAAGTTAGCGACGTGGCCGGAACGCCGGAGCAAATTTGCGCGGTTGTGCTAGAGTACCAATTTGTATTAATTGGAATAAGGGCCATTATACCGCGAACCCAATATTTGTATGACATTTTGGCGTCCTTCTGCAGTGCTACTTAAAAAAATGTGTTAGTTGTTTTTCGGTACATAAAACATTCACCTATAGAAAATTACTTTGGGGTCTCATTAAACAACTTGAAAGGACACTTGGATCGGCCCATCGGGTATGGAAAGAGGAAGGGTAAGGGTCACGCAAAAGGACAAGAAAACAGCCGAGTGGATTAGAGAAAAAACCAAGGCGGTAGACATTCCAGTTCAAACTAAGGGAAGCAAATGTTAATGGGTGGATCACCTCATGCGGTTGGTGGACAACAGGGGGACCGTCGGTTTAACAGTTTGGGCTCCTGTGGACCGTGCCCGCAATAGAGTTCGGCCGAGGACACGTTGGAGAGATGAGCTGCGACAATTTGGGAGTCAATGAATTAATGTGTCGATGCGAGCTAGATGGTACTTCATCATGGGAACAGCTTAATTTCCAGGCACAACTGGAGGAAGGAAAACAGAGAAAAGCGGCCTTTCTTTTTGTTCTGTTTTCCTTCCTGCAGTTGTGTCTGGCGCTTAAACTGTTCCCATGATCGGGGGAAAGCGCGGACTCACTAGCAGACGCTTGACGTAGCTGGGGAAATTTGGAAATTTTGAATTCTTTATTTATTTATTTATTTATTTATTTATTTATTTATTTATTTATTTATTTATTTATTTATTTATTTATTTATTTATTTATTTATTTATTTATTTATTTATTTATTTATTTATTTATTTATTTATTTTTTTATTTATTTATTTATTTCAGGTACCCTCATGGCCCAGAGGGCATTAATGAGGGGAGTGGTACATCTGGGTGGTCGAATTGTACAGACATTGCGAACAAATGAAACAATACACAAACACTAAACCAATAAGTATGCAGCAGTGCGCAGGTATATACAAAGTCATTACACAAATCAACACAGGTATTGCCTCTAGCATAGAAAACTAACAAAACTAACATTGACTATCGCATGCCAGCAAAAGTACCAAATTGAAAGAAAAATAAACACTGGCAAAAAAGGCCACAAACCAGACAGAAGTGAAGTAATCAGACACTTTTTTCTAAACTGGTCAATGTTTTTAGTAAGCATTAGGGCTGGTGGCAAGCGATTCCACTCCGCTGTAGTTCTAGGAATAAAGGAATTTGAACATGATACAGTGCGGCATTTCGGGATACCAACTTTGCAAGAATGATCTATGCGCAACGAGACATGAGTGGGGGGTGAGATAAGATCATTTTTAAGGGTGGCGTTTAGTTTATAAATTATAAAGAAGAGGCACATGCGCGATACCTTTCTGCGCAGTGTGAGTGGTTCGAGAGATAGAGTTGTTTTCATTAGCGTTACGCTTGATAAACGGCCGTAGTCATGAAGGATGAAACGCGATGCACGGTTCTGGATTGCTTTAAGGGTATTTATTAATGATTTATTGCATGGATCCCACACTGAAGACGGGTATTCGAGTTTTGACCGAACAAGTGACTTATACAATAGTAGTTTAACCGAAGCGGGGGCTAAGAAAAAATGTCGCCTAATAAAACCAAGCATTCGGTTAGCATTCAAGATAATAGAAGAGACGTGCATATTCCAAATAAGGTCTGCTGTTAAGATAACCCCGAGGTATTTATAAGACGACACTGGTAGCAATTGGGAGCTGCTTATACTGTAAGAGGAAGGGTGTAAGTCACGTTGGCGTGAGAACCGCATTGCTTTACATTTATAATATTAAGTGTCATATGCCAAGTAGAGCACCAATTATCGATAGCATCAAGATCCTTTTGAAGCAAAGAGACATCGTTAGTATTTTTTATTTCGCGATAAATAACACAGTCATCGGCAAAAAGTTTTACAGAAGAGGTCAGATTGTTGGGCAGATCATTATTATATATAAGAAAAAGCAACGGTCCCAAACCTGAACCTTGTGGAACGCCTGAAGTGACAGGAAGAGCGGAAGAGTTAAATCCATTAACATGAACAAATTGAGAGCGATCTGTCAGAAAACCTTTATTCCACTTAACAACATTAGGGTCTATATTCAGGTGGATTAGTTTGTGAAGAAGCAGGCTGTGGGGCACTTTATCGAACGCCTTACAAAAATCTATAAATATGCAATCAGCCACGGAACCGTTATCAAGTACAGAATGAAGGTCGTTTGTGAAGGCTACCAACTGCGTTTCACACGAAAATAATTTTCTAAAGGCGTGTTGCTCGGGTGTAAAAAATGAGAACGATTAAAAAAAAACTTGCCAAGTGAGAAGCGATGACGTGTTCAATTATTTTACAAGGAATACTGGTTAACGATATGGGGCGATAGTTCGAAGCGGAATGTTTGTCACCAGATTTATGGAGTGGAATCACTTTTCCTATTCTCCAGTCATCTGGAATCTCCCCCAGATTAAAAAGACTGAATAAATATTTTGTACAATATAATGGCGGAATAAACTGAGGTGTTTTTAAGCACTTTTGTATTAATATTATTAGGACCACAACTGAAAGACAATTTTAGGCTCTCAATTATGCGTACAATGCCATTAAAATCAAAATAATAGTATTCATTGGGAAATCAATGTGAGTGTGAGAAGCGGGAAGAGACGGGTTAGTACAACTCGAAAATGTTTTTGCAAACGTGTCATTCAGAACGACGGCGCAATCAGCGTTGCTGATTCGGTTTGACTGCAAATCAACAAGTGAAATTGTTGAATCCTTGGTGTCGTTATATGTACTCCAGAATTTTTTAGGGTTTTTTGAAAACAGTTCGGGTAGTGTAACATTCATGAACTTGTGTTTTGATTCCTTTAAAGCTTTCTTATAAGTACGTACGACATCCTTTAGTGCTGACCAGTGCTCCAATTTACCAGACCGCTTTGCTCTGATGAAGAAACGTCTTTTTTTGTTTGCAAGGCGTTTTAATGCACGGCTGAACCATGGAAACTGGCGGTTAGAGGTAATGATCTTTTGTGGAATATGTTGTTTAATTAAATTGTGAATGGTACTTTTAAAAAGGTGCCAGTTTTCAGTAAGCGATCGCTCGTCAAAACCTAGAAGAAATTCATCCATAAATGTCTTCAGACCATCATTAATGGTGGAAACGTTAGCCTTTCTGTAAACGTGAATATCCTTAGAATTATTACGGGTCAAACGAGTTGGAAAATTCAAGATCATGTGTATTACGGAGTGATCGCTTATTTTCGGTAAGTAGCTGATGTTGGTGACAAGATCGGGAGCTGTTATTAACAATAAATTCATTATGTTAGACGTGGAATCCGTTATTCTTGTTGGCTGATCGATAACCTGAGTTAAGGAAAAGGTTGAGCAGAGTGCCACAAAATTTGATGATTCGCATGTTTCTTCACTTGAGATAGCGGGTGACTTCCAGTTAACATCGGGAAAATTAAGGTCACCAAAAAGAAATATCTGTTGATTAGGAAACTTTATGTGAATGGTGTTAAGGGTGTCGTGAAGATCATTACAAAAACCTAGTGGCGTAAACGGCGGGCGATAACATACACAGATTAGAAACTTGGTAAAGTTAACACATACCTGAACGCAAATGAATTCAAGATTTGTAGCGATATTGACTCGTGAACGTTCTAAATTGTGGATCACAGCAACTAAGACACCACCGCCACGCTTTGAGGAGCGATCGCATCGGAATAGATTGTAGCACGTTTGAGCAGAAAAAATTTCACTGTCACGTACAGATTTATTCAACAAAATCTCAGTTAATACAACAATGTCAGAGGCAGTAGTGTCAGCAGCACAAGAAAGAGAATCGTGATTACGAACTACACTTCGTATGTTAGTGAAAAGAACTGAAATGTTACTTGGCGTCCGCGGCGAGTTGTGTGGACGAACGGCGAGCTATTCTGGGGAAGCATGTGGAAAAAGCGTTGAATGCTCAGCTTCGGGGGCACTACGATATCTAATTTTTTGCTTTACTTCACCGGTTACTTCGCAATACTCGTCACACTTATTGTTTAAGATGAGCTCATTAGAGCGGAGCTTGAACTTTTCATCCGGCGCTGAGCGTTTCGCAAAATCGACTAGCATTTTACGCGCATGTCGGGTAGCTGGCGAGAAGTCTTCATTGAATGCGATGTCTGATTCTTTAAGTTTGGTTTTCGCGCACAGAACCTTTTCTTTTGTTTTGTAGTTTGCAAACTTCACTATGATTGGTCGTGCTTGGTCGCGATGCGGTGTGCCAACCCTGTGATCACGAGCGATATCGTTATCGACAAGATTAATCGACATTCGGTTAAGGACAATCTTCTTGACTTTTTTCTCTGAGTCCGCCCATGTTTCCGATGGGTGATCAGGCACATTAAAAATAAAAGGTTGTCCCTTCTAGCTCTATCCTCTAGATCTGACAAACGTGCTTTTAACAAAAAGTTTTCGTTTTGAAGGCTAGCAATTGTTTCTTGTACTGTTGTCAGGTCTTCAGCATGCGCTTCCAGAACTTCCAACCTGCTTTTCATGGAGCCTAACCTCTCAGATATGCTAGTGACCGTCGCGTTCAGTTCGGGGTGCTTCGACGTTAAGCTTCCGATGGAGTCAAGTATGCGCACCTGACCCTCCTCAATCAACGTTGAACGGGCTGTGAGGTCGCGCAGCATTGTTATAACAACATCGTTCGTTGGCTCAGGTGGTGCTTCTGATGCCTGCCCCGCGCCCTGGCGAGTTTTGTTAGGCCCCGGGTTAAGCTCCACGTCCCCCGACAGTAACAGTTTCAACACATCAAAGCACTCATTTACATGGTATTTACAAGCTATATCTCCGCATTGCATTCGTTAGAGTACTTTGGAACTGGAGTATCGTCACCAGCCATTCCAAACACAGCTCCGCAATTGGTAGGCAAGCAGTACAATTTTTTATGCACTTTGCGCCTGACATTTATTATTACAGCACATTACGATGACCTCTAATGCTAATCTCGGATTTGTAATCTTTTTTTTAGTAAGAAAAACGGACGTCGGTATGCAAGATTTTTCTGCGACAGGAAACATTAAGCTGTTTCAGGAATGTCTTGTAGGTTGCAGTCCTCATTTACGGGGCTATGTTCGGTTATCAAAATTTACAAGAAAATGACTAAAAAATCCTGGGTATTCCCAAATAACGTGATACCTGGGGTGGGGTGAAGCCTGCAATGTGTGAGGGTATTCATAGTTTGCCTGTCTTTTTAAATGGCTCGCGCTGATTGGGTGCCGAACAAGCGCAGGTGGGAGGAGCAATCGCGCGCTTGCTGCGGCAGTGGTGCCCTCTCTTGCGTTTATCTGGATCTAAGCCATTTTTATGCCCTATGTGCCCCGTTTCGTACAGTGACACGGGCCAACGCGAGCGCAGTGCAAACAGCGCGCCTCGGCTCGTCCTCTGCGATAAACGAGGTCATTTGGCCCCAGGCTAGAATACCTTTCCGTGCTTCGACCGATTACCTCATCCCATCGGGCCTAGCGTCGAGAGCTGGTGAGTATTGGTGCAGGAGTTTTGGTGCAGGGGAGTCAAGACGTCAGTCGGCGTCCTCTAAAATAAACAAATGCTTGTAGCTCCGCAGAGAGATATTTATAAAAGCCGCACATCAGCAGTGACAGCCAATAGCTTAATTTCATTCAGTAAATTTGTTTCTTGAGAGAGAGAGAGAGAGAGAGAAATGACCTTTATTGCGTTGTCCGGCGGGGGGTGCGGGTCAGGCCACGCAGGGCTTCGCCGTCACCCCTGTCTATCTACCTATTGTAGGTATCGGGCTGACCTCGAAGCAATGGGCTTGGCCTGCGGCTCGGGCTACTAGGGGTGTCCCCGCCCCGCCTCCTGTCACCGTTCCCGAGGGAAGCAACCGGGGGGAGCGCGGGTCCTCCTTTCGCCGTTGCCGCGCCAGAGCAGCCTCGAGCCGCTGGACGGCCCTGAGCTGGAGTCCGTGCTCCGTAGAGCCGATCATGTCGCGAACGTCCGGTGGGAGGCCGCGGCCTCCGTCACGCGCACAGTGTTCTTCGCAGCCCCACATGAGATGGGCAAGGTCCGCGGGCACTCGCGCACACAGACTGCACTCACTTCGTTCGTAGAGGTCCGGGCACACGTGGCGCGCGAGCGCCGGCGTGAGAACCGTTTCTGTCTGCAGTTGCCGCAGGAGCACTGCCTCCCCTCTCGTAAGCCCCGGATGGGGGGGCGGGAAGGCTCGTCTCCCGTGCCTGTACCACCGGAGCGTGGCGCCGTAGGCGGTCAGGGGCTCCGCGTCGTCATCGTCGTCTTGCTGTTCTTCTCCGGGCTCGGAGGGGGGTCGGGCGAGGGGGGGCGGGCGCGGCTCGGCACGTGGCGAGGTCTCGAGCCGCGGCGTCCGCCTCTTCGTTGCGGTTGCGGTGGCCGTTGCGCAGCTCCCGGCCCGCGTGGGCGGGGAACCAGCGGATGCTCGTGCTGTTCGCGCGGGCTCCCTCCCCGATGCTGGAGAGGAGTCGCGCGGTGCTCTTGCACACCGTGCTCCGGGCGAAGTTCGCTATCGCCGACTTGGAGTCACTGAGGATGGTCGTCGTGCCCGGCCGGACCAGGGCGAGAGCGATCGCCGCCTCTTCGGCCTGGCGGGAGGTCGTGGCCCGCACGCTCCCGGCGCTGAGCAGTTCTCCCGTGGTGGCCTTCACGACCACCGCCACAAAGGTGTCGGCCCGCTCTCGGTACTTGGCCGCGTCCACGAACACTGCGCCTTCGCGCTCGTTGTATTCCTTGGCGAGCGCGCACGCTCCCGCCGACCTGCACTCGACGTTCCGCTCCGGGTCGACGTTCCTCGGGAGCGGCGGCACGATGACGCGGCGGGCGATGTCGTCCCGCAGCGGAACGAGCTCGTCCTCCGCCGCAGGTCCGAGGGGCGGGCTCAGGCCCACCCTCTGTAGTATCTTCCAGCCCGATCTGGTGGTGCTCAGGCGTTCGAGTTGTGACACGCGCTGCGCCTCGCTGATTTCCGCCAGGGTGTTGTGCACGCCTAGGGACAGGAGGGCCGCGTTGCTGGTGCCGTTGAGGAGGCCCAGGGCCGCCCGGTACGATTTGCGGATGGCCGCGTCGATCCGGGCCCGCTCTTGGGTCCTCCACTGGTGAAAGGCGCCCACGTACGCCACGTGGCTCACCACGAAAGCCTGCAGCAGACGGAGGAGGCTGGCTTCCCGCATCCCCCGCACGCGCGTGGAGACTCTCTTGACGAGGCGCGTGGCGATGCCCATCTTCGTTGTCATTCGCTCGATCGTGGTGCTGTTGGTGCGGCTGGCGTCCACGTGCATGCCGAGGACCCGGATGCTCGGAACCTTCGGGATGGCCGTGCCGTCCCCCGCTCGCACGACGATGTTGCGCTCCGCCTCGGCGGCGGCGCGCTTGCGGTACCGGCCCGGTGGGGGCAGGATCAGCAGTTGGGACTTCTGTGGGGAGCACCGGAGACCCGTGCCGGTCAGGCTGGCCTCGATGCTGTTCACCGCCTCTTGCAGCGTCGACTCGATGTGGCCGTCACTGCCGCCCGGAACCCACAGGGTGATGTCATCCGCGTAGATCGCGTACTTGACGTCGGGGAGCGCGTCCAGGCGCCGGACGACCCCGATCATCACCAGATTGAACAGGAGCGGCGAGATGACGGAGCCCTGCGGGGTGCCGGTGCTGCTGAGTTCTCGCTCGTCGAGCTGCTTTCGGCCGATCTCCAGCCGGGCGGTGCGCCGGGACAGGAAGGCTCGGATGTAGTCGTAGGACCTCCGCCCCAGGCCGAGGCGAGAGACCTGGGCCAGGATCGCAGAGTGTTTCACCTTGTCGAAGGCGCTCTGCAGGTCCAGACCCAGGATGGCGTGGTTGTCCGCTTTGGGCACGGGTGGGAGTGCCAGCACCTCGTGTTGGAGGAGCAACATGGCGTCCTGCGTACCGAGCTTCGCGCGGAAGCCCAGCATCGAATCGGGATACAGTCCGTGGTCTTCCAGGTAACGTTGCCACCGGGTGTTGAGAACGTGCTCCAGCACCTTGCCCACACACGAGGTGAGGGAAATGGGGCGCAGGCTCTCGACGCCCGGCGGCTTGTTGGGCTTGGGAAGCAGGATCGTTTTGGCAGTCTTCCACTGCTTGGGGAGGCTGCCCGATTGCCAGCATTTGTTAAAGAATTCCGTCAGGGCTGTTATGGCTGCGTCGCTCAGGTTACGCAGCGCCGTGTTGCTCACTCGGTCCGGACCCGCTGCCGATCGGCAGTTTAGGGCCTGGGTCGCCTGGCGAACCTCCCACTCCTCGATGGCCTTGTCGAGGGTGGCGTTGGGCGGCCCGGCGTACTCGGCGTGCGTCTCGCTCGGGGTGTCGGGAAGGTAGCGCTCGTTCAGGCGTTTGTGCACCTCCTCTTCCCCCAGCCTCTTGGTGGCGGTGTACATGATCTGGGCGAGCCGGTGGCGCTGGAACTCCTTACTCTTGCTTTCGTCCATCAGGTGGCGAAGGAGTTTCCACGTGCCTCCCCGGTGGAGCTGCCCGTCGGCCTCGCTGCATAGCTCGAACCACTGCTGGGCGCACATCTGGCGGCTGTATTTTTCGATCTCGCGGCCGAGCGCCGCGATCCGCTTGCGGAGGGTGCGGTTGTGGCGCTGGCGCTTCCAGCGCTGCTGTAGTGATCTTCTCGCCTCCAGCATGTGCGCCAGGCGGGGGTCCATGCGTGTGGTGTCCTCCGACGTCTCGATCTCCGTCGTCGCGCTCTCGGTAGCCGCTACGAGGCCGTCGGTCCACTTCTCGATGTCGTCGATCTCGCCCAGATCCGCGGTGCGAAACTGGTGCCAGTCCGTGAGGCGGTGCTTGATGTGCCCGGCTCCTCCACCGCCGCCGTTGCCGGAGCGGAGCGGCACTGTGACCTCGATGATATTGTGGTCGCTCCCCAAGTTGTGGCCCGTGTTCCTCCAACGCGCGGTCCTGCGGCCGGGCAGGAGCACAAACGAGAGGTCCGGGTTGCTGTCCCGAACCGTCGACGTGCCGATGCGCGTCGGGTGGGACGGGTCCGTGAGGAGGACGTAACCGGCCTCGGCGGCGTCTTCCAGCAGGCTTCTGCCCTTGGCCGTCGTGACGGTGTAGCCGAGTTCCCGGTGCTGTGCGTTGAAGTCGCCGCACACGATGACGGTGGCGTCGGCGTGCTGGGAGACTGCGTTGCGTGCCTTGTGTAGTAGTGCGCGAAACTTCTGTTGGCGATGCTGCGGATTGCTAAAGACGTTCACCACCAGGTTGGTGTCGCGCGTCGTCTTCTTCCTGTTGTGGGTGGAGGTGATCGACAGCTCGGTCGCGCAGTGCTCGATGGGGCTGCCCCGGGGACCGAGAAAGTGCTCGTGCTGGATGAAGGCGAGCCCCCTGCGGACGAACGTGCACACGCCCTGCGCCGCTCCCTTCCCGCAGGTGCGGGCGCTGGGCGGGCTGGCGTGCGCGCGGTAGCCCGGCAGGGACATCGCGTTGCCGTCTTCTGCGTGCGTCTCTTGGACCATGATCACGTCGGGGAGGTCCGGCGCGGCCAGGGTCCGCAGGTGTTGCTGCAGCACTGCCTTTCGGCACCGGAAGCCGTTGGCGTTCCAGTGCCAAATCTTCAGGCTTGGGGCTGTGCGGTTGTGGCTTGGCATGATGGCGGGTTCTGGGCGTCTCCGTTGTAAAAGTGTTCTTTAACGACGTCGAGGATGAACGCCTTCATGTTTTCGGGGGTGATTTGTTGTGCCAGTTGATTAATTGCTTGATTGATTGCTCGATTCGTTTGGCTGGTGATACGTCTCTCCATGCCCTTCAGGTTCTTGCCCCAATGGTTCATCACGTTGGAGAGCTGGCGGCAGCGGTTGTTCAGACCCGCGTACCCGGGGGTCTTCGTTTCGCTGGCCGTCTGCATCGACGCCGACGAGACGATCGACTCAGCGTCGTCGTCGTCGTCTTCCTCCGTGTCCAGCGTCTCTTCTTGCACGTTGTGGTTGCGGTGCTCCTTCGCTCGCCGCTTGACGGGGGTCGGGGAGTCCTGGTCTTCCGCTGGCGGTTGTGGCTGCGGTGGCTGGCGCGGCTTAGGGCTGGTTTCCCTCGTCGCCTGCCGCTGCTGCGGCTGTTGCTGCTGCGGCGCCCGGGCTTGCCCTTGCGGGGGGCGCGCTGGCTGGCTCGGCGCTGGGCCGATGGCGGAGGTGGTGGTCGCGGCTGCCGCCGCCTTCTTGCCTCCCGTTTGCGAGATCCGGAGCTCTTCGAGTTGCCTGGTGAGCCTGTCTATCGTGTTGGTGAGCTTCTAGATCGTGCCTTTCTGTTCTTGAACCATTGTGCGTAGTTGCTGTAGTTCGTCCGGTGCCGCGGAGCCGGCACCTGCTGCGGCGGAGCGTCTCGTGCTGTTGTGCCGCGAGCTGGAGCGGCTCGCGCGCCGCGCTTTAGACTTTGACCTTTGGCGCGCCACCGCAGCTGTTCCGCCCGTGGCGACGGCGGCCCACGTGGGGTCGCGTGATTTGCCTCTGCGCCTATCGCGGCTCGCCGCGCGGCCGGCAGACAGGCTCCGGTTTGTGCTTTTCTCCCGGCCGTGGTTATCGGCCTTGCGCGGGCGAGTTCCGGGAAATCATCCCTTCTGGATATTCTGACCTTCAGCGCCGGCGGCGACGGCACCACGTGGGCCTCCTCGGCTTCGAGCTTGCGTTGCCACTGCCGCTTCTTCACTTGAAACGGCGTCTTGAATTTATTTTTGCAGTTCTTGGTGCCCGTGGCGTGCGGGCCGCCGCACAGCTTGCAGTTGGGCTTGCAGTGCTGTTGGTGGTCTTGGCCCGGGTTCTGCTTGCCGCAGGCGAAACAGACTCGGGCGGTGGGCGTGGGGCAGACGTCCTTGCGGTGGCCCACCTTGCCGCACGTCTTGCACACCTCCCTGTGCTGACGGTAGAGGTAGCACCTCACGATCATGCTGCCGTACTTGATGTAAGAAGGGACCTTGCCGCCGTCGAAAAGAACGACGACCGCCTCCGACTGGCCGAGGCGGTGGGCGTCCAGCGCCGTAGGGTTGTGCTTGTGCACGACGCGGCTGTGGATTTCCGCGGCCGTCTCGTAGATCCCGATGTTTCTGATGATTCCCCGGGCCGTGTTCTCCGGGGCCGCCCGGTATGCGTAGGCTTCGAAGACTTGGTCTTCCATGGTGATGGCTCGGATCGTTTCGTAGCGCCTGGCCCGCTCTTCGCTCGGCGTGCTGAGCACCACGATGTTTTGCGCGACGTTGGGGCTCGCGGTGTCCTCCGTCGCTTCGCTTGCGCTGATTCCGGCCGCTCTGACGATGGCGTTCGTCAGTTCGGTCGGCCTCGCCTTCCCGACCATTAGGCCTCCACGTGGTCGGACGACGACTCTGTGCTCGTCTCGGGGGGCGAAGTTGGGCATCTTGGCCGTCTTCGCCATGGTCGCGTTAACTTTGCGGGCAAACTGCGCCCGCGTGGGTTGACGAGGGCTGCGAGATTTGGAAGCGGAGTCGGGGCTCGGCTTACCGGTGGGCGAAAGGGGCTGCTGCGGGAGGGACCCTTCCGTGCCTGCTGGCGACTTGCGTCCGCGCCGGCGTGCGACGTTAATCCACCCGGCGCGGCCTTCTTCGCCCGGAGCGGCGGCGGCGGTGGCGCGCGAATCCGCGCCGTCGTCATCGGCTGTGCCGGGAACCGTGATCGTTGTTCTCCTCGAACTGCGGTCCAGACTGGGTTGCCGTCGGTGGAGGCCGTCGGCGGGGGTTATATCCATGGCCGTGATGTCATCGTTGTCGTCGACGGCGTTGCGTCGTCCTCCGGCCCCGTCGGGAGCGACGCCGGGGGCGTCGCAGGTGGCGGCGGCCGTTGGCGTGGCCGTCGCCATGGCTCGGAATCGTCGTAGCCCTCGTTAGGCTTAGCTCGGGGGCCTCGCCTCACTCGGGAAAAGCGGCCGTAAAACGCGCAGGAGTGGGCGAAATTGCCCAAAACTGGTGCCACTGGGTAGCGGGTGCTAAACCTAACACGTACGTACTCTTTTGGGACGGTTGAGGCGGGATGGTCCTCCAAAATTCGGCATAAACGACGGAGCCGATGTGAAGTGCGTCCGCTCACCTCGGCGATCGCAGCGCCTCCATTTGTTTCTTGAGAGGCCTTAGTCCCTCGAGAAGTATTGATATAACGGCCACCGGATACTGATTTCAGAACTTTGGTTTCTATGGAACAAAATATGTAAACAAAATCCCGGGATGTACATTTCGGTAATGCACGTGTACCGAAGGGTGCGCCTTATCACTTAGTAGATTTATTTGCCACCCCCGAGCACATTATCAACGGCAAACAGCACGAGCGCCAGCTATTACCGCCACATATGCCGGCTTCTTAACGGCATTCGTCGTGTTCTAGTGGCGGTATACTGAGAATGCTTTATATTTGGAAGAGTTATTTGGCGGGTACTTTAAATTATGTACCGAACAATAGATAAATCAAATTGTTGCTAACGTAGTGCTCACTTGGACTAGTGTTGGGAGAAGAAAATTTCAGAAACTAAATAGTGCTTGAGCATGAAGAGTCACAGTCTGGGTGGAAACGCGGTGTTACGAGACCAATGAATGTATTATTCGTTTGGTAGCAAAGCAGCCTTTCTGTCGACGTAACGACCTCTTTTACAAGTGCGTAAATCACATAATTTCTGACGCTTTTAAAGGCGCCTTGTCGCTTTTGAGAGGGTGAAGATCCCAAAAAAGGTGCGGAAGAATTTCTGTCCTCATCATCTACTGGTCACTTAGGAGAATTCCGCACTGAAGCACCGTTTATATTGTCAAAAAAAAAAAAAAACCTCTTCGATTTTCTGTGTTTATCAGCTCCCGAAGTGTAGCGTACGCCAAATACTTGTCGCTTCTGAAACATCTCGCAACATTGATTCATGAGAAAACTACTGTGGCAATTTAGATTTCGGGCTGTCAACCAAGCTAACCAAAATATACCGTGAAAGCGCGGTGGCTGCACAATTATGATCCTAATGGAAAGAACCAATTAAACATAGATGAGCCTGAAAGTTCTGACAACTTTTTAGTAATATTGGATCGCAATTCTTCATTTGACGAAGCATCGCAAGGACGTGCCTTATCTTCAGCCATTATTTCCTGTCTACAAGTGTCCAGTTAAGGACTGGCGGCAGTTTGAATCTCGCTTACTGTTTTAAAGTGTTAACACACAGACATGTAAAAGGCGGTGGAGCGGTTGTCGTGTGACAAGTGGGTTCACACACGCTGCACGAAATGCCGCAGCTGCATCTCAACGTTTCTATCATGCAGTGCTCTAACGGTGATGTGAACTTAAGGTTTTCTGATTTGCCTCTTCTACACGTCACCACAAAGTGTAGGAAGGAAGTCTCATTTTCGAACCGAACAATGGTTCCATGCGACAGCATTTGTGAACCTAATACTGTAGAAAACAGTTCCGAGAAGATTCATTTTATTTGCCAATAGCCTATCTTTTTTAACAGAAGCACAAGCTCAAGCCAAAGGGATAGCGCCTGGTAGTTTAAAAGGCACTTGTTAATTTGACCGAATTTTAAATCCTTGTGAAAGAGCATACAGTGTGACCTGTTACTAGAGCGGTGGTATACACTAACAAACGCGCAATGGTTTCGATAGAGTACCTGTGCAGTGGCATACTGTTGCCCGCCAATCCAAACATAGGTGTGCACTTGATAGGCAAGCAGTGTGATTTTATTAGTGCACATGACAGCCGACTTGTATGACTACAGGCCATTACGATAACATGAAATAATCAAATAAAGGTGGTTAACATTATCCAAGAAGAAAAGGGACATCGGAATGAAAGTTGTGTTTATAAGGCGGGAAACATTGGGATGGCCGAGGCATGTCTTGCACTCGATTGAATGTTTTGTGGCGTACTTCTTTTGTGGTGGGGGGTATTTGAATAAAAAAAAGGATAATAGAGAAATAAGTAAAAAGAAAGCACTTCCTTCGAAAACACAATAGACAACGAGCAGGGTGTCTTGCTTTTGGTACCTCTTGGTCGAGGGCTACACTGCTGCGAACTGTTCTCGTTTCCTTCGGCTCAACGATTTGTGCGGGGGTGTCTAGACGTCAGTTGGCGCCCGCGGGAATAAGCCGAACCTGATAACTTCGCACAGATCCATTATATAAAATGCACACGAGAGCAGTGACGCCCAGTACATTTATTCTAGGGAGTACATACATTTTGTTGCGTCGGGTGGGAGTCCCTCGACAGGTGTTCATATATCTACTGCAGGATGTTGCTTTTACAACTTTTGTTTTTTACAGCAGTAAATATTAAAAACAAGTTTACTTCAGTAATGCACGTGTACGCAAGGGTTCACTTATCACTCGCTTGCTTTAATTTTTACCCCCAGCTCATCATGAAAAGCCCAGAACACAAGTCAAGCCGTTACCGGCACGCATCTAGGCGTGTTAACGGCGTTACTATTCGTCGTATTGTATTGCAGCTCTACTGAGAACGTGTTTTGTGTGCAAGAAGCGAGCGGAGTGGGTCAGGGAACAAACGCGTGTACGGAACATATTACCCGAAATTAAGAAGAAATGGACGTGGACAGGGCGTGTAATGCGAAGGCAATATAACCATTGGTAATTAAGGGTAACAGAGTGGATCCCTAGAGAAGGCAAGCGTGGAAGGGAGTGACAGAACGTTAGGTGGCCAGATCAGAGCCTGAAATATGCGGGGATAAATGGGTCGCAGTTAGCACAGTACTGCAATAATTGGAGACTAATGGGAGAGGCCTTTGCCCTGCAGTGGGCGTAGATAGGCTGATAATGACAATGATGATGGTGAGGTGACATGTACGTTAAAATATGTACCGACCAACGGCGCAATCAACTTGTTGCTAGCCTAGGCCTCACTTTTACAATGGCAAGAAGATCAGGAGGTCTGAAAACTCAACCGGGCTTCAGGAGGAGGGGTGAGCTCAACAACCAAACACTAAGTTACGAGGCTCACGGATGTAATAAACGTTCGCTTTCTTATCTGAAATCCCGAATTTGTAAGGTGCGCATTGTATTACTATGTTCTGCACTTATTGTATTCCTTAGCCAGAACAAATGTGGGGGTGGTTGTATTATATTGTTTTGGCGGGTTAAAAATCCAGGCAATCATAAATGACATTTTCAGCAAGTAGTCTTTCAGTATCAAGTGTTACAAAATCTTCACGGGAAACCGGGCATTTGTCCATTCAAGGTCTCTCTGCAAGTCATGTTACTTTCGGAATTCTTGTTTTGTCAAACACGAGATTTTAGAGCAATTGCAATTCACGAAATTTACTTTCGTCTGTTGTTAAGAATTTTGGGTCACAATTGCACAGATTTTTTGTGCATAAGACAAATTTTCAGCGGTAATAGGAAAACTTCAATTCCTAGAACAGAGCTTCAGCTTTTGCTGACTCACCCATGCTAAACGGACAATAGAGGTATATAAGTCTGACAAGCACGCTGTCCGCAGCGTTCTTCAGGTGAGCGTCGTTTTGTGAAGGCGTGTTGACTACCGAAATAAGTAATTACGTAATGCCGTTCTGTTCCGTGAGAAATTTGTGGACCAATCACTGTGAAACTTTTCTCAATCGATAATTACGCAGAAACAATTCAAAAAGAGGAAATCAGAGAGCGCGTGTGGAATGAGGTGGTGTAAAGGCGACTGCAAGAAACAGTTTAAAAAGACTATGAAATACTTCAGGAGGAGGCCTTCACTGTATTTTTCCGGTCTATGAGCGCAGGGAAAGCTTTCATTACCGCCTGCTCAAAGGGGCCACAGCATGATTGGCTCGTCGCAACAGATTCGCCTTCCGCATCTGCTTTTATTTTGTGGGGATTTGTTGATTGTGGCTGGCGTATGCATTTTTGTTGTAACTGAAAGAAAGCCAGCGCATATGGTGTAGTTGAAGCGCTGCTGCTCGGCTGCTACCGAGGAAAGAAGAAAAATGTAGCAAGCAAGATCCTTAGTTATTTGACAAGCAAGATGAGTAATTTTTGTCCGAGGTGCTTTGTTCTCATTATTCGAAGTTCTGGATGTGTATGTTGGCTAAACTGTGAAAGGCTTTAGAATTCAGAGATAAGCTGGAAAAAATGCTGCTGGATGCCTCTAACCAAAAGCTGTGCTGGCTTTTCTTTCTGAACTCACTTTATCAAATTGGCTCATAAGCTAGCGACACTTCCCATATTCCAAATATATAAAGCGTGAAAATACTTTTATATTGTACGGCTCACTTGTATACAGCAAGAGGTCAAATCGCAAGGGTGACGCCAAGAAGAAATGGGGCTCGCCACATCCTTCGTCACATGCCGTCTTAGCACGACGTCTTAAGGTATCAGTTCACCATTTACACGCGGTTTAAAACGGCTCGTGCGACCTTTGCGATTCAAATAACGGTAATTGTGAATGGCTTCGAAGTTCAAAGGGACGTTTTTGAAACAATCGTACTACAAACGAGCGGGTGGAAGCTAAAACAACAAATAAACTTTCTGAGGGTTGCGGGTACGGGAAGCTGCGTGTTGCTCCTTCGTACCACGCAAGGACGTCGTATATCTTGCAAAACATGAGGAAGTACACAAGAGAGGTGAAGAAAATGCTAAAAAAAATTTTCACAGTCGCTGATTAATCTGCCCTTTATTTTTATTAAATGATCATGGTCACATCTCAAGCTTAATTTATGTAGATTTGATATTCTGCATCTGGCCTCGCAGCGCTAAATGAAGCACACAACATCCAGTCTAAAACTTCTCAGCACTTCCATGTCGTGCTAATGTTATTACGGAGCGAGCTGTTTTAATGAACGTGGGGCATTAGGTCACGTTTAAAACCTTCTGAAAACACTTTTCACACGTGCTGGTACTTTTGCAACAAATTTGCCATTTTCGCGTAAAATAGCAATCAGTAAACGTTGACCTGAGCAATTCTTCGGCCATCTCCACTAACGTGAAACCTAAAGTGGAACGAAGCAGGCAGTGTATAAGTGCGTTGAAAAAATGTATGTGTCTCTCTTGCCACATGGTGCGCGCTGATTGGACGCCGGAGATGCGCCGGTGGGAGGGGCGATCGCGCGCTTGCTGAGGCAGCACCGACGTTTTTTCACGTTGGACCGGATTTAAACAATTAAATGAAAGACCAACTAGCCGTAGGTTGTCTTCGTGTTGCACTGCACATCATGCTAAGAAGTATGCCAAGAAGTTCAGCCAAGCGTTCCAAAGCGAGAGTCCCGGAGTGTTCTTTTAGTACGCGTTTTTGCAAACTAAAATTCAACCTTCCAGCGCGAAGCGTTGGAAAAAAAAAGTCGGCGTGCTTTATTACAGTTAGTACACTAATCGCAAAGACGCGCCTAGAGCCCGAGCCCCTGAAGGGCTTTGCCCCTGACGTGCCTATAGATGCTTTGGCTCACCAACAAACGTTTACAGAAGGAAGTGTAAGCACATGTAGGTGTCATAAACAGGACGTGTTATTGGCACTGAAACCTCAATTGTAGCCCTCTGCTTTACGTTAACAAAGTGATATTTGTTAGACTACGTAGCTTAGGTAATAGCACCTAGACAGCACCCTCAAAGTATAATGGAATGTAAAATTGAAAATGCTAGGGCCATTGAGGTAATGGCCTAAGAGGTGAAAATGCGGTCATGGGGCGTTCCCTTTGCCCCACGGTCCCTCTACACAAATATTGAAAGCTGTTGCTATTTCCGGTATTAGATTTGAACACACATCAAACCATCACGCTGAAAGCTCAAAACAATATGGTGAGGCAAAAACGTCACACGTATAAGGTACGATTAAGGCGTGCGATAGTTTGTTCAGGGTTGTGAAAACGAGAAAACCGCGCAATAATGACGAGATTTAGGACGACGATGCATAAACCAGAACGGTGTGAACGTCGTTTACTTTGGTCTCTACGTCGTGAAACTTTCGCTGTTTATCTCCATTTCAGATCTCCTAAGGCATTTTATGCCATGTTTTGGAAGTAATGCATTCCTACTTGTTGGAAAATCTCTGCAGTCAATTCTTAAAACGTGTGTATCCGTCACAGATAAAGGAAATACAGGAGAGGTATTTGAGCAAAAAGGCGCGAGTACGCTTAACGACCTAATGCCAATGCATACAAAACATGCGAAATTAGCGCGGAAGACCTCAAAGATTAACCTGGCATTTACGCAGTAGTGTACACCTTCGTGTGCAATATTTGTATGTTTGTCTTCTTAAATACATCGCGATGTCAGCCTGTTTCTCTGGAGAGGCGTGAAAGAGACGTGACGTCGTTGACGGGGCATTTGAACCGTCTGTCGCCAGACTTGCGGTAAAGGCCGCGTGTGCTCTGTGGACTCGCTTCCTTATAAATTTTGCCAGCGGCGACTTTACCTCTTGCGGGCTACCTACAAACTGCGTCGATAAAAGCATTTCCGGGTTATGCAAGAAGAAAAGTTACCTGCTGTTTGATTTGCCAATTGCGAATATTGGGAGTTACCTTTCTGAATTTCGGCAAGGAGCAAAATGACACATGCTACTCAAGCGTTTTCCCTTCGCAGTGAATGCAGTCACGTAGTATACTTTTCGAACCCTATCTGTGCATTATTTTGGGGCTGAATAAAATGTCGACCTCTTAATCAGTCTTTCATTTTTGCGCGTTGGTACTGCGGTTTTACTAGAAATGGCGCCTAAGTACTTCCTTGATTTTTAGCGGTGAGACATTTAGCGGTGAGACACATCCGAGACATCAACCGGCGTCTCCCGGCTTTATGCTCCACCGCCGTTTCGTCGAGCTGTTTGTGATGCCCTGCACGGCGAGAGTCACCCCGGCATCTGAGCAACTCAACACCTCGTCAAACTTTGGTAGTTCTGGCCCTTCATGAATGCCGACGTCCGCTGGTGGCACGAACCTGCCTCCAGTGAAAACGTGTCAAGGTAACAAGGCACACATTGACTCCGGCCTCGCCATTCCATCCACCGGACAGCCGTTTCGCGCACGTGCACCTTGACCTAGTCGGCCCTCTGCTGCCATCGCGATGCGCCACCACGTGTTGACGAGCATGGACCGCTTCACGCGCTTGCCAGAGCCAATCCCTATCCCTGATATCAAGGTGGAAACAGTTGCCAAAGTATTTGTTGGTGTTTGGGTGTCCTGTTTCGGCTGCCATACTGTTGTCACCACTGATCACGGGCGTCAATTCTAATCCGCCCTGTTGAACGCCCTCGCCCTTATCTTGGGAGTACGCCACATACACACCACCTCCTACCATTCGTGTGCCAACGAATGGTGGCGCGTTTACACCACCAACTCAAGGCAGCTCTTACCACTTACGAGCCAAGGAAGTATTGAGCCGATCATTTCTTCCTCGTCTTGCTCGAACTTACACTCGTGTTTCTTCCGCCACACAAGTGAAATGTTTTCCAGGAGTGTAAAAAACCATAACTAATGACAAAATGTTTCAGTGCACTCATTGTCAACGGGATTGCCACATGCGGAGACGTTATAATATTTGTGTCTTCAGCTAAAACGTATTTCAACAAAACGGATAGAGGTTGAAATCACGTACTAACGAAACATTTTTCAAGGCTTAAGCAGACGTTCAAGGTTGCCTTGAAATTCATGCAAAACTCTAGTTGTTCACACTAGGTAATGAAAAAATAGTGATTTCCCAACACGAAAACAGCGTAATGTTTAAAATACAGATGCAAAAGAGATACGCTAATTGATTGAGAGGTATATTCCCCTCGACAGACGACCCTATCATCCTGCTGTGAGGAAATCTGGGATAGAATAAATACAAGCTGGGACGTTACGCAAATTTTTACAACGGAGTTATTTATGAGCTGGCTATGTTCGGTCGTGGTTCAGATCACGCTGTCCGGTTGTGGGTCACATCAAAGTTTCCGTATTGGTGAATCTTTCTTGATTCCGTAATTAGGCGGCCTATAAGTATAATATAAAACAAAAAATAACGCTTCATTCGCTATCATGCGTTGGTAAGTTTCCGAAGAGTAGCTTCCGGCAATTAGTCATGGTTTCTGAAATGTCTCGCAGCCTTTGTTCATGTCCGAACTCCGGTAATAATCTAGGTGTACGGCACGTCACAAACGTAACCAAAATATAGGGTGAAATTATAGTGGATATACTGCCATCTATTCTATATCGGAGATTATATAGAAGCGAGGTACACCCGAAGTTTTGGACAGCTCTGTAGTTGTGCTGCACAGCAATTCCTCATTTCATGATGGCTCACAAGGGCGTTCTACCTTTTCCGACCTCAATTCCTGACCACAAATGTCCAGTTAACTTCTGGCTGCAGTTTTAATCTTGCGCATTACTTTAAAGTGTAAAAGCACAGATCTGTAAGGTTCTGTGGAATATATTTTATATCTGTAAGGTTCTATGGTACCTCTGTGTGATGTCTGTTTATTATAAAAACGCAGGGCAGCTGGTTTCTCGGGAGCTCCAGGAAAACGCCGCAGCTTTTTTTTCGACATCTATATCCTCCGGTACTCTAATGGTGATAGGAAATTATTTATCGCTTACTTGCTTCCGGCATACATGGCTGCAAAGTGTGGGAAGGAAGTCTCGTTTTGGGAAATTAATCACTCAATGTGACTTAGTTTGCCCCGCCTAACAACCACTAAAAGCAGTTCTTAGAATACTCATTCGATTTCCCAAGAGCTTATCGTTGTGCAGAAAAGTAAGGGGAAGCCAAAGCTTTGGTGCCTGGCAGTTGTAGAGACGCGCGTTGGTTTCGCGAAAGTGTAAACCCGTGGGCAGCGTGCTATGGGACACCCATCACCAGCGTCAATGTTATGAGCGAGGAAACGCGCATTGCCTTAGAGTTCCTGTGAACTGTATTATCGTTACCATCCATTGGAAACACACCTGAACACTGCTTAGACGAGCGTTACGATTAATTTTTTGCTGCACGTGGCTGTCGACATTTACAAGTAAAAGCCATTTTGGCCCCTTGAATGTTCCTGTCGGGGTCTATAACCATTTCCAGGTAGGTGAAAGGACGTCGGTGAGCGTTCTTTTTTTCTGCGAAAGGGAAAACTCTGATGTCAATGGCATCTCCTACGTTCATCTGCACGTTTTGGGGACTCCTTCCATAGCGGTGCCGTCTGGCAAGGAAAAATCGACTAGAACACTAACTGAAAAAGGAAAGTCCTTCCTCTAAACACACCTTAAAGATTGGGCAAGGAACTTTGTTTTGGTACTCCATGGTAGAGCGCTCGCAGATTTTGAAATATCTGCTGCAGATTTTTGTTTTCACAACTTTTGGTTCTATAGATAGGAGTATTTAAAGCAGAGCAATGGGGAAGCTAGTTTCGGTCATGCGCGTGTACGAAACGCTCCCCTTATCAGTTAGCTGCTCTATATGCCACCCCCGAGCGCAATATGACAGCAAATAGGACGAGCACCAGGTGTTACAGGCAGTTGCCTCGGTGTGTTCACGGCATTCCTCATATTCTAGTGTGGGCGTACTTAGAGCGCGTTATTTTTGGAATTGCTACCTGGCTGGTACTTTAAAAGGGGTACCGACCAACGCATAAGTCAACTTGTTGCTAACTTAGCTCTCATTTGAAGTAGGTCCAGAAGACTAAGAGACCCGAAAACAAAAGGGGGCTTCAACATGAAGAGTCACCTCAGCAACCAAACACGCGGCTACGAGACTCACGGATGTATAATGCGGTTGATTTCTCATCTTGAATCCAGACTGAGCAAGGTATGCATTGTTTAACGATGTTCCTAACTAACTACATTTCTCAGAATAGTCGGAATATTTACTTTGACATATAGTTTTCTGGGCTTATTTATTAGCAAATTACTAAAGAGGTTTTATGCAAGCAGTCGTTTATCACCAAGTTGAAGAAAATCTGCCCTGGTAACATGATATATTTTGTATTTTATGGTGATTCGTTCAGTGATGATTTGTTGTAACTGTATTTTTGCCTGACAGGACATTTTACCAAAATTCCAGTTGAGAAAATTTATCTTCTTTCTGTGTTTAGAGGTTTTAGGCTTAGGACGCGCAGACGTTTTGCGTGATAGACTAAAACTTTCAGCGGTTTTTGTAAAACTTGACTTTCCAGTAGAGAGCTTCAGGTTTTCCAGCCCCGCCCAGGCTCACTAGAACTCTGTGAGCCTGGCCAGAATGCATTGCGCAGCGTTCTTCGGCCGAACGGCGCTCCACGCAGGCATTGTGGGTACCGAAACACATGATTAAGTAATGCCACTTCTGTCCCCTCACAAATGCGGGAAACAAACAGTGTAAAATTTTGTTTGTTTGATAGTGGGAGTTAACGGCTTGCAAAACAAAAAATAAGGGCACGCGTACATCGGGGTGACGTGAGGGTGACCGAAAGAGAAGAGTTAAAGAACTCTTCAGCACTTCGGATAAAGGCTTCCACTGTATCCTTCGCTTAAAAAAAGTAAGACCCCTAATAGCCACTTTGACGCTCTAATTTCGCAACCCAAGCTCTAGAAGTGTGGCAACATGCACAAAGAGAGAAAAAAATTTTGAGCAAATCTTTTATATTCTTATAGGCATAGATCAGGAAGGCAAACGAACTTTGTTACCCCTCATTGATGTTCTAAATTTGTTTGTTGACTGAACTATGAGAGCATAAAGTTTTCAGAAAAAAGCTTAGAAAAGGGCTGCAAGACGCCTCTAATCAAATGTTGGGATGGCCTTGCTTCTTGACGACTTTATTAAACGGCTGATACAGTAGAAACCCTTCTCATAATGGCAACATGTAGTGGGTAAAATACATTTAAATTATATCCTTCGATTTTATACCCTGATACGTTAAGTTACACGTGCAACGCCAAGACGAAAGAGGCTCCAGCGTGAGCCGGACTAGTTATGCATGGCACCGATTGCGAAAAAACCAACTACAACGAAGAAAAGGATGAGGCCGAGCGGACTCCTCGTCCTCGTCATTTCCTTCTTTGTCCTTGTTTGTTTTTGCGCAATCGGCGCCATGGAAAGAGGCTCGCCACTTCCCCCGTCATACGCTCTTGTATCATTTGACCGTTTGTACGCGTTCTAAAATGGCGTTTGCCACTATGCAGAATAAAATAGTTGTAAGCGTAGGTGGCTTGGAATTTTGAAGACGCAATGCCAGAACTGTTGGGCTACACAACGATCGAGAGGCAGCTAAAAACTAAAAAAAGCTATTCTGAGGTAGGCGGGTACGGGAAACTGAGTGTTGCTGCTGTGTAGTACACAAGCAAAGCGTGCGCGTAGCGAAAATAGGGGGAGTTCTTAAGAGAGAGGAATGAGATGGGAGGGAATTATTTCGCAATTGCGAAATAATCAGCGCTTGATTTCTACAACCTGATCCTTCTGACATCTCAGCGGTTTTTTTTTGTAAAATTACCGTGCTTAACTTATAGCATTTTGACGACACCTTGAAAGCATGGCTGCACGTAAATTTCAAAATATTTGTAGGATACTCTCACTTTTTGAAATTAAAGTGCATTACATTGGTTCCTTTATCTCAGAGTGCGTGCAAGCGTCCCTTTATTCCAGCGCTTGCGGATTTGAAAAACGTTATGATGATAAATTTCGTACAGGATATGGCAATCGAGCTGAGGCACCGCGGGGCCTGAAACTGCCCTCATGACAACCCAGCTTCCAGTCGTTATTGGTCACTAGCGAACGATGTTTGGTTTGTGTTTTTTGGATCACATCTTTAAGACTTTCTATTTATTTATTTATCATTTAAATATTTATTTATTTATTTACCCTAAAATCCCAGGGAAATTAGTTAAGGGGGGTGTGAGAAGGGGAAGGAAACCCCCTCTGCCGGTTCTTGAGTTGGGGGTGTTCGATGGCGACTGGGCTAGCCACAGTCACCAGCTATTCAGACGAGGGCGCTTTGAGAGGTAACCAAGAAAATATGTTTTCTAGAACAAAGCACGACGCAAACAATAATACTTAGACGATAGACTACCAGAGAGGTAACAAAACCCAAAATGTCTAACTAATGCACAGAAAAGCCTATAAATCTAAACGCCAGAAAAGTGCCACAGAAAAGTTCATAACCAGTTCAAAGCGACATTGCGGAATACTCTAGGCATCGGGGTGTCGCGGTGGTATAGACTGCGAGCTACTGTAGTTGTATGGACTGCGAGCTGCTGGGTACCACGTACAGATTAACGTCGCCTGTCGCTTGGTCGACCGTGTTGTAGCACTTGCTTCGCCGCAAGGCGTCACACATCTCGATCCATACCCTCCAATAGAGAGTGGTTCTTTGAGTTTCGTGTAGGAGATTTCCAACCGTTCTCGATCGTCCTCGAGTAGGGTTACGCACTGGCTCCCCAAGTCGACGTAGGCACGTATTTCGCGTCCGCTCAGTTTTGCTTGCATGAAATATTTTTTGTTGACTGCGTCGGTAACGCGGAAGTCAGATTTCACAACGTTATGAGTGACGCGCGGCTCTCGTTCTTTCTTCGCTCTGCAGTTCTCGTTTCATGCCCACTAGTCCGAAAACGCCGCATCACACTTTCCGTTGTTGAGAGGGGCAATTGAGAGACAAATGGCCGTATTCCTTGCAGTTGAAGCACAGCGGTTCTCCTTTCTCATTGGAGTAAGTCTTCTTTCTCCGCCTGCGCGAGAGGGAGTCTCGGCGATCGTCGGCATGCTGGCTCCGGTTGCCTTGGTAGGGTGATTGGCCCTTTCGAACTGCCCCTTTTGATTATCGGTGAAATGGATGGCGTTTTGGCGGGAAGCTGGCGAAACTACGTTTCCTAGACGATCTTCTAGACGCTTGAGACAATGTAGGAATTCTTCTGGAGTGTCGTACGTGCGAACGCTCACTGCTCGAATTGTCTTGATCATTCAGGCTGGTGATGATGTACTCGACGCAGTCTTTGTCACTGATAATACACTGGCGAGCCTTGGTGAGCTTGTCGTAGTAGTAATATTCGATGGGCTCACCTCGCTTTCGACAACGGGCTTCCATTTAACGGTGAAGGTGTTGCATTTCTAATCTCAGAGGACATGCACGCAATAGTTCGTCTTTCCACTGCACCCACGTTTTGTCCACTGATGACAGGGAATAGTACCAGGTGTTGGCGGGGCCTTCCAATCTGCATAGTGCGTTGCAGGAGTTCAGCCTTTGCGACCAACCTTAAATGTCAGCCAAGTCTTCGACTCGCCGAATCCACGTGTCAACGGTCGAGTAGCCTGATAAAAGCGGATGGAATGATGGCACTAGACGCGAAGTCTCTACCGCAGGCGTAACGGGCGTGGCAGGCGTCTGTTGCTTTTGAAGGATCGCCATACCGTTTATTGCTTCCCTCACAGTTGCTTGTATAGCTGCTTGGATGACGGCTGCCATGTCCATCGCCGGCTGCGTTGTCGTAGAGTCGCTCGGGACATCGTTTTCGGATATGGTGTCGCTTCGCGCCCCGTCGTCACCGCTGGCCTCTTTGGCGCCCTCTTCATTCATTGTCGCTGAAGACGCTTCGTTTCCTGTCACAGGCCCCATCGAAACTGCAGGGGCGGCTTCTCAAGTCCTGACGTTGCGAGTATATCCCGCTTCTGAACTGTTATATATATTGAGAGTCGTTATATGAACTGAAACAATTCGTTCTAACTAACTGATTTTCATTACAACGGTGGCTCGAGTGGCCAATCGGGGAGTTCTCTTCGTGCTCTATGACGCGGCGGTGCGTGGGCGCGGCTTTCGCTCGCCTGCTCGTGTTACACGATCGCACCTGGAGGAGTTCGGTGGTGTCATCCAGCGGAAGCGCTGCATACAATGAAAATGAGCATTGGTACCCGCACACAGGCGAATACTATTCCTGTTTAATTACACTGGTGGTAGACCACGTCAACTGAAATTCGCGACAACAGAATAAATATGGCCTGACTTCTAAATGCATGCATTTCATTAGAAGCCAAACTTTACTGTAAAGTTTAATTTCACGACTATCAGAAATATTAGCGTTTAAATTCGTCTGTTTATACTTTGTGCCAAAACGATGTCCTTGAAAAGAAATAAACTATTACAGGGCGATGTCCTCGGCTTCCCATATATCATTAGGGCAGATATCAGTGACAGCCAAGCATTTGGACAGAAGCCCATAACGTTTGCAAGACAGGTGAGTTACTTTTTATTTAGCTCTGGTCTGAAAAATTTGCAAACTCAGTATAAATGTCACCGTAAATGAACGTTTGGTATGGAAATATTGTGAATTCAAGCAGGTTGAAAACCTCTTATCACCGAAAATGATGCCAGAGCACTCAAAACCATGTCATTGTTTTTTTTTGTTTAAACTGCTGTTGGAGCGGAAAAAGACCTGGTAGCTGGTGTTTATCAACAAGTTTGGATAACTTTAAGGCTATCTTTGTTAATTTTTAACGTATATTTGCAGTTTTTGCGGGCGTTTATTTTTATGTGTTTCCCACAACATTACGAGTGCTGTAAGGTAAACGTATAGGTTTTCTTTCGTCACAGTGTATTGCAGTGCCGTATGTAGGATAATTGATTTACGGACAAATTATTTTGGTTATCGGAGCCAGATATCGAGCAAAGTTGGCTATTATTGCTCCTCTTTGTGTTGGCTCCTTTGCGTGAGGCTTCCCGATAAACAAGGGCCTGTTCGCCAGTGGTAAGAGTAACACGGTTCTTCCGAGCTTGACAGACGCATCGACTACTCCAGTAATTGTTTTAACGCCTCACTCGCCGAAAGTAGGACGTTTTGTAGCTGTCATGTCACTAACGACGTATTAGTTGAGCTGCTGTGGCAAAGTCCAAAATGTACACACACACCTTGTATAAAGAAATGAATGAAAATACAGTCGCCGTCGGGAAATTCGGTTCTCTTACTATGGATGGACCAATCTTTTTTCTGCTTCACAGACTTACGCCTGCTATAAAGTTGTTGTAATGCACCAGAAAGCCTTTATACATTCTGTGAATCTACCTATACCCCGAGAATTTTCTTCAGTTCTTCATAACTTAGGAAGTCCAAAAGAGAAATATCTTCACCAGAAGAATGTGCTCCTTCTGACCGCCTGAATGGTGTGTTGTTTTAGTGGGCTATAAACAATTTCGAATCTCTGTTTCCATATTCAGCAGACAATTTCCGCCCTCCGAAAACGTTGGCCGCACTAAAAGAAAGCATTAGAAAACCCAACTAGGTAAAAGTGAGAAAAGGGCAAATTAGGCTCCCTTGAAATAGCAAGTTTAAAAACCCTCAGATTCACCGAACCTGAAAATACCGTGTATCCGTGACGCCAGTAATAGCGCACGGTCAGAAGGTTCGGGAAATACGTGAGACGCTATAAATGAAGACCAGTAGCTTATTGTGCATACACCGCTGTATTTTTTTCCGACTACGACCACTGACCGAGCGAGTGGTCTCCCACTCCATTCTTTATGCCCTTGGCAGCTAAACCCGAGATTGAACATGGTCACGTAAATCCTATATCTCACACGCAGCGTTCTTGTCGCCATTTTCACTTCAACGCCGAAATAGCGCTTTCAAAATTGGCCGCACAAGAAAAGGTAAAACGTTCGAGCTGACTGTGTACGATCAAAAATCATTTTTGTATTCTAGCGCAAGAAGGGAATGGTGCCACCGTCAAGTAGGTTACAAGTCGACACAAATCATTGTCGGCCGGATTTAGGAGAAATTCCCATGGATGTTTCTTCACAGCCGTACGGCTGAAGAGAGGTGGATGTCAAATTTTTCTTCACGCAACTCATTATATTCAGGGGAGAGAGTACCTGGTGCTTATCCTAAAAAATTCAGGTAGAATATTTATTCCACAGCCGGTGACTGCACTGCATTATTACATGTTTGGCTTCCTTTGTTTTTAAACTGTATGTAAGAGACGGCCATTACCCCTCGTTCGTTGCACTGTGGGAGGAAACAAACCCATTCCGTCGCGACAGTTCCACTCACTTCGGTGTTTTTTTTACTAACCCTTCGATCTTTACGTGTACATAAAAATCCAAGATCCTCTAAATAAAATAAAGATCCTTTCAAGAACATTTTCCCTTACGGACAATGTCAATATGTTAATTTGTTACAGCTTTTGAGCTTCTGCTCGTTTCCCAAAAATTCCAAGGACATTCCTCGAGATGTTGTTGACAGGGCGACAGAAATTCTCGTCAACTGTCCGGGACGAACCTTGGGTATGTGCACAAATATATGTACGCTATCACATGTAGATACCCATTTGTTCGCGATGGTTTGTTTTTTGCGAAAAAACTATGACTTCATTTTTATTCATGAAACAGACACTATTTCATTATTCCATGATTATACTTGAAAAAAAAAGATTTCCGTTTTACAGTAAGCTTTCACTGCAAAATATTACACTTCTGGTAAGGAATTACCATGTTCTTTGTATCTTTATGCAACATAACTTTCTAAAAATACGTGGTACTCTTGAAAAAATATTATGATAAATGCAGAAAAACAAACTCAATACCAAGACAGAAGACCTTTTCTGCAAACAGAATTTAAATGCACACACAGATGAATTTTCCTGGGTGATGCAGGTTTCACAAAAGTTGATTAACTATATCCTCTTCAGTCCCAAAAATGCGCCAATACAAAAATCTTTCATAACAATCTTTTATTCGATTCATTATCGATAGAAATAAACGCCAAAAAAATTACAATAGCAAAAACAAACGAAAGTAATAGAATTTCATCGTACCCACTTGGGTACTCTGGGTTTCAGTGCATGTGGAATGCAAGAACCAATATTTTCAAAATTATACAATGCTTCAAGAATACTACAAAAATGCTACAACAAACTTTTATTTGCTTCATTATCCATAGAAATGGGTGCAAAATAATTACAATAACAAAAAAGCAAACGAAAGTTATGAAATATGAAGGTACCCATTTAGGTACTCTGTGTCTTCGTACCCTGTTGACGCGTTCGAGCGCTCTCGCCGGTGAAAGCCATTTTTTCCACCTCGCTCTTCAGAGATGATGATGATGATGATGATTAGTGGATTTCCCTTTGAATCGGGGCGTCAGTTGTCAGCAACCGACTTGCCTGTTTTATTACGTTGACTTGCCGTACTCCCAGTTAACCTATATTTTTGCTTCCTCCCTGCCATCTCTCCCTCTTTTGTGTTTTAAACTCATCGACCCCACCCCCCTTTTTTCTCCCCTCGCTGTTCTAAATTCTCGTCCGCATGATTACTCCGCCTGCGTAGCCGTCCCTTCCCTACTTTTCCTCCACCACCACTCCAGTCGCCTCTTCGACACCTCTATGGCCTTGAAGCAGAGGTTCCCCCTCGCCCCAAATCCCAAAGCCTCCGCCAGCGTCGTTTCCCCCTCACCCCGCGGTGGCCGTATCTCTGTGCAGCCCCTGACAATATGGTCTATAGTTTCCCGATCACTGCCGCAGCATGCACACGTTTCATCCTGCTGCCTGTAGCTACCCGTGTATGCCTGCACACATCGGGCCACCTAGAGGGGCTTAGTGAAAGCAAGGCCGGCTTTTTGCGGGGAGACAACTTTTGACGCGCTAATTTCGAATGGGGGAAAGCTATTGCCTTTATGCTTGTGGTACCTATTTGGGTACCCGGGACCGAGCAGGACATACTCCTTTGAGGCAATTGACAGGGGGGAGAAGAGTGACGACAAACTTTTTTTTGCAGCTGCAGCGCACGAAAACACGAACAAATCAAAAATAGACAAAGCCGAGCCATTGTCCTCGTTTTCTTCGGTCTTGATCAGTTGTTTTACAATGATGGTGCAAACTATTAAATCCTAATTACGCCAACCGCAAGGCCTTCTTTTAAAAAACGGCTTAGTTACTGCAGTTGCGTTCATCCAACTTTATTTACTTCTTTGGTCAAATTCGGCCCAACAAAGGAGTCAGAATGGAGCTCTATAAGGACGTTCGCTAGTTTTAGCAACTTATCAAAAAAAACCATAGAGATTTCCAAAATTTGCGTTAAGCATTGCGATTGCCAGAAGCTGTATTCTCGCATGTACAGAATTAGGTACAAACGTTTGGCGTGATAGTATTGCGTATTTTCTATTTGGCGTCACATTTCAGACAGCAAAAAACGTCGTAGCCTAAACTTCAACACAAGCACAAATGCCCACTTCGAGATCTTTACCCTGCTCTTCTTCTTAATTGCTACAATGTTGAAATCCGCTGCGATTTATGAAGTGGTATTCAAGGACCAAAATACCTGCTTTGCTGCATTGAAGAGATAAAAAACCCTGCAACACTTCGGAAGCACTTATTTATATTAATATTATTGTTCCCAAATAAATATAAACTACGCATGAGCCCATCATAAAAAGGATCATTTGGCAGCAGACAAAAACAAAAGCTCTCCACTACGCAGGTGCAAGACCAGGGTAAGGTGGTCGGAATTTTTGGAGTCAAAAATATGTCACGCAATCGAAGGACTCATGTGCGGGTAGCAAGGCTGAAACAAAATTTCGTAAAAACTAGTCTGTGAGACAAAGTCTGCAGCGAATCTTTTAGAAACAAATTTTGCACCTGGTTTAGGCTGCATTCCTGAAGCGTCGTTTTCACAAAAGATTTCGCGTTAGGGCCTGAACCTTCCTGCTGAATATTTGCTTTTCTAACCGCCTAGCTCGTTCTCCGAGAGGCAAGCCTTTACTGTTAAGATAGACTGGTGTGTTTTATTAAAGCTCACAAAATATTTTGCCTAAATCTAACAGGATCACTCATTTTTTGTGGCCACCCAACTGTACGACGAGATATTGCCCAGTATATTAGCCAGAGAGACAACGTTGAAGCTATTCCTGAAGATGTGTGGATTACAAGTGGTGTCATGGATGGTTTGTCAGTAAGTATAGATTTATTTATTTCAAAACCGATGGTTCTGAGCTGATGTTAGTCTGTTGATACTGTTTCGAAAATGAATGGCAGCTTCTATTATCAAAACTGTTTTTTTACGAAACATTTGAGGTCATAAGTACAACAATTACCTCTTCTATCAGTCGAGCCAACAAGGAAAGCATCCAGATATTGCTGCATGCATTGCTGATGTCTTTATGCTGAACCTGTATGAAAACAATTGCGTGCTTTATCATCAGGGTTGGGTTTAGAGCAGTATTAGCGCTTGCACATACCCTGCTCTTTTGATGTTATGCCCTTTTTCGGTCAAAATTTGACTTTCTTAATTTTTGTGCTTGGAATTCGTTGACAATGTGCGCACTGAACTGTTTTTCCTTAGAATTTTTATCTATTGACCACAGCACAGTGCGATCTAGCTTTTCTCCATAAATATAATATTTCATAACAAGCCCATATCTAAACTTTTCCTTTTATATCTGCTTGTATAAATGAACAAATAGCCACGATGTCGCCTTTTGTGCATGTTCGTTAGCAGCAAGAAGGACGCGTCACCGACCAAAAAGGAGCTCCCAGTTCACTGTGAAATAATACTGACATGGTCTCCGGGCTGCTCGGTCCTACCTGGGAGATTCTCTCCTTTGAGACGTACGAGGTTCCAAGACGAAGACCTTTTCCTACGGTAGCTCTTTTATACTACGGGATAACCCAGTGTACGACAGAAGACTCTGCTTTAGCGTATAAAACGTACTCTTCAGTGCTCAAGCACGATCCTGACTCACTAAAATCGCACGTTTTCTGATAAACGCATGCCGCGTGCACTCACCAACACTCTCATGCAAACCGTAAATAAACGCCATATTTGACGTCATGTGCAGAGCGTGCTCCCTTTGCTACAGTGAACGCCTTTGCCTATCCGGATTTTGCTTTCGCAGATATCTACTTGGCGTACATTCAAGCCAAGCAGCAAACATGAGATAGTGGGAGAACATATCACCGCGAAAACAAACCGCCCCGAAGCACGCTGGGCTGAGGGTATGCAGAAGTTTCAAAAGAAAGTGTGGGTTGTGTACTTTGGGCTTGGGAGTGAATACTGCAGCTCAACTGCCGGTTCCATGGCATGCAAGTGGTAGCACAAGCGGTATTTTTTCTCATCATTAGAGGCCACAATACGGCACGCAAAATATGCCAAACCTTTGCGCGACTATGCGTTTCACTCGAGGTGTATTGGGAGCTTCATACCACTCCTTATTTACCTCATCCAGCTATAAACGTGGCAGTATGTAGAACTCGTACCTTCCTAAATAGCACCTGTTTTCGTACAATTGTGAACTAGTGATATTTTGCAGCGGGTAACAAATAAAAATTCATTTTGGCTGCGGTATATATCTGGTTCGCAAAACAAGTAAGCATGTCTATGTGGTTGGAAGATGCTGCGTTTATTTCAGAGGGATTCAACTAGTACATGTATACCGATGTTCCTAATCCTTCAGTAATATTTGTGGTACGTCAATTCAGCAATCTGTATTACTTTTACGATTATGCAAATATTTACCTGTATAGCTAAATCATTGCTGTGTTACCACAAACTGAATCTCCTAGTTACCAGAAACTATACTGGAAACCATCCTCTTGGGCAAGTTATAGGTTCAGCTTGCTGTAGGGAAAAAATATATATATATATATTAAGTCGTTCTTTCCCAGTATTTGCGACCGATTTAAGTATTCATTTTTCTTAATAAATGCACCTAATGGCATCAATGGCAACGCGAGAAAAGTGATAATATTTGTAGGCAGTATTGCTGGGAATTTCTCGCAGATTGTGCTGGAAGCCCTGAAACTTCAGAACAACGGAAAGCCACCCGGTGCCATAACTTGCATCCCGCAATACATGGGATACACCTGTCTTCTGAAAGAACATGGTTACTATGAGGCAAGTACTTTCAAGTTTGCGCTGAAAAAGAACAGTTCGTTCTTTTCTTAACTAACCACTGGGGAATGTATGTAGTGAGTATTGCAGCTACGTGCTGTAAAAGTACAAATTTGTACCTGTTGATTGATGCTTCCAGGTATTAGCCATACCTATATCCCACATTCGTTTACCGTATTTACTCGCACAATGATCGCACTCGAGTAATGATCACACCCCTCAAGTTCGTCGTCAAAATACGACTTCTTTTCATTACCCGCACAATCATCGCAACCTAAACTTACCGCAGCCATATTTTCTATGTGGGCTAAGTCTAGCCGACAATGGGCGTGCTTACCTATGTTTCCTATTCCTTCAAAGCGGACAAGGATACGTTATTGCCACACACTTTCCGATATTGGCGTCATCGGAAAGCGTGACTTCGTCATTGGTGCGGAAGAAACTCTATATAAATGCACATAATCTACTTAAAAAAGAACAAAATTTGTGCTCAGCTTGCTGCGTCGGCAGCCGTGTCTGTTTTGATGTCGCACTGCGACAGCAGCAGCTACTTATTCGTCCACCTTTTCTCACCTCGCAGGAAACTCGTTCCGGCGCGTTCCGTAATTCATAAAAATGCGGCATTATGCGTCACTTTTCAATGCGACTAGTGGTGGTTCATGGAGTTTTTATTATGTTTTTATTTTTTGTGGCTATTATGTTCGTTGGACCTATCGTAAAAATTCTGCTCTGACACTTACTTGTGTTTTTTGCGCCGAAACGTTATTCGCAAAAAATGTACTTCGCGTAATGAATGCACCCCTAAATTTGCGTCATTATTTGGGGACAAAAAGTGCGATCATTACGTGAGTAAATACGGTATCTGATACAGGGTCTGTCTGATTTCCCGATTAATCTTAGGCAGCGAGAAACTAGCTCTAATTCTGAAATTTTAAAGAATACATTTTACACAAAATACATACTAAACACTTCGGCCCCACATTTTTCTTGATTAGGTTAGTCCTGCAGTTCACTTTAGGACGTCACAAATTAGTAACTTTTATGTTGTAACAATGTTTTCATGGCAATGATCAACGCAGTTGGGATTGTTTGATTTTTGGGTTTAACGGGGTGAAGTTAAACGTTTTGTTAAAACGTGAAGTTAAATAGGCAGACGTTTTGACCATCCAATGACCAGTCCTCAAGCTTCTGCTTTCTGAGCTCAATCGTTAGCGCCGTGGTAAAGGGTTTGTTAAGGAAAATGAAGGGTGCTCCTCAAAAGGCTCCTGCTGAGCGCTTGCCAAATAAGCCAAGGCCCGCGGTCATTCCGTACATGTGTGTAGTTCTCTTTGTCCCGCGTTTTCTTGCGCTTTTAGTTAGCATGATTTCGTACACGCACCGAGTTGCGCGCAACCCTACGAAGGTCGCTTCCAGGTAGAATATACGGGTCTTATTTTCAGTACCCTTAAAATTGCCACTCTATTCTCAAGAATAGCGCCAGAAATGAAGCGCAAAAAATGCGAAACGAAGCATGTCAGGCCTCCCATCAAGTGTGCGATACGGTTTGCGTATAGATTCTTTCGAATTGTGGCAAAGTGTGTATCGGCCAGAGCGGCCGATGCATCAATAACCGCCCTAAGAGAACAGGCGCTGTTTATAAATATTAAAATTGGTTCACACTCTCCGAAACATTTTAAGGATTTCGATTTTTAGTGTAAACCATCCTTGAACAAAACAAAAATATTTGGAAGAAGCACACATGTGAATGCACGTCAGTTGCCGAGGCGTTTTTTTTTATAAAGAAGGGGCCCGTGTGGTTGAATGTGAAGTCGCTTTCGTGATTTGTTAAGGAAAGATAATTTCTTAAAAATGTTTTCGATGTTCGCGCTTGGCCACATGCCCATCGGGTATCGTTTTTTCTTTCTGTTCTGTTCAGAGTATTTTTGTCATACTTATGCTTGTTCTTTTCGAAATAAACTCAATTTATAGCAGCGGCTGTCTCGTCTGCCTCCGTACTATTCTTTTTTGTTTTAACCCTCCCATTCGATACAGAAAAGTCACCTGGAAGAAAACAAAAAGTAGGTGCGGTAACGAATAAGGCGAAAAGGGCTGGCAAAACTGCGACTACAAAGCATTGTGGCAGGCTTCCTTCAACTGCAGTTACACTTTCATCCGGGGCGGAGCATCCGTGGAAGTCGCAGTACAAGTGTTTCAGTAATTTGGGCTTATGAAGGCACATTGCACGTTAAGTCACTGCGTCGCTACCACAAGTACTCGAGTTCAAAATGTTCCAGAAAGCATGACGGCACGTAGATAAAGTAAACGTATATTTACCAGTATGTGCATCACACTACAAAATATAAAATATAAAGTTATCTTCAATCAGTTGCAAAATCAATTCCTGAACAACGGCTAGTGTAATTCCTTTAGAAAAAAGAGGGGATAATCCGCTGCCTTTTTTGTCAGTACGCTCAAGAGACATTGCTTGCCTTTTACAGAGCCATCTAGAAGATAGTTTTAGCCAACCGTTTTCGACGGTCCGCTCCGGTATCGGCGGCACGGTCAGCGCAACCAGAGCCAATGCCGTTCGTGGCCAAGTGGGCCAACCATGCGCAATGGCGCTCGCGCTTGCTGTCGGAGCGGAGCGGACCGTGAAAAATGGTCAGCTAAAACTCGCTAGTGTAAGGTTCAAGAGGAATGATAAAGGATATTGCGTACCCATAACAGGGGGGGTCTGTAACCAGTACCCCCATTTATACAACATATATCTCTGCAAAGAAGACCATAACTGAATAAAAACCTGGAACTCAACGCACTTCCAACAATGTACGTTATATGCCATGTGAATAAGCAAGCGAAAGCGTACGAGGACACGTTCCAGGCATCCTACTTTTCTCTCGCAGGAAGTTAAACCCCATATACATCCCTTTATCATCCACTGCACACCTTTGAACAGTTCACACCTTTTTTCTCGGCAAATAGGTTAAAAATAAAAAATAATGGGTAATAACGTACGACCTATATAATTAGTAGCCAACGGATAAAAGGCCCCTTGTTTCAATGAAGTGAGATCTATTTCATTTTACATGGGTTATACACATGGGAAACAGCAAACCAATAACAGTAACAACATCAGTCGACCTAACTGAAGAATGACAAGTATGAGAAACAAAAGCGAAAGCGGCATAGTTCCGTATGGACACCCAACAGTCAAGGCAAAAAAAAATTATTTATAGAGGGGATGTTTTGAAGAGAGAATAAAGAAAAATAAAATAACTGACAATCACCACAACCTGATACTGGGGAGTATGATGCCTGCAGTGCAAAGGAATTTATTCAAAAAGTTCGAAGGCTCACTTTGGCCACACGGCGCACCCTGATTGGGCGCCGCAAAAGCGGAGGTGCGAAGAAAGATCACGTGATTACTGAGGAGGTCGCGCTCTCTCTTGCATTAAACCGGTTTTATCACTTTCCGTGCCCCATCTGCCCGAACTTCGGGTTATGGCAGCAGCTTTATTCATGATACCGTTCTTTTGATACGAATTACGTTCTAGCATGAGAAGTTGATAAACGAGTGTCCCGTTGTTGTAGTAACCTGAGCCCAGGAGACGTAGAAGACAAGAGACAAAGACAGCCCGAGCCCTTAAGGTGCTTCGCCCCCCCAAGAAAACCACCCATATCACAATTTTGTCACGTGAACACAACCATGCAAGCGCTATTTTTGTGGTCAGCTGGCAGATAGAAATCCCGCTTGCGGAATTTTTACTCCGGTCTTTTTTTATGCGTTTCGTTTTTCCCCACACTGGTTGTGATAAGAACGTCCCATTAATTTGACCTCCCCAAAGTAACATGTTGCAGGGCATACGCAGAGGTCCACCAGAAATATATTTATCGTAAAATAGTGTTCACATTCCCTGTAATTACGCACCTGAGGGTTTGAGCGATTTCCACATGTATCTGACTATTGATGGCTACTCCGGACGCGAAGCCAATTCCTACTTTGAAGTATTTATATTAAACCGTTCTTTATGTACTTTGGGCACAAACCGTTCTGCTAAATATCAGCACGGTTTGAGAACGTTCCTAGCGTTTTACAAGATAGGCGCTTGTTATGGGCGCCCGTAGTCTAACTTTTACATTTCTACAGATTTTTGTGACACGATTTTCGTTGTTACTCCAGATGTATGGTTTAAAATTCTTCAGAAAGGAATAATAACGGGCTGGCTGACTTTCGCTCAGAGGCTTTGGCGTTTAGGCCTACTGCTAGCATGAATGTTTGAAAGCAGGTTGGCAGCATTTTTTGAAATGTCTCTCTTACACACTTCGTTTGTTTTGCTCCTTGAGTCAAAAAACAATCTTCTTCAGTCACAGCACTTTGCCTTCGCAGTTCAGCGTGAACATAAAACTGTGTAACCATTATTTTAACTTCATAATTCATTCTCAGTTTAGCTGATGAATTTATGTCAGTGTTCTGCCTATCTTCAATTTATGGGAGAAGATAGCGCATGTTTCAAATTTCTTGGCGCCTTTTTATTCAGATTATCCGCCTGAGGTCAGCTACATAATCTTTGCTTGAAATCGCTTTGTCAATTTGTTCTACCTGCAACATTTAAATCTTATTTCTACGAAAATGCTATCCTAATGGCGCATTGGCATGCGCAATAAAACAGTTTTAATTCTTTACATGTGTTCTTAGTTCTGCAAAGAAGAAATTGGGACTTCTGCACTTGTACTTTACCCTCGTTTTTCAGGTTTTTCTTTAAAAGATGGGTAATTTTTTTAAGATAGCACTGCAAAAAGCAGGCATCTAATGTAAATAGAAGTTTAACGACTGCCTTAAAATATACATTCGCTGTATAAACGATTGGTTTGTTATGTACTCTCCTACACCACCAAGTCTGAGACGAAAAATTTACGAAGGATGCAGTGCGCGAAGCTTTTGACTGGTAAATAAACAAACACGTTGTCTGGGTACATTGCTCATTAGGAAATTACTCCTCTTTCCTGGGGTTGGAGGCAGGTGGGAATAAAAATTGTGTTCACTTTAAAATACCGCTCATAACTTGTGCTGGACAAGGTTCTGATTATCTCCTGGCCATACACTCCACTCGTGTGGTTGGAATGCTTGAGCTCACCACATTGAGATTATCATTGAGATTACCCGCATCTTGCATTAGAGATCACGAAAACAACGACAATTGAAATAAATGGAACTTGTTTAAGGTAAGCTAATTACATATTTTAAAGCGTTGGTGGGATATTAAAGGTCTATTCATAGAGACATGTAACCCAAAACAACGTATTTTTATTGTGAATGAAATTTTGTAAGCACATCCGCGTTGATAAGACTCTGTGTGTTTATGCATACGCAATCTCTGCATGTGTTTTATTGTATTTGATTAAACATTTTTAGCATCAATCGTAAATACACACACACATATATATATATATATAGATATATATATAGATATATATATTGTGGTGGTCAAAATTTCTGTGGTGACTACAATACAATACACTTCAACGTATTATTTTTTGCATCTATCACTGTGAATTTGTGATATTTTTTTAAATGATTTTCCGGTCCCCTATCCACAGGTCTTTTCTTACCATTTTCTCTGCATTGGTCATTAATAATTATGTTCGTGTTTATATTGTAGATGTAGAAAAGACGAACTCTCCAGTGCATTCTCTTTATCTTTATTGTTTCCGTGTGGCAAGTGTGATTATACCTTATCCGCTGATACTTCCAAATTTTTAGGTGAATATTAAATATATTCTCTTCATAAGAACAGTTTTTTCTCCAGTAATTAGTCATGTTCCAAAGCAGTGTAGCTTTACAAGGAAAAAAAGCAAATATTAGGAAGTTGGCAAATCATATTTTCCTGACGGAGCCTGCATAGTTGTATCAATGCTATATTTTGAGCGTTGCATGCAGGCCTGCTATTTTTTGGACGAAGACAACAACTGGGCTCACAACACTGACCGAATGGAGGAAGCACTCAATGAGTGCCGTAAATACAGCGACCCTCGATGCCTGATCCTCGTGAACCCGGCGAATCCAACAAGTAAGAGAGCTGTAAATGGCGAATTTCACTAATGCCAAAGGCCTCCGGGAAGTTAATGCTGAAAATAAAAATAACCATTCCTTTTCGCTGGGCGACCCGCAATGTCCCGAGCCCAACAAGGGTTTTTTCACCACATTTCATTCAGTGTAGCTTCGTCACGCAGACAGTTTCTCTGCCTTTTTCCTCCTGTAGAAAAAATTTTGGGATCCTTCACTTCGCTAACACGGTTGCACGCATGTCCCCTCATCTCGCATAGCCTGATTTTCTTTTTCTTTGTTTAGGTTGTGCCAGATTCCTGAGGAAGTGCACCGTTACGTTGCCAGATGCATGTGATATGATTCTGGTTGCTATGTTTCCGCGTTTTTTTTAGTTGTTCCTCTCAAGTGGAATTTACGTGTATCTCAAACAAGTCAATATTTGATTTCCTCCTTTCAGGCGGCCACTCGTTCAAGAGTTTCGCATGGAGTAGATAACCGCTGGGCTACTTTTGGTTTTTCTAAATCAGTGAGAGCACTGTGTAGAGCGTCGTGCATTCCCATTCAAATTCTGGAATAACTTGGACACCTCAGATTTCTCGTCAAACCCGAAAAGTTACGGTGGTTTTCATCTTAGTCTTCAAAACGAATGGTATTAAAGTGGCTGCCGCTGTAAACAAGGAATATATAAAGGCACACTGAGGTTCGCACAAGAGTTAAAGGGGATTTGAAAATAATTCCCAGAGTGTATTGTTGGTGCTCTACCTCGGACATCTGTGCGAAGGTTGTCCTTATTGGAAATGTTTATGGAGAAAACAGGAAACGGGAGTTAGATGAAGGAGTGGAGCAATTTGTGGTTATCATAGTCCGGTAGGCCGCGAGCCTGCGAGGCAGTCTTCCTGAGGAGATTCAGGCCATCGTGTCGTTGTAGCTGGCTGTTGCGCAGCACACGCTGCTATGCCTCAGGATAGAGGGGAGAAGGGTGAGGTGCAATACTTAGCTGCGTGCCGTATGACGGAAGAACGTGCTATCTTGGGAGTAAAACAGGTGCACGTGGAGAAAAGATCCGGCTGCAAATATACTGCAGCGTGAATGCTTACCACTTCGCTCACGGAATAATTTGCTTCAAGGCGCTATGAAACATATGTGAAGAATGAGAGTTTAATACATTGTAGCCGTGTATATAATTTTGTGAGCCCGTAGGCTATGCCTTTAAAACTCCCGAGATTTTTTTTTCTCTAAACTCTTAAATAGGCGAAACAGTTTTCCTCACCACACCCGGTGCTCGCTTTTTGCCTCCGTAAATAGTAGCAAAGGACAAATGCCGTGACATCCCACTGTTGATAAGTGTGGTTCTCTTTACAAGACTGTGATACTTGAAAGCCAAAGCAGGCCGACCTGGAGCGACTGAATTGATGCTGCTCGTGACGGTGACCTCTTCGGTTTAGCAATGACGATTACCCATGAGGTTTCTCCATCTTCCCTTGACACAAAGAAGCCGTGATTACTTCGCCTCCACAGGTGCAAACGTTGCTCTAGTCAGATGGATTGATTTGACTGATAGTGGGTTTACCACGTCGACGCTTCACATGCGATGAGGCGATGCGTAGAGGAGACTTCCGTATTACATTTGACCACCTGGCGATTTTTAACGCGCGCCGCAATCAAAAAAAAAAACGCGTTTTTTTTCCGCCTTCCTCAAAAAACCCACCGCTGCGATCTGAAATCGAAACCGCGTCCTTGTGCTCATCAGCGCAACACCATAGACCCTGAGCCACCGCTCCGGGCTCGTTTCTGTCCAATCCACTGGGACAGTCGGAAGGTGAAGCTGCCACAAAGGCATTTGAGCACACACCGAAGGTATCTGTTGAGTCAGCGTAGTCACGCTAATATTCATACGCCGCCTTCCAGGGTCTTGTACACGAATTTGAAGTGCTCAGATGTACATACCACGATCTGAAAACAGTTTTTTATACTGTGTGCTTTGATTATTTGACTGCTTTGTTAACTGCGTTCTTGTTTTTCAAATCGTGCTGTCTTTTACGGTTTTCGGTAGAGCACGTTACCGGGTACGTGCAACAGCATTCTGGTGGGCATGTCTTGCAAAAACGTCAGTATCTCGCTGTTCAATGTCAAGTGGGACTTGTCGGTATGCTGACAGTATGTGCGTCTAACATGTACAACATTAACAGCATCATGTGTGAGACATTCCCCATACGTATCCCCAACCATCAATATAGATGTCGATGAGACTCTATCTCGCTCGCCGTAATACGGGCACTATCTTTGAATTCACATCAAGGTAAGAGACCATGACCTGCCGTGAAAGTCAAGCCAAAGAAGGTGTATAATCTGATGTTTTCCTTGCTGTGAATAGTCTTACGCAGGTGGCTGTCCTTGCAAGTAGCATTGTTCCTGGAGGAGTTTTAAAATCAGTTGGGTCATAGCATTGCCCCGTCAGCGGAAAAACTTCCGATATCTTTTTGATGCATGCAATTTCACAATAATGTAGCACTGTTTATTAGGGTCAGACTTGTGCCTTTTTTAATCAGTAATACAATCTCCGAATGAAATAAAACTTTATTGGTTTAACCTTTCCATTAAAGATAGTTTCCTAAAATGCTTCAAATTTCTTCTGTACCGTCTCAATCTAATTTCTGTTTTCATAGCTGGTGCCTGATCGTCTACACTATTTTTATCTATTTCTTTTGTTTGTGAAAGTGAAAATTAAACAAAGTAAAATTGTGATTGTATTCAGAGGTCGTACATTTTTCGCCGAGCAATGCCTCGCGGCATTCTCCTTACCGTTGACGCATCACTTTTTGAACCGGTGCGGGGAATAATGGGAGGTAATGGTGGATTGTGGTCTCGCGTGCCAATCAGCCGGCAGACTTGAGGCGGCACCGCCGTGTCCGCCTCTCGTTATTGTCCAACATCCGAATCGTAAGCATCCTGCTTCAATCCAAAGGCCGAAGTCTCGATGACTCCGAATAAAAACATGACCTTCATCCTGTGAGTTTTCCACAAAATTTAGATAAAGAATAGACCAAGTTCCGTGAAGCAGCTTGAAGAAGTAGCTTCACAAAGAGCGTCTTACTAAATTATTGTTGTCAGGCACTCATAAGAAAATCATCAATTCAGCGGTGATGGCTATCTGTGAACTTTCTACACTACCTGTTTTTTTCCTGCTTTGCGCAACATTGGCCATATTGGCGGAAACAACGTTCAAATGAAAGCTTAACGACCAAAAGTTGCAGTGTATTTATTTTGTTCACAGAAAGCCTTTTCATTGTATGCCGTGAGTAGAACCGTGAGGAGAGCTGCTATTACAAAACTGCCGTGAGGATCTTTGTAACAATATGCCGTGAGCAGAGCTTACACGAATTTTTGATCATGTTGCGGAAAGAAACGAAACAACACGTGAATGAGATGCGGGAAACTTGGTGCCAATATGACAGCCAGACAGACAGACAGACATAAATACTTTATTTCGGTAATGACATTCCGGCCGCGCTTGTAGCCGGTGGCATCCGCTCACCGGCGACGTCCTGAGCCCTGTGGATTAAACAGACCTGAACGTCCGGATCCGAGCCGCGGAGCGTGGCCTCGAAGTACTCCTCAATGGAGATTAGTTTGAACGCATCCTGGGGCTTGGCCATATTATGTGAGATAGGGTGGTGTGTTCACCGCACAGGTGGCAGACTGCGGTTGGGTAGAGGCTTCCATGTACCTGGAAAGGGCGGACTGAGTTGTGGAAATTGTTCCTTGGTACTAAACCTCAAATATGAGCTTTGCTGTTATCCAATTTCTGGTCCGCCTGTGGAAATATCCGGCGAGAGAGGCGGTCGTGTGTGGTGGTATCATCAAATACGACCAGACTATCTTTCGCCGACCGCGCGACTCCCGGAGAAAAAATGGAAGCCATTTTCTTCAATGTGAAAGCTCTCGTGAGTGCAGAGCAGGGATTCGCCATAATGGGCTGCAGCTCCGTTATGCGCTCAAACATACTACCCAAGGTATTTCAAATTTCCAACATTTGCCGTGATCGCGCGCCCCCTGCCTGAAACTGCGACAGCGGAAGTTGTTTTCTTTCTGCTTTACCCCTCGCATGTTCCGGCATTCCACTGCCATTTTTTTCGCTTACTCTCGTAAAAACCAACCCAACACGCGTTCTAAACGAAAAAAACAAGGGCGCTTTTGGTTATTTACGTATGTTTTTTATCAAATGTACCCATTGTTTTCTTTGCGCTAACAAATGGGGAAATGGAGGACAAGCGCCAGCGGTTCACGAGTTTCGAACACTTATGATGGCTTTCGAAACCGCTTGGCTTACGAAGCCTCTGGGGTACGCCGTGCACGGCAGGGTTACCATGGTACGCCCTGTTGCAGTGCTTGGTTCCGGCGAGTGAGCGAGGACGACAAGGTGCGGCACTAAAATGCTCTTCACATTAAAAATGGGCTGTAGAAGTTTAAAGATGAGCCAGCTTAGCTATACACGGAATAGCAAAGTGAAATATTTGATCGTATTGTGCAAAAAATGTGAAGCGCATTGGAAAGACAGACGGGCGATTTAGAGACATGAGGAAACACTAGGCAGCTTAAGTTATGCTTTTATAGAAAAATATAGAAGGGCATAACAGTCTTAGAGGTAAAAAAGAGGGCGTTTCAGAACTGCATTGACCCTCGGTGGGGCTTCTACACGGCAGGATCGTCATTAAAGTACTAAATGGCATTGGAGCTGTTTGAAAATAGAAAGATAAAACTTATTCGAACAAATGTTTTACATATTCCGGTCATTTGCACACACAAGGCTATAAAACCAAATACACACCAAAACCCCAATTCTCGGACAGTGTTTTAGGTACCATTATATAGAAAACAAATGGCGTCTGGTTGAACTGGCAAAAGGAATACTTTTGTGTGTCATTTATTGTGGGGGAATGAGCATTTTGTCTGCGATGTAGTAGTAAGTTCTCTATTGCTGTACTTCTCAGGCACGGTGTTATCGGCGCAACAGATGAGGAACATCATCCACTGGGCCTACGGACATAAATTGATCATACTAGCGGATGAGGTAAGGTTCACTGTCTCCAAAAGTGAATGTCTCTATTATTTGGTATTTGAATGTAAATGTGCGAGTTTGGTAACCCATTACCAGGAAATATTGCCTGTTAGATTCAGCCCCCTTATTGGACGCTGGCAACATGGAGTCGGGAGTACTGTCCCTGACCAGTTTCTGCGCCTAGGAACAATTACTACTGCATTGATTACATGGAAGTTTGTACAATACGTAACGTTATTGTAGTTAGCAAACTACCACCAGATAGGTCTCTATTTTGTACTGCTTTGTGCATTGAAAATAAAATAGTTGTCAAACATTTTGGGAATATTGCAGTTGCTTTTCTAACTACAATAATTGGGCCTGTCGCAAAAGCAACGCATGGGGTGATCGGTCTGACGGGCCAGGTTGCAAAGCATTCTCATCGTATTCAACAGTGTTGTAAATGACGCTGTGTACATTTTCGATGTATGTGATCCCTTTATTGCGATCTTAATCCCAATAAATTTAGCTCCGTCATAACGATTCTTGCTTAACCTGTTTAGCACTATATCTTAGAAGCCTTACTGGTGCCACACACATATTAATTACAGCGCGTTGTTTCACACAACTGGGCAAATCACGAACGCAAGTGCACGGAAGCAGCCGCTTGAGAAAATGCCCCATCAAATAAATGTTTCTGCGAGAACTTTTATTTTATGGGTTGTGAAATCCATAGAACCATCATAAAATAATCTTGAACGATACTAGTGGGGTCAGCCTGGCAACAGCACCTAGGTTGCTACAGCAAATGTACGGAAAGAAAGAAAATTTATGACGTGATGTTGACGACTATGATGTCAATGATGCGCTCAATAGGTAAATCCTGTTTCAAACGTATACTACCGTCCTGTGCTTGACAAGAAAGTCAATATTGTTTTTGTCGTTCGAGACGCTCGTTTAGAATTAAACCAAGGGCCTAACACGTCACCTATAATTACTCCTTTTAAGTAAGATGACACAAGGACACAAAAGAGACGTCCTAGCTGCTCTTTAGTGGTCACATTAACGAATTCTGTCTTTCAAGTTTTCTGGCACGTCACAAAAAGTGCAAGGGGGAAGCGGCCTCATTAATCTTGCAGCGGAAACAACTTCTACATGCTAAATTTATTCGTACGCGGTGAAGAATCACTTCGCGTGCTTGGACAGTCCAGTAGGCATCTATAACTTCCCGTAGGACTTTATGGAGTACAACGCTGGTAATTTGGCGCCGCAATTTCCTACGTAGACTACTAAAACTCCAGGCAGCCTTGGACGCAAAAGCAGAAGCATCTCGTATGGAGAATGGTATAGATATCATTGGCTCGGGCATATTATGCGCGATCGATGCTTTAGTGTCCGCCTTGACGTTCCCAGTCATTCACTGTGGGCTGGAATTCCCTTAAGTTCTACGTGACAATGTGCATTAAGAGCTTGTAAGTGCGTTGCAATAATGACGAAAGCATGCTGGTCGTTCGGGTACGAGGCTAAGTACTGAAACGCCGCCAGAGAATCCGTTGCCCATTGATATGATGATTGATCGATGATGTAGGCGAAAGCAGCACGCACAGCGGCAAGTTCGGTAATCATGAATGTTATCCTGTGGCTAAGCGGTGCGGCAAAGGCAGTTCGAGAGGACAGAAACCAGATTTCTATGAGAGATGAGGTGGCAGCCACAGATCCATCCGTGTATAAATGGGTGTGCTCCCTGTATTTTTGGGAGATCAGTACCAAGGCCAAGCACTTTACGGCAGGGTTGGCGATATCCTGTTCGTCGGTTGTGTCGGGTCCTCCAGTTGTAATTTACAGACGCAGGAACATCCAAGACAGTTGCAGAGACCGAGAATGGTGCTGGTAGCATAGCGGCAGAAGGTCGCGGACGCCAGTGGCGGAGCTGGGTAATACGGGGTGACCTTGCTGCCGTGATACAAATCGTAGTTCCGCATATCAGAGCTCCTGCGTGCCACGAAAAACTGGTGCCAGTCATCGGACACTCCACAACAATTCGTATCGTGGACGTGGTCTTCGGAACTCCAATGCACACCTTCAGGACGTGCGCTTGCATATTTCGCAGAACTCTCGCATTTCTTTTTGACAGGCGGACAAGTACAAGAAGGCTATAACGTAACAATACAACACATATGACATCATACAGGCGAAGACGTCACGGTACTGGCCATCGGCCTGCGTTTCTAGATACATAGCTTGTGATGTTGGCAAAGGAAGCAAGCTTTTCTTCGGCATCGCGGGCGTGTTTTGACCACGTCAGAAAACTGTCCAATATGACACCCAAAAACTTGTGGTGCGGAACATAGGAGATAGTGAAGCATGCAACGTTCGGGTCTATATTTTTGTATATCTCGCTTCGCGAAAGCGATCACACGCACTGGATCGGTGATATTTCTAGGCCACGGGTTCCTAGTAACGCCGCAATAGAATTGATTGCCCGTTGCAGTCGCGTCTTCAGTACCCGCTCGTTGCATCCAGTGCTCCATATGGACATGTCACCCACGTACGAGAATATATCCACGGTCTGCCGCAAACAGTTCTCTACTCCCATCATTGCGATGATGAAGAGCGTCGAACTGAACACACTGTCCTGTGGAACACCGCAGTTCACTCTGTGTAGCGGTGTGTTAATTGGTGTGAAATTCATGCATGTATGAGGCCCCCAAAGCCCGAAGACCTCGTGGCCGAGCATATAGTTTAATTGTACATGCAGTCGTGTGCCCATTGCATATAAAGAATACAGAGAATTTTATGGTACGGTGTGTTCTGCCTTGTTTTGTGCTATTATCAAGAACTATGGCAATATCCGGGCTGCGGCGTGCTGCGGAAGCCACACATCTGTGGCGTTAATACATGGCGAATGGTTAGTGCCCAGTCGAGTGATAGAGCACCATTTTTTTCACAAGCATGCCGAAGGAGCTCAGGAGGTCACTGGGACGGTAACACTTGATGCAAGCCCGTAGTTTGCCTGGTTTTATACAGCCACCATTACGTCCGTGTTTCCATTTTTGCTCGAGCCGACCAGCTTCCCAACAACAATGGAATATGCCTAAAAGGCACATTTTTTCTTTTCGCACAAATGGGAAAGGGCTGTGTAGCATATATTATCCACCACAGGAGACGCAGCTTTAATGACACAGGCCAGCGCAGCGACGAGTTCTGCCGTAGAAAAAAAATTCCCTCGCACTTCCCCGACGGGGAGATTGTGTAAGTGCGAATGCACGGTTGTTGATTGCGCGATTACGGTGGATATCGTGATCTTGGAGTCGAGAGGAGGCGCCCAACACCCGCAGTCACTGAGCGGAGAGAGGAGGAGGAGAGTAGCGCCCGCCGTTACGGCGAGGGCTACACGAGCGCCCTCACGCGTCGGAATGCGGAGCGCCGGCTACGCGAGCGAGAGCTCTCCCGCCCGAAGTGGAGAGGAGGCGCCCAACACCCGCAGTCACTGAGCGGAGAGAGGAGGAGGAGAGTAGCGCACGCCCATCTCCCCCAGTTGCTAGGGAATGCGAGGAGGAAGACGAGGAGCGCGTGCACCCGCAGCTGTTGCTAGGCGGACGACGGCGGCGGACGATTCAGGCTCGCTTAAGAAGTGCATTCGCACTTAAAACAGTTCTTCCATGGTTGATATTCTGGCTGCGGCGCGCGCACATGTGCGCAACGAGGGCCTTATATTTGATGTCGGCGCAGCAGTGACCTTTCTCCAGAAAACATTTGCGGCGTCTACATTACTGGTGTTCGTACATAGTGAAACAGTTGAAACGGTGAAGTTGTGCGCCTTGTGCCCCTGACACTTCGAACTATGCGGCGTATTCCAGAAAGTTGCTTTTTGCAGTCCAAGTTCGAGCGAAATAAAGCCCACTTGCTCATGGCCAACTTGCTCATTTGCCTCCGAACGGCCTTCTGTTCTCTTCAAGAATCTCAAATATCTTCCGTTGATCGCGTCCGCCGCGGTCTTCTTTCGGCTCTCCAACGCACTTCGTGAAGCCTTTCAAACTCTTGATGAGCGATAGCATGAATTTTCGGGAGCCTCACACACTTAGTGCAGGCCGCCCTGGCTGAAAAAAGTGTTTCTACTACATCGTCGTCGGATGAAGAACAGTCCACGCCCTCCTCTACTGTGGATTGGAAAGAAGTTAGGTGATAGATATTGCGATCACTGCAGTGCGTTTCGTTGTCTAATAAGCCTCCTGCGCTGCCCAGGGGGCGCTGCGCAAGCGGCTCCCGGGCTCACTTCCGGGTAGTACAAAGCTGTGCGGGTCCCATAGGATCCCGTATTGAAGAAGCAAAATGAGCTCGATGCTCTTGATTGTTTTGCGGCAAGGCCACCAGCCCATTCCCGACGAGTCCGATCTCTTCTGGCGATCAACTTTCATTAGGGGGAAAAGCTTTGCTTCGCTAAATACGTTTACAGCGCCCACGAAAGTGCCGGGATGGTGACGGCGCTCTGCCACTCGCAGGTTCACCGATCGATGCTGGCATGAAGGGAAATTTGAAGTTAAACTTCTAGTTTAAACTACTTACTACTTTAGGTGACAAGGACTTTTCAACAACAGCCCATTGACAAAAAAGAGGGACGCAATCGTCGATGATGGCGCTTTAAAAGCCAGCGAGTCCGGCGGACCACTGGCTCGCCTGCTACGGTGGGTCGCTCTTTTGCATACCTGCGCACTATGCGCAAGCTTTCATTAGGTAGTGGTCGTTTCCGTCGCCGTTACGAATAAATGGTGCAGAGTTATCTTGCCGTTTTGTTGCGGGTCTCAGAGACAAAATTCAGGGCATGTGGTTTAGGTGCCCTGGGCAGTCGTGCTGGATTGAAAGGACGCTTCTTATGATGTCTCAAGACCCGCGAATCACGTAGCGTGATGGTCAATGTCCTCCTAACTCCAACAAACCGTGGTGGATGGGGCCAGCCGAAAGGAGATATCACGTAGTTTGTGAAAGCCGCACAGTCGTTGAAGGTCGGGTTTATGTGTAGCAACCATTCGGGTGCCAGGTGCACCGCGTTTTTGTGCACGGATGTGGCTTTGACGACTCGGCGTAGCATACGCGGCGTCTGTAAGCGAAATAACAGGCGAGAATGAGCGAGGTTGACGGCTCGGACTGCGACTCCGGCCTTCTGTATTCTCAATTTCGGGACCCGAAGAAATTTTGGTCGCAGGTAGTTTGGGAATGGCCATCCTTGGTCTAAGAGAATCTACTAGCCCACGTGGTTCCTCGTTGTCCAGCAGGTCGCTCGGAGGCGCGGCAGTTGCGTACACAGTCTTGTGGCAGCTGAGGACGTCGCACAGCGTAGAAGCACGGTGCGGCCGTGCATTCACGTAAACGGGAGCCGAAATTTCGTGACGGCAAGTGGCGGGTGCGACGATGACCGCTTCGTCAGTGGTGCACTGTGCTTGCCTCACAGTCTGGCATCGAGCTGGCAACGTTTTGGAGCACTGGTCGTGGAGCGGTGTCTAGGGAGGGCTCGCAGTTGGTGTATATGGCGGTGGTGTCAATCGAGGCGGAATAAAAATCACTGCCTCGGTTCTCTGAGGCTCAGCCGTGCCTTCTTGCGGTACGTTAGAAGCGTAAGAGGTAGGCTGTTGTCGGTGAGCGTCCGCAATGTCGTCGGCGGCGAGTACCGTCGGTGAAGGTGAGGCTGCAGTGCTGGTGACGGCGTCGGTGACAGGACACGGTGCCGTGCTGGGTGGCACGGAGGGTATCGTGTGTCGCGGCGTAGCGTGTGCAAGTTGTGCGGGTACCTCGTGTTATCAAGGCGGGGTATCTCGATAGCCGTATTGCTCGAACACATCAGCCCGAACGTATCGTAGGATGTTTCGCTGGGCGGTGGTAGGGCGGGGACGCAGCCGAGATCGAGAGGAAGCGTCTCCCAGAGGATGAAGTGCTTGAGCGGCTGGATGTGCGTTGTTCAGCAAGAACCTGGTAACAAGACTGAAAAACCAACCTCTGAGTTTGCGTGCGTCCAAGACCTCTATCGGCGGGTCCCCCACGTCACCATTGCGGTGTGCCGCTGGCCGGGTATCACGTCCGGGTGACCACTTGTAGGAAAGGGAGCCCTAGACTCGGTGATGCTGCGGCTGTCCTACATTTATTGTTGGTGCGCAAGCCCCGGCCGGAACAGGAGAGAGGCGATGGCCTACGACATGCGATGGTGCACAGCCGCCTTCGATTTCTGTGTCGCGTGGAACTGCTGACGCCGCCGGGCCAGCACCACTGATGATGATGGTAGGCAGCTTTTCATAATGGGGATAGTGGCACTGCAAGCAGATGATGATGATGATCCACTACAATGCCATAATGACAAAGATTCGCGTTCAAACATCGTATGTGAGACGGAGGGGTGCATAATTTTTTGATAGCTTGCCCTCAGTGGTTTCAGCGGGACAGAAATGAAAGGTTGGTTTTTAAGTGCGCACGTAACTGCTAAATCGTAATACAATGTAATATAATAAACATGATATAAAACACGTTACCAATGCTTGGGGCTTTCGGCAACTTCGTTAACATCACTACGACTGTAAAGAAATTTAAACCGCATTTGATATCAGCCGTTCTACTTGCTTTACTTAAAGCCACAAGGTGTCCTGAAGGGAAACAGGCCATTTTTGTTGAATTTAAAACGACCACAATTCAGCGTTTTTTGCAAACTAACGAATCGCAAGGTTGCAGAGAATTTAGTGCTTGCATAGCATCAGACTGGCCTTTGTTATTGCTGCAATACAAACTAAACTACTAGAAATACAAAAGCTCAGAGGCGAAATATTGTAAAAATTTAAACAAAACGATTTGTTTTTCTGAAATGCATATCCAATCACAGTGCGACAGTCTAGGCCCTCAGGAGAATAACCACAGTACGAGAACTGACTCTCAACTGAATTTTAAAAGTCTCGTTCCACACTATTATGTCAATGGCGAACCATGCCATACCTGGCAAGGTTGCATAGGAGCCCAGATTAAAAATTATGTTTTTATCCAGACACCATAGTCATTTATCAGTAAGGATTACTGAAGGGTGTCTTGCACACTTCTCGTCAATCTTAATAATTTGATAGGCTTCAACCATCTCTCGATGTAATTCCTTCGGGTGGTCAGTAATACTTGCAGTTTCCGCAAATTGGGGCGGCTGCCGTAAGCATTAAAGTGTCAGTGCCAATGCGATTGGGCGGATTCTACATGGAGATCGCATGATTTTGCAATATAACATTGCCACAGCTGGCAGTCTGACCTAATTATGACGCACAACAACACTGGTTTCGCAGTCAACATAACTGTGCTCATGCTTCGAGCCACACGCCGATTCAGCTACCTTTTATTCGACGTAGCCTTTGGTGAACGGCCCCACACATTCACTCTAGTTTCCGCAGGGCGCAAAAGACCAATTGACGCCAAAAAGTCTGGCAACTTTCTTCAAACCATAAGACGTTCTGTGCACATTCAATATCACAGCCAGTTTTTTTCCTTCTTTTATTTTTATTTTCTACTGGGCCCCCCCACGAGACTTCGCATTCCTGGTGAACTTATTGCCATAACTACGGAGGGCGGTTTAGGGTAACCTTCCGCCTCAATCCTATTTAGCTGACCCCGAAGCTCTCATCAATGATAAGGTAGCAAGACTGGGTTAAGGCTGTGCGCAACGCAGAAAAACTCACTCCATTCTTCACTACATCGAATGTCCTGAACTATAAACACGGAGGGGATTCTCTGAGCGCCATAAGGATAACCAGCCCACGGGGTTTTTCTCAAACCTAAAACGCAAGTACAAGAACTACGGTCCTAGTTCTTTCTAAGCTCAACCATTCAATCTTAATTCAATCCCAAACCATTCTCACGAAATACTTTCCAAAGTTCAACGGCGATGCGTAGGAATTCCTATGATAAAACAAAAGCGACGTTATCGTCAAAATAACCAAAACATTACGTACCACACCACACAAGTTTTGTTCAATTGCGCGGTCAAGCTTGCTACGAAAGCATCGCTGATTACGGGCGCAAATCAGGACTCACTACAACACCGAATCTCTCCAGAAACAACGATCATCCACCCAAAGATGCAATAGTGGACTGCAGGTAAAAGGAGAGCAGTTCCAAAAAAGACTACCGATACGCCATTTCAGCTCATGAAGACCAGCTCATTACACTCTCCGGCGATGCACATCTTCACACATTTAAGTAGCTGGCGTGTGCCAGGGAAAAAAAAGGTAGTCTAAGTCAAGGGTAAGAATACGACGGTCTTTTTGAAGTCAGCTCTTTTTACAAGCAGTTCACTTTTCTATATTTGGTGTGTTGTTGTTAATGCAGAGACCCGGTGTTTGTATTCGGTCTTGTGTTGCGCCCATAATCAGCAATATTTTGAATAGGAGGGTTGACCGTGCCATTGAGCGAACCTTTTTTGGCATTGCAAGTAACATATTTAGTTAGGCTGATGATTACTTAGGTTTTTTGATGTCTGAAAAATTACCACGCCTTGCATTGAATCTTTTGAAAGTGCCTCCTGAGAGTAGTTTCGGATTGATAATTACGGTTTAGCTCCCAAAAAAGAGAACTTGCTGTTCGTGGACCTGCGTTTGAGATTTCACGAAGGTTGTGCGGGCTCGTAGCACTTGCCTCGCTCGGTGAAGAATGCACTGAGTTTTTACGTGTTGCGGGAAGCCCAAACCAAGTATTTCTACCCTACGGTTTATGAGAGGTTCGAGGGTCAGACAAAGAAGCTAGAGGTGTCAGGTAACCCTAGAGCAGCCGTCTAGAGATGTGGCCAAAAGTATTACAGGTTTCTGAAGCCTCCTCAGGCACCAATAGGGCAAAGGAAAAACACTGAAGGAAATAAACAGACCCTGATTTTCTATATGCACTTTACAGGTCCGCGGAGAAGTAAAGGGAGCACGGGAGCGGTGCCCGAACTGCATCGCTGCGCCGCTGCGCCGCCCCCCACCAGGCGGGTGCCCAGACACTGCGCCGCGTCTGGGCACCCGCCTGGTGGGGGATTTCTTCTAGTCCGGAATACCCTGGCCTGGGCTAGCCACACGGGCCCTCTCCACCAGGCTCCGCAAAATGAAAGAAGCACGTTTGACGCGAGGGTTGTTTTAATATCAAAAATTTCAGCGAATTGGCATTCCATATTGTCCAGGACAATTTTTGCCGGCGTACGATGAAATATATCGCAAAGACATGCTATGGCGAACTTCAGCGGCCTACATTTTTATGCCTCCTTTGACGCCGCGCCACAAGGCAGGTTTTGGGGAGCACGTAGATTCGTCCAGCTCAACAGCGGAAGCTTTGGCCTTTGGCTCTGGCACCCGCTAGCGGCAATCCAACCAGCGCCACTCTATGGACCACAGCTGCTGTTTCAAACCCTTAATTGTCAGCATGACACGCCAGCAAAACGGTGATTAATCACATCAGATAGTCCGGAGTGGGAGTGTGAACACCCTGTTAAACTGAACGATGAGTTCGGCCACTACTGCCATGCTCCGTGTACTTATGCTAGGACCCGTACGGGGAACGGTTTCACAAATTTTGCCAGTCGGTATGGTGTCACAGAGGTTTTTTTTGCCCCGCTTAAACTGGAGGGAATGTGCGCAGCCGTTCACAGCAATGCTACGTCCAATGAAATGGTACCTGAATCGGCGTGTGACTCGAATTGTGGGCGCAGATATTTGGACTGCGAGCCGGGTTGTGGACAAAGATCCGCTATCGTGCGGTGCGTCATACTTAGGGCAGACTGCCACATGTGCCAATTGCGACACCATGCGCTCTCTACGGAGAAACGTTCGCGATCGCAATTGCCCTTACACCGCAACACCAGCGGATTGCAGCCGACATTTGAGGAAACTGACATTTTGAAGCATAACTGATTATAAGGAGTAGCGAAAAATGTATAATTCACCCTTAAATGTCGCTTAGTGATAAATAGGTTCAGTTCCTGGATAATGACAGATAATTCTTGTTTCCGTTTTCTTATTTTGTATGCAACTTTGCCACATGTGGCGCTGTCCGCAGTGGGCAGAAATGACGGTAAATCGATCCTAAAGTTAAGACTAGGTGGTCGTCTTGTGGTTTTTCAATGGTCTGCCTCGGCTTTGACGGTGTGATTTGATAGCAATCCCTTTCAACTTGCCCCACTTCTAAATGTTATTTTACTGAAGTTTTACCATGGTGGTAACATGCAGCTTTATTCTGGAATATAATCAAATGGGTAAACCATGACAAGAAACCAAATGAACTGAGAAAGGTTGCATGTCTACGACAGCTGCACCCTTTATTCAAAGGCCTGGAGAAGGTAGCGCACAGGCCCCAAGTAATACAGTTTTGGGGGGCAGCAACTATTCTTGGGGAACATCAAAGAATTGAACCTGGCGAATGCGGTAAGAATCCCAACGCCCGCATAGTGTATTTCACGCGGCAGGAGTTTTCATTTTTCTCCGAGTTGATTCATTTTTTTATGCACCTGCGGCCCTACCTCAACATCGAAAAGACTTCTGTGAACTGGTCCACCTACCTAGAAAGTGGCGGTGGCCACTTTTTTACCTGGTTTCTTCACGTCCAGATGCGTCGACTGCCCTGGTTGCAATCCGGGACATTTCCACTATTTTGGCAGTTTCCGTAGGTGTGATACACGCCACCTCGTTTGCTTTTGACGAAACTTGATATCGGGCATTATACATTGCTGCTACGTGCGTTACAAATGAGTTGTGGACCCATGTTATTTTGTATTTTTTTATTACAGCCGCAAGCTGCAATTTCCAATTTAAAGTTTTTTATTGGCGAACAGTACCACTTGCAAGAAAGTATGCTTTTTGTAAATGATCAATTTTTTGCGCTGTCTCTTGAACTCTTTCAACTAAATAAACCACTACCAACCAACGCGGGTGCAGATTAATTCAAACTGTTGAACCGCGCACATTTAAATTCAATTGCTGTTTTGTAAAAATAATTTTAAATTTGTGCACAGAACTGAGCACGCCGATTTCTGTGAACTTTAGGAAAGAAGAAAATTGTGCTACCATTCCCTGGTAGTTGTTTTTTAAACTAAATTGCAACTGGTAATCCAATAGAAGGCACCGTGCCTAAAATATACGAGCTATATTGAAGTATGCAAGTTATTCTGAAGGCATTAGGCCAACCTTCATTTTGTTCATCTGGGATTTTCAACAACTGAGTCTAACAGGTCAGTCTTTATGCTGGGATATGCATTGTAAAATTTGGCAGGGAGTAAAAAGCTTGCGCTCCACGATGTACTTTATTGAGACATATTTAGGCCAATACTAACGCACTCATTGAAAATGCTGCAGAATGAGGGAGTGCAAAGTGGATGTAAATGTTTTTGTTTGTCAACAAGATTTTATGCATGCAGAGGTATCAAACAACATATTTTTGAAATAAATAGGCAAACTTGTGACCGTGCAAGCATGAACACCCCCAGAAGATCATGAAATCGCCAAATTGCAGACACCTTGATAGAAAATATCCACCGGCAAGGCTTGTCCTTCTTTTTTACAATTTCAGGTGTTCGAGCACAATGTTCACAGCACCAAGCACTGCTTTCATAGTGTGCGGAAGGTCATCAATGCCATGGGACCTCCGTATACACAAATGCCCCTTGTTTCATTCAATTCCACATCAAAGGGCTTCCTTGCAGAGTACGTACAAGGTCATTGCTAAAACATGTATTCCTGGCGTATTAACTTTATTACAAACTTTCTGGTGTTTGAAATGATGAGCAATAGTTTTCTTTTTAGCGTTAACGTCCTGTTGTCATTTTTTGGCAATGCATACAATCACTTATACGCAAGAAAATTTTACATGGTTATACCAGAACTAAAAGCAGGAAGAGTAATTACGCAATAAACGCCTACAGTGCAAGAATAATAAGTTTGCACGGGAAGAGATTTAGTGTACACTATAGTCAGCGTTCTACAAGATTAGCACGAGGGAGTAAAAACATTTGCGATGTCACTTTCTTGCACACAGATAGAAAAGTCGTATCAGGCTCGAAGACGATGTTTTTCTCGGGAGTACTCATATTTCATGTTCATTGGGTGAGCAAGTTCTTTTCCAAATAATCATTTCCCTGATTATTTGAAACATCCTACGCTTACGTTACCCAAATGTATTTTCTTAGAGTCTTTTTAATTTGGCCCTAACCTCAGAAATTACATTACTCGTACGCGGTATGCAATATATTGAGTGTAAAACAGGAGGAAGTAATCGCTTCCTTGAACCCGGAACCCCGTGGTGTGTTAGATTGTTCGCTATTAATTCTGTGGTATTTCAGATAGTTATAAAACCCATTTAATGCGAATTGGTCTAGTGTTAGCCACGATAGTTTAAAAATTAAGAAACCGTAAGGTGCTTTGGCGAATACCTTTAGAAATTCTATAATAAGTGTATCTGTTCTGAGTTTACTATAGCAAAGATTTTAACTAAACCATTTGTCAATGAGAAGCGTGGCCTTCAAAAGTTCATCAATACATTTTGTTTCTTGTGGCAACATAGATTCCAAACAAAAATTGTGCCCACTTCCTCGCGAGGGGAACCCTGTGTTGATGCGACGCATCGTGGGGTTCACTTGGTGTTTCCGTTGGATTGATTCTGAAATTGCGTGAAACGTGTCGGGAACGCGTATGATCATTATGTTTTATGATTATATTATGTTTTATTGGCCAATCTTGGTCAATCTCTCTAAGTGGTGTGCTTGGGGCTTCGCTGTCGCAACGACCTTTACTCCATTGTTGCTGTAAGTGGGAGCTTCTTTTCTTTTATTGCAAGTGTTATTTATTGCCCCATCATGCGTTGTATCAGTAGCATCTTGACGTAGTTTGAATGAGTCAAGGATATAAGGCGCGTTCGTAGCATTTGATTCTGTCTCGGTTTTGTGGCGCAGTGGGAAGAGCGCCATGTACCTCGCGTTCCGCCCACAGGGTCGTCGGATCCAAACCGGGCGCCGCTAACTATTATTTTTTTATAGTGTCGGGGGAGGGGTGTGGACGGACAACAACGCCGTATGGAGGGACAAGGCGAAAGAATGAGATGCAGTCGCATCTAAAAAATTATCCCAAGACGTTTTTAGGAATAAATACAATTCCCCCGCAGTTTGCAAAAACCTAATTCACAATTGCGAGTTAGGCAAGCTTTATAAGATAAATACAGAAGAAGAACCGAAGTTTCGGCACAATAAGCAATATTAAATATAAAGGGGCCAATTAATTAGAAACATGGTTGCTGTCAGGAGGCCACCGAGTTGTTTGATGAGATAAGGTGGAAGTAGTGGGCATACGTTTAAAATTTCCGCAAAAATGCCTCTTATGGCAGTGCGCGTTCCCCCAGAAAGTGGAGTTAAAATATATATAAAGTCTGCGAAACACAGCGGTAAAATTGTTTTGAAGGTAGAACATTTCGCGCATACAATTTAGGGAAGTCATAAATACTGAATGTAAACACCAGTTTATGGGCAGACATGGTTGTACAACGTAAAAAAAGTCTTCCAACGGTCGCGTTCCCTGCAGTCAAAACATCAAAAATGGGTTAACATTGAAATGTTTGAGCCCGCTTATGGCCAAGCCATTTGTAATAAAACTCAAAGCATAGAAGCTCGTGCGGCATGTTGCGACTAATGTTTGCAATATATTTCTTAACTGCGCAGGCCTGGTTTTCGAGCCGGCTACTTTGAAGCCATCAACTTGGACTATGTTGTCAAGACCCACATGATGGATGATACCGCTGATCCGCATTGTTCAACGGCGTCACAAGTATTACGGCTACATTCATGTTTTCTGAATTATAAATATTCATCTCACTCAGAAACAAAAACGAAACCCTCTCAAGCCCTTCTGTTTACCATAGAATAAGTTCTAGGTAAAAGTTGTTGAGCTCGTGGTTGTACCACATTCTTTGCTCCGCCCGGTTGCGTGGGTTTATTCAATATTTATAACACTATACACCCCTTTTCTAACACTTTTCTAACAGTTTTGAAACCATTATATACATGCTTAGCTGTCTGTTTTTATAGCGCAAATACAAATTCTTCGCGTGTATGTTATTGGTCATTTTTTTCAGGTTATTCTTGACTGCCTCGTGCGGCCGCCATGCCCTAGTGACCCTTCTTACGAGCTGTATTTAAAGGTATGAAGTAACAATGGAAATGCCTTACTAAGCTTGTTGTTGATAAGTCTTTATAATATACAAATTAAGAAGAGTGCAAAGTCAAGTAAACAAAACTGCCTTGGCTGTTACGTGAAAAAAAAAACGAAGTCTTCAGCTAAAATGCTGCGCGTCACAAAATAAGTTTTTTGACGCAGTCAAGGGGACTAGATCTCCCTCCTACTTATTGTTCTATTCTAGTTATAATGACCGAGGAGCCTCGTATATTATTGTGCTTTTGTTTTCCAACTGTATCGAAAGCACTCTTATGATTCACAATATTGTATTTTTGTAGGGGCACAAAAACTGCAGCAAACTGTCTGATTTCTGTCTGAACTTATGTAAACCGGTATATTTTTGTTTTGAAAGTAAAAAACCTCAACAAAAAAATTCCGGACGATTTTCCCAAAATTGTGGCAGACGGGAACTTGTTCTACCATTTGCCGCGTGATTCCGAATATTCTGTAGAACAAACTTCTTTCTGAACGAATTAAAATTCTTTTTTGAACGTGCACACAATATTGACTGGGTTAGGTAAGGTTGTAGTATCAAGCATATGGAAGTTTCAAGTTTTTGGCAGTACCATTTTTACCATTGCTGTTTCGCATTGTCATCGTGTTTGTAGGTTACATGCACTTTCACAGGGGCGTTTTGGATGCAGCAAAAAAAAGCACCACAAAAATCAATGTTTTTAAACATCAGTATTTGTGCTATTGCAGTCGAGGCCGTTTATGAAATCTTTTTAGTTTTATTTTATCACACTGGTTAGCTTGATTTACAAATTAGCCCACAACAGGGATTCAATAGGTCCTGTTTAATTTAGTGTCACACCCAGCATACAACACCCGTTGCTCAACAATATACAAGTGAGTAAAATATGATTAGAATTTTAGGGTAATGGTATGGCCGCAAATATTCGCTGGAGTGTGTCTAAAATTTCTCACGCAAGGCAAATTACGTGCCCGCGAGATGAAACACTGAACTTCACAAATGATTTCTTTCTGAACAACGTCTGCGGCTTTATAGTGGCGAAAAAACATGGTTATTGCTTCCGGGAAATATACGGATACCCGCAAACTATCCGCCTGCACCCTACGCGTTTCTTAGGTGTTTAGTTGGCCGGCCACCCATTCATAATGACATTTATGTATCGTACTTTTTGTTGCTCCAGTGAATGAGTAATTTGACAGTAATAATTAGTACAGCTTTGTTGTTATGCAGTAAAGCCGTCTTAATAATTGCAATAGAAATTAAGGCCACATTTTGGCGAAGAATACGTAATATCTGGTTGCTATAAGCAATTGACGAAACGGTCATGTTTTAACAAAGACAGGTACTAAAATGACTAGGGCCTTTTTAAAAATAGCCTGCTTTGCTTGCACAGTTCCAAGTACTACTTACGTAAATGGAATGCCTAACTGCTCTTTTATTTCGAAAATACAAAATCGTCTGGACAGCATACAAGATCGAGAGTACTACACTTTCAGGAGAAAACATCCTGCATCGACTCCCTAGCTGAACGAGCAGCGTTGACCGAAGAGAAACTCAACTCTATCAAAGGGATTACCTGTGGTCCAGTCATGGCCACAATGTCTGCTTACGCTAGGGTACAAATTCCTAAAAGGGCCATATTAGAAGCAGAGGTAAGTTTAATTTGACCTCGTGTGGGCTGGCCATTCATCGCTCGTATGGTCGTGTCTTACTCTAAGTACTGACGCAATTTGGCACTATACACAATTATTAAATACGTAAATACGTATTATTCCGGGCCTAACTATGGTTAATGTAAGAGTTTCCTGCAATTCACGCCTGGTTCATAAATGAAAAGTGTGAAGTAAATAAACAGGTAATTCTTTCTTGCAGTGTATAGTGGGCATTCTGCTCATATCGATTAGGCACTTTACAGCCTATTGAATAAAAAATCATGCCGGCAGCATCGGCGGTGTCCAGCTTCTGGCGTCGGTAGAAACATATGATTAATAACACTTCATCAATTTCCTTACAACGCGGAAAATATAAACGTAGTGGTGCGTTGTTTAACCTTTTGTCCAAACTTTCTTGTAATTAGGAAAAACGTGAGAGTAATATGCGCGTCGTTCGGATTACGCAAGGTTCCTCATAACCAAGACAGCGCTGGTAGCGCGTAGAAGGGCCCGTGTACTAAGCAACGCCAACTTCCTCATGTTCTGTCTCGTGCGAGATTCAATGTTCACAAAGCGGTACATGTTTGCAAAACACATTCACCCTATGACAAGTGTGCTGACGAGGCGTCTCCGCTTCATGAGCTTCCTTAAGTGTTTCGAAACTTTCCATAGAGCGTTCAAATACCCAAGCATAAATTTACTTTTGTTTGACCTACAGTTATTCGGTCAGAATCACCGAGTGTTGCTAGTTGAGGCCGGATGAGAAACCTGTTGTAATACTATACTCTCCGCAGGAACAAGGATATCTGCCAGATATGTTTTACGCCGAGCAACTGCTCAAATCAAAAGGCGTGAGCGTAGCCCCTGGTTCCGCGTTCGGACAGCTCCCTGGAAGATTTTACTTCAGGTAAGCAGCCCCCGCAGGTGCGCAGTGTGTAGAACCACTTTGTAATCAGGCTTTGATAGGCTATTTTCGCCAATTGCCATTTGTAAAATTAACCTTTTTTTTCCTCCGTTTTCCACTTAATTCCGAAAACCATACGCACACTTTCAATTCTTGTTTATAATAGTTCGTGGGCATTTTGAAAGAGCAACAACATTACCGGTAGAGAAAGCCATTGCTTTCCAGTAAAGAAATGACTCGGAGGAATCTTCAAGAGTGGCTTGTATGTTTTTATGCGTGAATAAAGCCTCGACAGCGAGGAGAACATGCGAAAATATTTATAGAATTTTACAGAAAATTATAAGCAATGTTTGACAACACTAATGTAACTGGTCTGTATATCAAGTTTGATCTAGCTCTGCTAAAGGTAATAATTTACTGCTCGATATTTTGCTGAGCGACCATTCGTTCCCTCGAAAAACTTCCCCCCTGAAGGCATAATTTGCAAGCTAGAATTTTAAGAGGAGTACATTCAAGTTAAGCCTAAAACTCGCGTAGAAATACAGTAAACGTGTCGGTACCCCAGATCGCCTGATGCTTATGCCTTGAAGCCAATTCTCAGTTCGATCACCCGACTTAATCCTCCACGTGTAGAATACAGAGTTTTTAAAATTGTAAAAAGGAGTTGAAATTGTTTATTTTTCGGTGACCAGAAGTGTTGTGCCTGCTATGTGATGAACACATGCCGTCTATGTTCGTGCACGTGCTCCTTTTGTTTTCTGGAAAAGAAATAGCGTACTTGTAAAATAAAATAGAACATTGCTTGCGAATTCGGAACACGGAAAAAAACTGCACTCTCTTACCGTAACCAAATCTCTGGGACGCGCCAGTTCTTCAACAGCCAGATGTGCTCCTCCTTGCCTTCATTACTTGTATAAGTGTTGTGCACTGTGCGCTCTTGTTCTGGTGTAGGTTGATTGTCGACACATTTTACAAGTCGTGCTTCAATTTCTTTTGTTTTCTATGAGCAGGTAAGTGTGGTTATTCCTGCTAAATACACTCTGTTTACACAATGTGTGCAACTAGTATATAGAGAATGTATTCACAATGAAACAGTTTTTACTGCTGAGACTTGTACATCATTTTTATGAAACAAAAACATTGTACTCTTGCCGCAGGCTCGGATTCAACGTTGAAAAAGACAAACTGGTTGAGCTCTTTGAGCGTCTGGAGTCATTTCAAGAAGAGTTCATGAAAACGTTTGCATAATAGTGACCATGGATAACGCAGATTTATTAGGCAAGCTCCTCAGCTGCATAAAGTCATGAAGAGCCTACCCGGGTACCAGAAAAGGCCAATTACATGGCTGGTTTCGCTGTGTAATTGCTGTACGTACTGGCAATAAACGAATATTGCTGCACGCTTTTATTGAATGTAATAGGTGTGATTGGAATGTAGTCATGAATTCGAAACAATCTGATGAGTTGAGCAGTTTTCATCATCTACGTAGGCTGAGTGCGTAGTCCTGACAGACAAAGATATTTCGCAATATCCGTGGTACCAGCACGTAGACAAAACAAACACACCTTCTGCCAAACGTCTGCATGAATTCTACTAAGCTGCCCTGCTTTGAAATCCATGCATTGCTGAAAAGTTACTGGTGCAGCCCTTTGAGCCTGTGATGTTTGAGTAAGGAAAGCAAACCTAATACTTTTAATATCTCTCTGACGACTAGAACTCTGTATCCACTTGCAATACAAGATTTACAAACTTTTTAAAGCTCAGCAGTCCTGGATAAAAGCATGTTGTACCAAAAAAACGTAAGTGCCACATGTCCTAACAATTTCTGCGTCCATATAAAATGGTTATAAACACACCTTGCCAATTCAATATCGCATACGAGAATAACTATTTACGAATGGGAGTGACGGGGCAAGCTTGTGTTCATTCAGAATGAATACAGCATATACAAGTGGGAAACGAAAAATAAGCCCCACAGGCGGCGTGCTTTCCGTATTCTAAAGCTTCACCTTTTGAATCGTTGTAATTGGGAATTATAACTGTTTGATGGCAATCGGCAAAACAAGTTGGGAAGAAACAAAGCCCGCAAGGTCTGCAGAATTTGTGAGTGTGGGCGATTTATCAGCATTGAGCCAATATAAAATCAGGATGCAAAGTTGTGCGTTTTGTTTGTTCATTTATCGTACAAGCACGCCCGGAGACGACGTTGATCGAAACAAAAACAGATATGTGGTCATCCTGGTTACTTCATTTCTTGGTCAATGTCTTTTCGGCACGTGTTTTCAAGATCAATGTATAATCATCAAAAGTTTGCTCAATGCACGATTGTTTACCCGTAATAAACACGATTTCTAGAGCTCACAAATCGTTTATTCAATTGTATTCTGCCGGTCGTATAAAGCAGGCTCATTCAACTTTCATTTTGCCTATTTTCACTCGAGTGCAACAATTTGTCCGTATTATGGGGTATACTGTATTTACTCGCATACTTATCGCACTCGCGTAAACATTGCACTTGGGATGTTTGTCGCCGAATTTCGATTTTTTTTTATTTCCCGCGGTATGGTCGCACCCTGACCTTGCTGGAGTGGTAGGTCGTACATGTGCGAAGTCTAGACAAGTCCCATCACGTTTTTTTTTCTTCGCTCGTTCTGTCACTTTTTTTTTCTCCCGTCTGGGTGCACAGTTTGAAGTTTCAAAATTAGAGGACGTGATTGAATAAAAAATAATTATAAAAATGTATGTCTGCTGTTCATGTTATGTGTGCGTTTGTTTCAAAGGTAAGCCACATCTACCCTTCATTATTAATTATGTTCAAACACCTTTCGTAAAATTATTGACGCGCAACTTGTTGCGTTTCCTGTGGTCAAATATTTTTCGCTAAAAATTTACCCCGCGTAATGATCGCACCCCTAAATTTGCGTCAATTTAAGAAAAAAACTGCGATCATTACACGAGTGGTATTTCAAGCAATGTAGAGATACCCAAAAGAACAAAACAAAGGCAGTTGCAGCTGAATTTCCTCCAATAGTCTATCAGTTGTCAGCACAACAAAGAACATCGGCGTTGCCATTGTTAAAACATTTTCGAGTGTGGAGCTTCCTGGTTCATTCTAGGCAACGTCCAGGGCTTCCGTGAAATCAATAATAACTTCTTCAAAACCCCACATACACAATGAGAGATAAGCAAAGAGTAAAGAATGTATGTCTCGGAACGTATACAGGAACAACACAAATTTGCGCCAACTGCAATTTTAAAACTATAGAAAGACCGCTTTTCCAGCCAAATTTCGCCTGCTAACTGCATGTTTTCTCCAAACTTCGATAATAATAAACAAAACAAACGGTTCCGGTTTGGAAGCATTTGGTCATGGTGTACTACCAATTCTCATCCATCATTTCAGTCAAAACCCTGGCGCTAAATATGTGCTGATTGTGTGATTCTGCAGGCTTATTCAATAGGCAAAAAGGGGCAACACTAAAACGACACATCTTGAAACACGAGTAAACACAATTAAATGTATATATATTAATATATATATATATATATATATATATATATATATATATATATATATATATTTATTTATTTATTGGGCATGATGGCGCCCAGTAAGGACAAGTGCCTCCTCTGCTGCCTCGCTTTCTTCGGCAGGCAGGCGTTTTTTCGATGTTCTGCGTGTAAACGCCGTGCGCACGGAAAGTGCATTGTTCTTCCGGACGAGGAACTGCAGCGTTTGATCTCCGGTGAGCAGCCGTTCGTCTGCAATCTGTGTGTGGCTGCGGCGTCACCCGCTAGGCCTAGCGACCCCGGTGATCAAGCCAGCGAAGACGGTGAGCCAGCGAACATCCCGGCCAAACGAGTGGCGTCCCCTGTCGGAGCATGCTTCAACCCTTCGGCGGACCTACGCGCAGAGGTAGCTGCGTTGAAGAATCTCCTGTCCGAAGCCTGCGCCAGCCTCTCTTTTCTCGGGGATGTTGTCACCGAGCTGCGCGAGGAGAACCGGCTTCTTCGACGGGACAACGTGGCTGGGCTTGCCCATCAGGCTGCAATCGTGGCTTCCCTGCGTGAGGAGGTTCGCTGCCTGCGAGGGGAGCTCGCGCGTCCCCCGCCTTCGCCGCCTGCTTCCCCGAAGCCTGCTAATCCTTTCATGCCGCCGGTGACGTTACCGCAGTCTAATATCCCTACGAGGTCGTCGTTCGCCGAAGCCGCCGCCGGTGCAGCTGGTGAAAGTGCCCCCTTCCTGTCCTCTAACACCGCTTCGCCGTTCGTTGACCACCCCCGCAGTCAGCCTGCTACGGGCTTGTGCACTTTGGTTTCCCCGAATTCGGTCCACCCTCTGCCCCCGCCTCCTAGGTCCGAAACTGCGTTTAATGGCTCGCCGACGAACTTGCAGAAGAAAAGGAGCCCTCGCTGCGTGGGTGCGTCGGAAGCTTCTCAGTTGGTTGTGGTACACCGACCACCGAGCTCCAGGGTCATCTTTGTTTCAAAACTGTCCGCTAGCAACACATCTGCTCAACTGTTGGCTCACTTGTCAACTGTGCAAGTTACGCCATTGTCGTGCAAACGCCTTAGGACCAAGTACGACTCCTATTCTTCTTTTTGCGTAACTGTTAACGAGGAGTGTTTTAGGCGCCTGAGCGACCCGTCTATGTGGCCAAAAGGCTGCCTTTTCAAGCCGTTTCAAGGCAAAGTCCACCCTGGTATGCTGCACAGCTCTGAAATAACTGAAAATGATCAGTAAGTACGAGAGTTTCGACATATACTATCAAAACACTAGAAGTCTACGAACTAAGTCCTCTGAATTTATTAGAAATATTGTATGCTCTAAATTTTCTGTTGTTGTCATTACTGAAACCTGGCTTTCCGATGATATCTCGTCTTCCGACTATTTCCCTTCTAAGTATCAAATCTTTACAAGCGACAGAAAATTAACTGGCCTAAACAAAAAGGTGGCGGGGTTCTCGTTGCCATTGATCATTCAGTGCATTGCATGCGGCGTGCTGACCTCGAGACCCTAGACGAATCAGTCTGGCTTGAGGTAGGCCTCACGAAGGGGGAGAAGCTACTCATCGGTGCATTCTATATATCCCCGGATGTATTACCTTCTGTATTTAATCGAACACTCACATCCATAGAAAATGTCGCAAATGCACACTCCAACCATAAGCTAATTATACTTAGAGACTTCAACACCCCAGGTATTCGCTGGAACAGTCTTTCCTTTGAGCACAACAACCATTATGCAGCGCAGAAATGCAGCATGCTATTAGATTTTCAATCGTTCACCTCCATGCAGCAGTTTTGCCGCATAGAATACTCTTGTGGTAATGTTCTAGATGTGTGCTTCTCAAACTTAAAAGACGTACAAGTGTGTGCCTCCGAAATATCTCTTGTGCACCCCGACAAGTTTCACCCCCCTCTTAATTCTCTGTCTCGGTCACGACCCAGCATCGCTCTGGCGGTGTTGACAACTGTGCAGTGCCGCGATATGCTTTCAAGCGTGGAGATTATGCTGGGCTGTATCACTTTTATTCATCTGCTGAATGGTCTAGTGTTTTGGATGTCAATGATGTTGACGAACTGGTTCGACGTTTCACTGAAATCGTCAGTAGGGGCATGAAAAAGTATATCCCTTGTTATAAGCCTGTTCCTTCAAAATTTCCCCACTGGTTTTCTAAAGAACTTCTAAATTCGCTTAAACTTAAGGATAGCGCCCACAAAAAGGCCAAGCGTTCTGGGCTTGACAAGTGTGAAGCGGAGTTTAGTCGGTATCGCTCACTTTGTAAAATCCTCTACCGGCGTGACCACCAGCTCTATATAGAATCGTTAGAGGCTGCTGCGTCTCAGAAACCGGCTGAATTCTGGAGGTATGTACGCGGCCGTTCTAAGGTGTTTAAAGAACATGTTAGCCTGCTTAATTCCGATGGTGAAGAGGTTGAGGATGTTGCCACCAGTTTTGCTCAGTACTTTCATTCTGTCTTTAAACTGCCAGATGGCAACGATGAACGCCTATCGTTTAATAACTCTAATTTTAACACACTTAGGTTCGATGAAAAAATTGTCAATGATAGCTTTCAAAGGATGAAACCATCATTTTCCTGTGGTGCAGATGGAATCTCAGCAGCCCCCATGAAGGCTTACGGCAACATTTTTGTGCCTGTCTTAACTTCCATTTATAATAACTGCTTACTTTTAGGTAAAGTTCCTTGTGCATGGAAGATCGCTGGAATTTTTCCAATATTTAAGTCTGGCGATAAGTCAGCCGTTTCTAACTATCGCCCGATCTCACTCCTTTGTGTCGCCTCAAAACTCTTTGAGTCAGCTCTGCACAAAGTTCTTGCTGCCTGCGTCAAAAACGTTGTGATACCAAATCAGCACGGCTTTTTCTCGGGTCGATCGACGGTCACAAATCTTGCAAGCTTTATGACACAGGCTTCAGCTGCAGTTTGTGAAAACGGCCAGTTGGACGTTATTTATTTTGACCTCAGTAAGACGTTCGATGTGGTGAACCATCAGTTATTAATTAACAAGCTTGCTAAGTCCGTTGTAGACGCAAGCCTTGTTGCCTTGTTGTCCAACTATCTCCTTGACTGGTCCTTTTATGTAGATGTTAACTACAAAACGTCTAGTGTTTACCCTGCAACAAGTGGTGTACCCCAGGGTTCCGTGCTGGGTCCATTATTGTTTTCTGTCTTTATCAATGATGTTTCAACAGTGTTAACAAACTCTTCTTTTCTTCTCAATGCTGATGATTTCAAACTATTTAGGCACATTAGCGGTGTTCAGGACTGCTGTGCCTTGCAGAGGGATGTGTCGGAATTATCGGTCTGGTGCAGGAAAAACTGCCTAATTTTAAACCCCACTAAAACAAAGGTTGTCACCTACAGCCGGAAAACCCACCGTCTGCTGTTTTCCTACAGTATTGAGGGAGCTCCTCTGCAAAGGGTTGATGAGATTAGAGACCTAGGGGTGCTTTTCGACAGTACCCTCTCTTTTTCTCCTCATATTAGGCTCATCACCCGGCTAGCACTCCGAAGCCTTGGAAATGTGTGTCGGATTACAAAAGAATTCTCTTCTCCAGATCCATTTCTAATGCTATACAATGCAATATGTATACCACAGTTAGAATATGCTTCTGTTGCCTGGAACGGCATCTCCAAATATAGTAGTGAATTAATAGAACGTGTGCAGAAGAAGTTTTTATATATATTTAAGCACCGTCATCACAATCTCAGTTTTCATCCTGATTCTGACTTACCCATAGTCCCTTCCATCCCTTCCTTGAACTGCAGACGTATGCGTGCAGACCTTACATTTCTTCACAAAATTGTTCATGGCGACCTTTCTTGCGCCGACGTGCTTAACTGTTTAGAGTTTAGTGTACCACAAAAGCCCACCAGGTCGCATCGCCCGTTATTGACCGCTGCGAGCAACTCCAATCATTCTCCTGTGCGCAGAATACAGACTTGTTACAACCGCTTCTTTGAACGCCTTGACATCTTTCAGAAATCCTTTACAATTTACCGCACAGCGCTGTTGAATACAGTATGTTAAACACCTATGATATGTCTGTCGCTCTTTTTTTTCTGGAATTTGGTTTCTCTGCGGTTGTGTCTATCCAACTGATAGTTGCCTATTTTTGAAACTGTTTACTGTCAGTTGTTCGTATTATCATTTGTCTCTACACTCCGTTGTTTTTGTTGTATTACTGTCAAACTTTGTTGCTCTGCCTGTCGTGTGGCCTTTACGACAGGCAGAGCAACATAGACATCTTCTTTTTTAATTTTTTACCTGTACCCAGGCTCCGCCTGTGCTGTATTTGTCACTTTCACTACTTCAATTTGTGTGTCTTGTCGCTTGTTTGTTTCTTGCTATATGTTTCTTGTATTTTGTTTTTATGTAACTACCCGTGCGCCAGCACTCAGGCCTCTTGCTGTTCCTGGGCACGTAAATAAACATGATTGATTGATATATATATAAATATAGGTATATATATATATATATATATATATATATATATATATATATATATATATATATATATACGATAGAGAAGTCAAACTGAAAAACATAACAACATTTATTCTAACGTTTCGACCGGGGGCCGGTCTTTTTCAAAGATACAAATAGTGCAGATCAGTTGGGTTTAAATACATTTCAGTTGTGGGCGGGGCAAGAAAAACGTAGGCTCTACGCGACACAAAAAAGCCGCAGAACGCACAAGGTGGACAAAAAAAAAAAAGAGGGGGGGGGATAGAGGGCTGTTGGAGTGCTGCCGGGGAACAGGGGGGAAAGGGGCCTAATGAAGGCAGGCGAAGCTATAGGATAAGAGGAAGGCATTGCAAGGTACTGAAGTCACGACGGGAAAGCAAGAAGGTGAGAACTAAGGAGGGGCTCGTTTTAGCTCGTTTGTTGACCTGTTTCTGGCTGCAGGTGCCAGGTAGGGCAACCTGCAGGGTGTGAGAGTTTCAAAAATACAGAAAATATGCAAAGAACCAGAGGAAATTGACTGGTGAGGAGAAAAGGGTGGGAAGCCCAGAGGTAATTACGGATGCCTAGTGCAAGCGTTAACACACATAAACAAAGGGAAAAAAGAAAAAAGAAAACGAGGGAAGGAAGAGGGGGATTGGGATTACCGGGAGGGACGCGGAAACCGCAGAGGGAGGGGGGTGCGGGGATGAAAGAGGTTCGAAGAAAAGACCAAGCGACCATGCGGGGATGAAAGAGTCGAAGAAAACACCTGGTTTCACATGGCGTGAAATCGCGGAAACGCTTTCTTGCGAAAAACGTGGCAGCCGGCCACGAGGCGTCCACGAGGTCATGCAATGCAAGGAAAATACAATGCAAAGTAACGCTAATTTAAGCATGATCACATAAATACCGAAAATAAATGAACATAAGGGGAAAAAATAGAAGAAAGGAGATATACAGTGCCACATGAAGTTTTTGAAGAGTATTCACGCAAGATCATATTTCTTTACATACCCGCATACAGACGCACAGAAAAAACTATAAACAGAATATCACCACAGAAAAGACAAGCCGTTTTATCTACCCGATAGCAATTGTTCAGTGCAAAAGGACACAAAATAATAATCATACAAATTAAGAAAAAATTATAAAGCAAGGGGTACTATGGTGAAATATATGTACATGTGGTATGGCAACTACACACAAGCAATACACTGACACAGTACAAAGTACAATATGTACACAAATTAAAAAAAAAGTAAGAAAGTTGCTCTTTCAGAACAAAGTTTCTCAGTTGCTCGCTGCATCGGCCTTCTCTGGTGCCTGATTGGGCAGGCAAGACAATCGGCCTGTGTTTTCATTTATGCCGCTCAAGACAGTGTTAAACTTGTAAATAAGGTACGATTCACGGGCTTCACGATCATAATGCGTTTTGAAATTGGACTGAAGCACTGTGGCTGTGAATGCGTGGAAAGGGTGGCCTAGATTATTTACATGTTTAGATAGGGGAAGGTGTGGTAGGGACTTTATGTGTGCTCGGTGGTTGTTGATTCTCATTCTAAACGGATTCTCAGTTTGACCAACGTACTGGGCGTGGCATATGGTGCATTCAAGAAGGTAGACAATGTTTGCGCTGTCACAGTCAAAGTTTCCTCTTATCTGGAAAGAGAATGAAGACGTGGTGCTGGTGGCGACAGAGGCTTTAGTCATCATGGGGCATAGTTTGCACCTAAGCTTATTGCAGGGTCCGCTGCCTGTGAAGCTGGGGGTGTTGACCTTAGATGACGTTACAATATCCCTGATGTTTCTCGCACGTCGGTACACGACGCGGGGAGGCTCAGGGAAAACACTTCGCAACTTTTCGCTTTGGAGTAGAATGTTGTGGTGCTTTCTAAGTATGCAGTTTACGCTGGAGGACGAAGCGGCATATGTTAGAATAAGGTTGGGGGTCGTATTCAAAGATTTGGATTTTGAGTTAGTTATCAGGTGGCGGCGGTCCTGTTTCTCAGACTTCCTAATGGCATCACTGATGACAGACGGTGGGTATTGTTGTCGTGTTAGGTCATTAGTTAGTTGTTGACAGTTAGAGGCAAAATCAGCTGGGTCAGAGCATATCCTTCTGATATGCGCATACCATACAGTCAGTCTCTGCGTTTCAGAAGGATATGCTCTGACCCAGCTGATTTTGCCTCTAACTGTCAACAACTAACTAATGACCTAACACGACAACAATACCCACCGTCTGTCATCAGTGATGCCATTAGGAAGTCTGAGAAACAGGACCGCCGCCACCTGATAACTAACTCAAAATCCAAATCTTTGAATACGACCCCCAACCTTATTCTAACATATGCCGCTTCGTCCTCCAGCGTAAACTGCATACTTAGAAAGCACCACAACATTCTACTCCAAAGCGAAAAGTTGCGAAGTGTTTTCCCTGAGCCTCCCCGCGTCGTGTACTGACGTGCGAGAAACATCAGGGATATTGTAACGTCATCTAAGGTCAACACCCCCAGCTTCACAGGCAGCGGACCCTGCAATAAGCCTAGGTGCAAACTATGCCCCATGATGACTAAAGCCTCTGTCGCCATCAGCACCGCGTCTTCATTCTCTTTCCAGATAAGAGGAAACTTTGACTGTGACAGCGCAAACATTGTCTACCTTCTTGAATGCACCATATGCCACGCCCAGTACGTTGGTCAAACTGAGAATCCGTTTAGAATGAGAATCAACAACCACCGAGCACACATAAAGTCCCTACCACTCCTTCCCCTATCTAAACATGTAAATAATCTAGGCCACCCTTTCCACGCATTCACAGCCACAGTGCTTCAGTCCAATTTCAAAACGCATTATGATCGTGAAGCCCGGGAATCGTACCTTATTTACAAGTTTAACACTGTCTTGAGCGGCATAAATGAAAACACAGGCCGATTGTCTTGCCTGCCCAATCAGGCACCAGAGAAGGCCGATGCAGCAAGCAACTGAGAAACTTTGTTCTGAAGGAACAACGTTCTTACTTTTTTTTTTTAATTTGTGTACATATTGTACTTTGTACTGTGTCAGTGTATTGCTTGTGTGTAGTTGCCATACCACATGTACATATATTTCACCATAGTACCCCTTGCTTTATAATTTTTTCTTTATTTGTATGATTATTATTTTGTGTCCTTTTGCACTGAACAATTGCTATCGGGTAGATAAAACGGCTTGTCTTTTCTGTGGTGATATTCTGTTTATAGTTTTTTCTGTGCGTCTGTATGCGGGTATGTAAAGAAATATGATCTTGCGTGAATACTCTTCAAAAACTTCATGTGGCACTGTATATCTCCTTTCTTCTATTTTTTCGCCTTATGTTCATTTATTTTCGGTATTTATGTGATCATGCTTAAATTAGCGTTACTTTGCATTGTATTTTCCTTGCATTGCATGACCTCGTGGACGCCTCGTGGCCGGCTGCCACGTTTTTCGCAAGAAAGCGTTTCCGCGATTTCACGCCATGTGAAACCACGTGTTTTCTTCGAACCTCTTTCATCCCCGCATGGTCGCTTGGTCTTTTCTTCGAACCTCTTTCATCCCCGCACCCCCCTCCCTCTGCGGTTTCCGCGTCCCTCCCGCTAATCCCAATCCCCCTCTTCCTTCCCTCGTTTTCTTTTTTCTTTTTTCCCTTTGTTTATGTGTGTTAACGCTTGCACTAGGCATCCGTAATTACCTCTGGGCTTCCCACCCTTTTCTCCTCACCAGTCAATTTCCTCTGGTTCTTTGCATATTTTCTGTATTTTTGAAACTCTCACACCCTGCAGGTTGCCCTACCTGGCACCTGCCGCCAGAAACAGGTCAACAAACGAGCTAAAACGAGCCCCTCCTTAGTTCTCACCTTCTTGCTTTCCCGTCGTGACTTCAGTACCTTGCAATGCCTTCCTCTTATCCTATAGCTTCGCCTGCCTTCATTAGGCCCCTTTCCCCCCTGTTCCCCGGCAGCACTCCAACAGCCCTCTATCCCCCCCCCCTCTTTTTTTTTTGTCCACCTTGTGCGTTCTGCGGCTTTTTTGTGTCGCGTAGAGCCTACGTTTTTCTTGCCCCGCCCACAACTGAAATGTATTTAAACCCAACTGATCTGCACTATTTGTATCTTTGAAAAAGACCGGCCCCCGGTCGAAACGTTAGAATAAAAGTTGTTATGTTTTTCAGTTTGACTTCTCTATCGTACAGCTAATCTCATAGCCAGGAACCTTTTCTCTTAACTATATATATATATATATATATATATATATATATATATATATATATATATATATATATATATATATATATATACAGTCAAACCCGTTTATAGCGAATTGCAATATGCACCGCGATTAGTTCAATATATCCAATAGTTCGATATAGCCGAACCCGCCATTAACGAACTTATCGTTACAAGCTCGCAATCCGAGGGAGCCCCACTCCGCCTCCCCAACTCCACCATCCCCTCATGCAAAACCGAACACAGTAAAGTAGCCGTTACCATACCCAAAATAATCAATTTATTGCAAGTAATAAAGCTACTTTCCACCTGAACAGCCTACTTTGCGAAGAAAAAAGCGGTGATTTTCGTTTTCACGTCGTTTTGGCGGCTTAAACTAGCATAGCATTCTCTACACGAAACATTAATTGCACCAGCTCGAGTCCCCGTCCTCCAAAATCTAAGAAGCATTGATGGAGCACATTGATTGCCGAAAGCGCTTCATTATAAGAGTCGGACGGCTTTCACTCGCGACATCATCGGGAATGTGGGGGAGCTCTTCCCACAGTTCACTGTTGCTGTCTTGGTCCGGACTCTCTGACTGCGCGGGTTCCGTCGCCAGTCCCGCGCGTCGGAAACAGTTACGGAAAGTGTCGGGTGTCATGTCGCTCCATGCGAGGCGCAATGTCTAAGTCGCAACTCTTGCTCCGTGGTCGCGGCCAAGCCACATCTCCATCGCCGATCCGAGACCATGCATTTTGGCGGCCATTCTAGGCACGCAGAGTTCGATATATCGGATGTGAACTTCGTTATAGAGAATATGTTTCCCATGTATTTCCGTAACAGCATTATTTTTGTTCGATATATTGCATAATTCCCTCTATCCGGGTTCGTTATAGCCGGGTTTGACTGTATATATATATATATATATATATATATATATATATATAGATAGATAGATGGATAGATAGATATAGAAGTGCTGTCACGTGGTATTTTTCATATTTCGCGGGTTTTCTTTATCAGTAAGAGTAAATGAGTACGCAATTAGTTCGTCGCTGAAAAAAATACCGCAGTTAGATGCCCTTCGTGGGAACGCAGAAGTGCCTCATTGACTCCTCACTAATTAGGACAGTAATTCTCGACTTAGATAATTAATTACAAATTATTATTGATGCATCATTAACGGCAAAATTAATGCTCGCTACTGCAGAGTACTGCAAACATTATGCACTAGGTTTTCTTCGAGTAACGCCATTGCTATTTTTTTAAATCTTTGTGCATGATAGCTGGGACACCCTGTATAATTGTTGCAGGGTTTCTGGGCCTATCTCTTTTCATCTTTGTGTTGATGGGATTTTTAATGCGTTAATGGTAATCCAAGTAGAATTATTTTAGTCGCAGATTTTTGTTTCGCAAAATTTATTTGTAAATATTTTTAATGTGGCCTAAATAAGAGCTAGTTTTCCAGCACTGATGTACTAAAGCCATTTTGATTTATTTTATTACTGTTAACTATTCTCCCACTGCAGCTTTTCTACTGATGCTTTTTGTGCTAATGTCAATATCTTTTTATTTGTGGGTGTTATTGTCGTTTAATTGTCTTGTTTATTGTTTGTAGTTTCACTGTTTTCAGTGCTTTCCTGCATTTTTATTTGTGAAATTTTGTGACTGGGTTTTAAATAGGAGATACGTTCCCTTCTGTGTGGATTAGGAGTAAGAACCGTTTTGTTGTTCTGTGATATTGTAATTCCAAATAAATTGCTTTCTGTGTGAAATTACTGCATGAAGCGATTGTCTTGATATTTTCATGGCAAATAAAGTCTGAGCTCGTTTTTCCTTCTTTTGTCATGTTTCAGAAGAGCTTGTCTCGAACTGTCTACAGTACAATCGTGGGAGGGGAGGGGGTGTAATAGCTGGCGGAGCAAAAACACGCTGTAGCGCGGGGAATACCCGAACGCTCCTGGCGCGAAACGGGATGCTTTCCAAGAGAGAGTACTAGGACCCTTCTGCAGTAGCCGGTATTGCTGCAGCCAATAGAGGTTATTCAGGCTTAATGGGGGTGACAGAACGCTGCCTTGGAGATCGTTATTCATTTCCCATACAGGGTTGAAGTACTTCCCCTCGAAAGCAGCAAGTAAATCCCACGAGGAGAATTTCGCTTGTCATTTTGACGGCCACGCGTCACTCCTTAGAAGAGTAGCCCAATGCTTCAAAAGGAAGTGAAATATGGGACGAAAGGTTTTACTCTTAGACTGCCTAGCACTCTTCGACTGCTTAGAGTGTTTCTTTTTTTGAAGTTGTAGTTTATTCATGAAAAGTAAACGGTTAGAAAGGAAATTAACAGACAAGGGTCCCGAAGTCGGCGACTGTATTGGGACCCTCGATGATGAAGTACACGAAAAACGTTAGAGAAGCAGCAGTGGAAGCGAAAACAAGTACAATAAAACCTTAGTGAAGAAAACAAATAAACAAAAAATGTAGTGCATCATTTTATATAGAATTTACTAAAATATTAGGCTATATACATAAAAACGGCATTTAAAAAGCAAATTATCATTATACATCATTAAAAACTAACTGTTTACAAAATTACACAAAATTCTACTGTGCAAACAAATTACGAATGTCAAACGAGCAAACCCAAGAAAATAGGAAACATATCAGGTTACAAGAAGATTTTTGAGAGATTTTTAAACGCTGTGATAGAATGTGAATACCTAATATTAGGTTTTAGGTGGTTCCACAGAATAACGGCGGCAAAATGAAACGTTTGATGGCTATAATTAGTTTTTACCTGAGGTAACAACAAGTTGTTATTCAAGGCAAATCTAGTAGTGTTATGATTCACTAAAGTACCTACGTCAAGAAGTTCACCACATAATTGGTTGTTTAGTAGTTTAAAAAATACCTATGTTATAATTGAACAATGCCGTGACAGATAAAACTGCATTTTCGCGGAGTAGAGGTGATGCACCTGAATGGCGAGGGCTGCTAGTAATGTTACGGATAGCTTGATTTTGAATGTGCTGAATGGATGATAGCTGGGTGTAATATGTGTTACCCCAATCAGTGATACCATAGTTGATATGACTGTGCATGAAAGCGAATTAAAGTAATAACAAAGCCTTGGTTGGAAAGAACGGTCGTGCCTTCAGCAATGTCCTGGCGCCAAATGCTATTTTTTTCTGTTATCATTGACGTGAGAAGTGAACTTAAGGTTAGTGTCAAGAATTATACCAACAAATTGGACGCAGTCACATCATACGATCTATTAGTGCCAATTTTCTATTCTGGCCATTTAATTAACACGTTCTGGCGGCTTCTAAAGATCATAAATTTAGTCTTAGTAGGATTAATATTTAAATTATTTCTGCAGCACCACTCAGTCACACCCATTAAAGCAGCGTTTATTATATCAGTTAGGGATACTATAGATGTGTCTGATAATGGTAGTGTGGTATCGTCCACATATAAAAGACAGTTGTATCGGTGTAAAAAGTTGGTTAAGTCACTGATAAAAATATCAAACAATAAGGCGCCGAAAATGGAACCCTGTGGGACACCTTGGTTAATAGTTTTACAGTCGGAGAACGAGCCAGCTGAAGCTACCACGTATTGCCTATCAACCAAGTAATTTTTTTATAGAGTAAGTGCTGTAACGGTTATACCATATGCTTCGAGTTTCGTGAATAAAATTTCAGGATGGATGGTATCGAAAGCTTTTCTGAAGTCTAAGAATACTGAGCCAACATATTTACCACAGTCGATAGATTTTTAATGAAATCAGTGAAGGTTAGTAAAGCCAAGCAAGTGGAACTTCCCGCACGAAAACCGAACTGTGAATTATCTATTATGTTAAATTTTCTTGTATAGTTAGTTAAGCGTTTTGCAAGTAACTGTTCGATGACTTTGCTGAATCTGTAAAGGACTGAAATTGGTCTATAGTTGTTAATTAACTCATTGTTACCTTTCCTAAATACTGGAACAACCTTGGCCCTCTTTAGGTTTTTAGGAAAAATGCCTAACTTAAAAATAGTATTAGTTGCGATACTTATTGTTTCCGAAACGATTTCAGCAACAAGTTTTAAATGACGCATCGAAATATTATCCAAACCGGGACTGGTATTTTTGATGTTACAAATCGTTAAGTACACTTCATTGGCAGTAACAGGGTATAGATACTACGAGTGTCGGGAGCGTGGTAGGAATTTCTGATTAGTAGTGTTAATGCTTGGGGTTGATAACGAGAAAAAGTTGCTGAAAGCATTACCAACGTCGGATGACTGAAGAAAGACTGTCCCGTTAAAGTTAATTTTATGAAAATGATTACGCGAGGACACTGTATTTAAAATTCACCGAATAGTTTCCATTGTTCTGGGGGGTTATGGTTAATATTCGTAAATTCGGTTTCATAATATTGACTTTTAGCAAGCTTATGTAGTTTACTGAGTAATATTAGTATATTTTTATAACGTTGGGTTGAAGCAGTGTTAAAAGGTCGACGTTTTGTTTTCCGGTAAAGGTTATCTTTTTTGCGTAAACTTGGCAGTAAGGCATTCGTCATCCAAGGGTCGCATGCTTGTTTGTACTGTTTTTTTTTACTTTTAACAGTTGTTGTGCTCAACGATACAGCCTTGAAAAACAATGTACAGAATTCATCGAGAGCCTTCACCGGGTCAATAGCGGTATTAACACCAGACCAGTCAGTACTGACAATGGTATCAGTGGATTCATGTTTACAAAAAACAGAAGTAAAAATAATTTATCAGGGAGTGAAGCTGAACTATCTAATCAAACAAAAATGGGGTAATGGTCAGTTATGTCAGTGCACAATACACCAGCTAATGGAGTAGGGGTTAGATTCGATAATGCGTGATCTAGAAGTGTTTTAGAACCCCTAGGTCTGCATCTTGTGTAGGTGTTAATTGGGGATTCGAGTCCATAGCCAGAGAAGCTATAAGTGTAGTCAGTATATACCTTAGCACTTGTATCGAGAAGGCTTAAGTTTGTCACCTACTATCATAACGTTCCTATTTTCAAATGATGGCTTGTTAAAAATGGTATCAAGAGCACGATGAAATTCAGGGACGGAAGATGACGGAGAACGATAGACAGAGCCAAGAACAAAATTTGTACGATTATGCGCAAGTAAGAGATCTTCCATTTCTAACCAAACAGCTTCGCAGTTGCTAATATTGAATGATAGATTATGCCTGTGGGTGTATATGATGGTGGGATCAAGGAAAATGGCAGCCCTTCCGTAGCTATCCGAGGGTTGATGACAGTATTTAGCCTGATAAGATGAAAATCTATGCAAGTTATTATCGCTATCAGAAAGTCACGTTACAGAAATGCATATTGCTGAGAAATGGTGGTTGAGGGATGTGATAACGTTATTGATACTATCATTATTTTTTCGTATGCTTCGCGCGTTGAAGTGGATCAATGAAAAATAACTTTTTGGTAGAATATGATTAAAGTTGTCTGGAGATAGCAGCGACATGAAAATTTTGGGTGCGCAGTTGCGCGGGGAAAGCGGCAAGAGATAAGATGAGCGATATTAGGTGAAAACGTGCAGGTCAGATTCTGATGGAATGTGATACGTCTTACTGTCACTTTTCTTACGTGCCAAGATGTGGCAGTTGTCAGTCCGCAAGAATTGCCAGCCCTTTTGCGTTTTGAGAGCAAGTGCCTTGCCAAATAGCTTTTTGTTGTCAGCGGTGAGATTGTCATATTTAAACACTGGCGTCTTCAAGCTTCCCGGAAAACCAATGTGGTGGGCGCACAGACGAGCCTACCTGTCCTTGCGCAAGAAATCGTTCTTCTTTTCGCGACAAAGAAAGCGGGCAATTATATTTTTGTCACCAGATTTCGCGGGGACACGGTGCACGACGTCTAGGTCGGATGTCGCAACAGGACACTCAGAGATCTCCCCTATCAGCTGAACAATCGCCGCACAGTCCTCTTCCTTGATAGAGGGAACATCTCTAATCTCTCCGTTGTGGCTTCGGCAGTACTGTTCTACTTCGGAAACTTTCTTTTCTAACAACGTGAGGCTTGGAGCTAGTTGGTACTGCATAGTGCAAATTTAAAGCGCAACAAATTTAGACAAAAGACGAATGACGAATGACACAATCAGGAGCGCTCTAGTTCATTGTTGCGCAATACAAGTGCTTTGTTCGTGGAAATGAGCTCGACCTGTTTCTCCTTCATCTCATCAAACAGGTTGCTCATGAGCTAAACACTTTCCGCCAAGGATGCCTGCTCACCGAGCCCTTGATAGCTAAGCCTTTCTATATTTTTGTTCTTAGTTCAAGCACTAATGCATATACGTTCCCCTTGAGTGGACCCTCGACCAAGTGGAGCCTTTTTGCGAGTTCCACATTTGTCGGCATCATTCAGCACAGAGCAAGTATGGCAAAACAGAGATCTGGTTAGCAGCTGTGGCGTAAGCAAACAATAAAAAGACCTCTGAACCTAAAATTTCGTGGAACCAACGTGGATTGCAGACCGGGAGAATTTCGATGCGTGGACTGGTCGCCGCAACCACCGCTGCCAGAGAGGGACGGAGCGCCTTCCTGGGACCTTTTGTGGCAGGGCCAACTGTAGTTCGCGCAGCCGCAGGGAGCTGCGTCGAAGACGAGGTTGGCGACGGCGATATGCAGTGGTGTGGCCACACGTGGAAGTTAGCCACGCTCGCCGATGAAACTGCGCTGATATGGCAGGAGACGAAGCCGCGTCACACCAGGGCAGGGCAGGGAGGCAAACGTTGATTGCAGAGCGCGAGAATTTATACGCGTGGACTGGTCGCCGCAACCACCGCTGCCAGAGGGGACAATTGGTCCTAGAAGGTGCTTCGAATCAAATGCTGTTCGAGGAATGGAAGTATAAAAAGATTTTGTTTGACAGCAAATGATTGCAAATTTATGTCGGTGATCAGACTGTCAGGAACATATCAATGTACAGAAATTACATGGAACGGAAGTCGCCATTGTGATTATATATTCTATGTAATAAACAGAGGCGTAAATGCTGACGGCGATGGGCAGCAGAGCAAATTGCAATATATTTTGCTGTCTACTGTAATTGCTTTAATAAATCGTACAGGGTTGTTTTGAATGATGTCGAGATATCTGACTGAAATTTGTGTGCCTGGATCGCTTATTGATACAGCCTATTTAAAATTAGATCTTGCCAAGTTGTGAACAAAAGTGTCTTAACGGAAATGGGAGCGTATAAAAAGCAAAAGAGCAAACATGCCTTTGGCACTCTTATTAGGTGTTCGAAATTCAATGACCATGAAAGGGACAAAGTTTTGTGCATCCCTCAGAAGTGCTAATATGGGGAGCATTGGTTGGTGGTGTACTGACAGAAAGCAAGTTCGACTTTTTGTCTGCGCATTCGAACCGGACGATCAAGGAAGCGATTGCGCTGCGGGCATGCAGGTCCGGATGAGACGCATATTTGCGTATCAGGGGAGCCGGTGGCACCTTTGGCGGAGTCGCCAGGTTCCTGTTTTAGCGTTGCTTATCCTACGAGTGCCAAGGGCCGTAGTTGACAGCACATCAGGGCGATACACCGGGTGGCATGAAAAGTGCAGCAGTGCTGCGTGCAGATTAGCACAGGAATGCCTCCGATAATTTCGCTGATGGCATAGGGAAGCAGCCCTTCTGGCCTAGTGTAGCTCACTGCCACTTTGGGCAGGTCCAACAGTTACCAAGAGTAGGCGTTACGTAGGCGTTCTGAAAAACTTATGCTTGTTGAAATCCGAGTTCTGGCTTGCCGGGCCCCATGGCTCTAGCTTTTAATCGTTCGTTTCCTCCTCTCCTCTTGTCAGCTTAAACCGTCAGTGATAAGGTGGGCGTCGCATTTGAGTTGTCCTGTGCTCATTCGTGTCATGCATATTCGTGTCGAGGGCATAATCCTAATTCATATTAAACGTTACATGAATGACCTGAAACATTACAGGCCTATCAGCCTACGGTCAGGCGTATACAAGGCGCTTAACAAGGCACTTAAGAAGGTAACATAATTTCTGCCACTTTTGATTTCACTCAACGTAATGAACAAGCCGGGTTTTGTAACGCATAGTCAACAATGGACCATATTCACGCAATCAATAAGGGTATAGAGAAATGTGCGGAGTATACTGAACCCCTATATATCGCCTTCATTGAATATGAGAAAGCATTTGACTGGGTCGAAACCTCAGCAACCATTCAGGCATTATGGGACAAGGGTTTAAACGAGCATTATGTAAAACTTCTACAGGATATTTACAATATTTACAATTCAGCTACGATCATCCTCCCTAATGAGAGCAGCAAAATACCTATAGGAAGGGCGTCAGAAAAGGAAAAACAGTCTCTTCTATGTTATTCACAGCATGTTTACAATAAGTATTCGGGACGTTACATTGAGAACAGGTGGGATTAAGGGTTAATAGAGAATACCTCAGTAACCTCACATTTTCTGATGACATTGCCTGTATAAGTAAATCGGGGGACCATTTCAAAGCACGCATGCCGCACTGGACAAACAGAGTACAACTGCGGGAGTGAAAATAAAAAACTAAAGTAATGATCAATAACCTCGGCAAAGCCCAGCGATTTGAGATAAGTGTTGAGGCAGTAGAAGTGGTAAGCCAATGAGTTTACTTTGGCCAAGCTGTGTCCCTGGATCGCAAGCATAAGTCAAAGATAATTATAGGGATAATAATGGGGCGGAGTGCGCTCGGCAGGCATTCCCAGATAATAAATAGCACAGTTTCATTGTCCATGAAAGAGAAAGTGTTTGACAGCAGCATCTTACCGGTACTCACCCACGGAGCAGATAGCTGGAGGCTCACTAAGAGGGTTCAACTTACATTGAGGATGAATCAGGTAGCAATGAAACGGACGATGATAGGAGTTACATTAAGGGACAAGAAGGGAGCGGAGTGGGTCAGGGAACAAACGCGCGTTAAGGACATATTAGTACAAATTAAGAGGAAGAAATGGACATTGGCAGGACATGTAATGCGAAGGCAAGATAACCGTTGGTCATTAAGGGTAACAGAATGGATCCCTAGAGAAGGCAAATGTGGTAGAGCGCGGCAGAAAGTTGGATGGGAATATGAGATGAAGAAGTTTACGGGGATAAATTGGTCGCAGTTAGCACAGGACCGGGGTGAGAGGAGACAAATGTGAGAAGTGTTTGCCCTGCAGTGGGCATAGATAGGCTGGTGGTGGTGATGATGATGATGCTCATTCAGACAGGGGTGTTCGCGTCGAGGTGTAGGATAGAGGGGAGCATGTGCAGTTTTTTTTTATTTGCGACAGTATGCCCGTTGGCATAAATACTATGCTACAAGTATAGGTTACCTCCCGTGTCGCGAACAAACGCAAGGAGGGAGCGGTGGTGGGGTCCCCATATCCACCGATGGAGGTCAGGTGGTCTGCCAGGGTGGAGGCCTGTGCCTCGAAGGTGTCGTGTTCTGGCCGCTTGCAATGAAGGGCACGTCCACAGCAAAAGTTCTGTGTCGGCATCTTCGGCAGGAGCCGTGCAGAAGGGGCAGCTCTGGTCGAACGGGGCATGGTAGCGTGGTGGCCACTCCCGGGTAACAGCGGGAGAGAGGGCTACACCAACACGAAGTCTTCGCAGCAAGACTTCCTCCCAGCGAGCGAGTCGGCTAGGGAGGTCCGTTCCACACGGTGGAATTAGAGCTCGTGTGGCGCGACAAAGATCTTCTTTCCTGTGTAAAAACTGTCCTGGGGTATCTAATGTCAGTAAAGGCAATGGTCGTGGAACAAATGCAGTGTGGCAGGCACCATCCGCCGCAATGTGAGCGGGAAGCGTATTTCGCCGGACCCACGAGAGCCGCAGAGGGCAGGGGTACGTATCCAGTATGTCATGAATGTCCCTCGAGATAGCCGAGTTGTTATTCACTCGACGTAAATCACGTATGGCCACCGTGGAGTCTGTATAAATTTGCATGAGAGAGTGCTCTAATTGCCTGGTCTGGGCAACGAAGTGAACTCTGAGTACTCTGCAAGCGCACAGCAAGTGAACCGCAAAAGTTATGAACAATCTTTGTTGGGCATCCGGAAAGAACATTCGTTCGCGAGTGTGGGAAGAGACGATAGACGTTTTTAGATGTTTTGTAACTGCTGAAGACGTAGCCGGATTTTGTGGCGTTGGGTTTGTTTGCGTGTCTTTTTCTCTCGTTCAAGTGAACTAAGAATTTTGCATGCATCTGTAGTGGTATTGTGGTTTGTGTTATTACTATGCTGCTTTTTAAGGGTTCGCACATGTGTGCTGGATTTAAAGTGATTTCACTTTTCTGTGTCGAGTTGTTGAAAGCTTTTCCCTTCTCGGAGTATAGCGAGTTTGTATTTTTCTTGATTCGATAATGAATGTCCTCTGGGACAATTTCAAGTTTACACTCTGTCTTGTTTAGCGTTTTCATTTACGTTTTAGTTTGCGGAAGGCTACCTTTTTTCGTAAAGATAACGAAGAGTTTGTTGTTGTACGTGCCTTTCTTTGTTACAAGTGCCTTTTGGGACAATTAAGACTACGTTTTGTTCCTTCGTAACGTTTAAGCTACATTACGTCTGTGCTGCATGCTGTGCTGCTCTGTGCTGCATGTTGTGCTGGTGCATGCTGTGTAATATGTAGCGAGCGCTATAAGTGGCTGTCTTGGTGGTTTCACATTGGGTTTTTGTAACGCACAGCCAGAGTTTATGTTGTCCGTACAGCTAGTCTATGGACAACGTTCGTTGGGGGGAGGTGCCTGGTAGGGGTCCCTCACTTATAATTAAAGCTGACTTACAACTAGATATCTGTCGCTGGGGTTAGCTTGTTTGCCTGCCGGTCCAGATGACTTGCGCGTGACGACATAAGAAAAAACCGCTAAGGCTTCGATGTTATTCGCCGCGCTTTTGTGTTCACCCGACGAGCGTGTCCGGGGACGATGCATACAAATGCGGCGGTCATGCCATAATAGCTGAAAGCGATGTTAGCTTTTGAAGGACGATTTCGTTGTGTTCGTTTGGGAAACCGGCGGAGGGGGACGATTCACATTTTAAAGACCGCCATTACCACCAGGAGAATGCCCGAACCGGACAGGAATTCGAGGTCACTCGAGGGGTCAAAACGCAGGAAGATAACACCATACGTCCTGGCTACGGCACATGCACTGCTCAAAGCTACCAGGCGAAATTCCATTGGTCCCACGGCTGACCCTGGCGACTCGGTGGTTGGGATGCGTCAATGGGTAGTTGACCGGGCTTTGTGTGGCGTTCCCCGTGTTTACAAAGAAAATGAATTCGGGCAGCGTTGAGCACAATCATTGGCGTCACGTTATAAGCATTACTTTAGGACAAGCCGCCATAAAATCGATGGCCGCCGAAATGTTTGCTTGCCCTTGTTTGGTTCCATTTGGGTTATATTTGGGTCTTCTGAACCCCTATGGGGTTCGGTATAAGAGTGAGAGAGGTGGGTCAAGTGACTATTTAGAACTCACCTAGCTTTGTCATGGTGGCCAATCAGTGGTCTAGGGTGGGTAAATCAATGATCCATGCTATCTCTCAAGACGTGACGTCCCGGTTGTGGTAGTTGTTTTAGTGAAAAAACCGAGGAGTTTGATGTTTTGAGAGCAACAGAGAGGAGAGCAGACACCAGCGAGCCCCACTCAAGGCGGGCTTTGCCCGACCTCTCTTGTGCGATAATGAGCATTGAGAGTTCTGAATACGTAGTGTAAATAAAGTGTACATATTGTAAATTTTGAGTTTGCTTAGAGTAGACCGTCGTCGGCTACGTGCAATCGGCCAACGAGCCAGCCAGTCACCGCTTGAGCGATCATCGCTTAGATCATCGAGCGTCAGGTACCGATGCATCGGGTGAATTCATCCTCGGGTGAATTGATAGTTCGGTACGGGATAACGATTTATGGATGAGCTTCAAGGCAGCAATGAATAGGACTCTGTTTTCTGAATGCCCGAATACATATTCGGTTATGTTTAAGAGGTATTGCAAAAGACGAAATGAGCGACTGGTTATGATAAAAAGCGTTTACAAGAGCTCCCTCAGCTTTCTCGCAATTCTCAATCTTGCTAAAGTAGTTTTAATCGGTATAAAGGGGAATCACTAAGCTCACATGCCAAATAGGTTTGGTGACGGCGATTCTGTCGCGTGGTCGTGTAGCACCAAGTTAGCACATTTGAATGGCTAGCGTCTGCTGTCTCCCCCTTCAAAAGACGCTCATCTTAGTTTTCTTTCTGGAGACCTACGGCTGGGCTGTGGTGACAGCATCCGCCGCCCCTGCTCTGCCGTGGCCGACGCTGCTGTGTGCAGGATTCCGCCCCAGCAAAATCGACGCAACTGCTGTCAAAATATCTGGTTGCGCTCTTCTTAGAGCTGAGTGTGAGGATTCGAGTGACGTCGCATGGGCAATTGTTGTAGGTGTGCTTTAAACATTCGCTTTCCACCCAGGCGGCACAGAAGGTGTCTGCCAAGACCGGCCCGTCTATGGCCGCTTTCTGTCATATCCGGCCAGCATCCAGGTTCTGGCAGCCGCCGATTATACGATGAGCGGCCAACATTCGGCAACCAGCGCTCTGTTATTTCTCCGGCCGCCCTTGTTCAGATGCACAACGGCAGCTACCCGGCTGCCAGATATTCAGTTCACCTTCGGCAGCCGATGTTGAGAAAGTGAACGGCCGAAGTGCGGCTTTAGGGCATCCGGTTTTTCTTCGGGAAGCGGGGTTCAGCCGAAGCACGGCAAGCGACTGGCAACATAAAATCCGTATTCTTGTGGCTGTTGGTGTTCAAAAAGAGACCGGCCGCAACGCGGCGGCCTCACATTTGCTTTTGCAACGGTGAACCACGCGTCCGGCGGCAGAATATTCCTTTTGTTCGGGCGAACGGTGCTATACAGGTGACCGGCCGACGCACGGTCCCAGAGTGTACAATTTTCATTCGGTTAGCGGTCCTCGGCCGAATTACGGCAAGCAAATGGCCACAGTATTTTTTGCAACCGGTGTTCAAGAGGTGACCAGCCTACATAATGTCCCAGGTTATACGTCATTCTTTCGGTAAGCGTCCTACAGCCGAACAATGGCACGGGTCTGGGCGCAGAGAATTCGTGAACAGACGTGTTTGGAAAGAGATCCACCGATGTAGGACCAGTTTTTTCCTAGGTGCAGAAAGAGCCGTTGGGTCGCCGAATGACGCAGACGCGTTTTTTATCCGTTCGGTGTTTGTACGTTTTAAATGAACGAACTTCGCTTGTCAAACAGTAATGAGGGTTCTAGGTGAATGGGCGAGGTGCAAGGGCTCACTGTACGTACCAGGGAACCTTTTAGGCCATCGGAATGCCATTTATTGTCACAAAAAGGCTGTGTCACACCGACGGGTGAGCTAAGCCTCGCCAGTTATACCCGCTACTACGCCTCACGCACCGGCTTCGTCGATGCATCAGCTCGAGGCTATTTGCCTCCTCATGAAATGGAGACCATTGGAGACATCGACCCGACAGGGATGTTCGACCCGAGGTGACGGTGGTTCACCAAAATAAGTGGCCTTAAAGGGCGTCGAGCAAGCGGCCGCCACGCAGGAGCTCAACCGGCGCTATGTCAAGGACTCTCCACCAAAGAAAGGCAAGGGCGCGCAAAAGCGCAAGTTTGCGGCTATTCTTCTCGCAATAATACTGCGAAAAGCAATGTTGCACTATTTTGTTTGTGATAAACGTAGATGAGGCTACGCTCGTGCATTGGGAGGCTCAACTTCGTGCCCTGCTTCATAGTATTTTATGACTGTATAATTAAAAAAACACGTGTGAATTTAAATTTGCCATAACAACAGAGCCTTGTGAATGGCGAAGCCTCGATGTTAATTTCGTTGCCGTGTTTGAAGGTCAGTTAGCTACACCTCAGAAAGGATTCCGTTGTTTAAACACACTTACCAGAATTCTAGCAAACACGGATTTCGTCCGGTTTTTCATGCTCAACGCAGCTTGTTGACTTCACGCACGATTTGGCTCTAGCAAGAGATAAGTTTAAGTAGTTGACTGTATTTTCTTTTACTGCAAAAAAAAGCATTTGGAGGTGTTTTATATAAGCTTCTTGTTAGTACATTGCGGGCTATAAACTGAATGTATCGGTTATTGCATGGATAGCGCAGCTTGTTGACTTCACGCACGATTTGGCTCTAGCAAGAGATAAGTTTAAGTAGTTGACTGTATTTTCTTTTACTGCAAAAAAAGCATTTGGAGGTGTTTCATATAAGCTTCTTGTTAGTACATTGCGGGCTGTAAACTGAATGAATCGGTTATTGCATGGATAGCCGATTATATCTCTCTATGACAGCAGTCGGTCGCTCTCAATGGTTGTTCGTCCGGATATGTTCCCGTGACCTCAGGAATTCCCCAAGGGTGAGTTGCGGAGCCTTTTTTGTTTCGGTTATATCTTAATGGTATTACTATTGGCCTCAAATTTTTGTTCAAAATGTTCGCGAATGCCTGTGTAGTTTACAAAACTATAGCGAATGAACGTGATTCCGAATACCTGCAACATGATTCTACCTTAATAGCATGCTTGTCCGCTAATTCAGAAAAGTATTTGAATCTTAAAAAGTGTGTTAACTTCACCTATACAAGAAAACCTTCGTTATAATTGGATACGTACCGCGTAAATTACACAGCTTTAGGAACGGTCGGGGAATATGAATAACTAGGAGTTTTTAACGAGAGGTTAGAGGTTAAATAGGCCCGTTCACAACACAAAAGCTGTGGCTGCACGTGTTTTTGCCTTTCTGAGATAAAATTTCAGCGAACCTCCAAGTACCCTAAAGGAACAACCGTATTTTACTAAAATGCGCTCAATGTTGCAGTACGCATGTGCTTTCGGGGATCTCTACACCAAAGAGCTGGTTGATACGCTCGAAAACACACAGAATAGGGCAGTGCGTATTAGGGTACTTGTCACTGTCAACTTATCATGAGGGAAAGTAAAAGTAAATTTGAATTGTAAGACGGGAAAGATCAGACGTGAAACCTGAGTTTGAATTTTTTTTTGTTATATCTATCATTCGAAAACTGGAATAGAAGGGGAGAAGTATATGCAAGCGCCATTCTACATATCCCGCTATAGCTTAAAGCAAATTATTAGCTTTTCTTTAGGGGTGACGCCTTCCGTGATGCATTCTATGCTAGATCAATATGATAGTGTAATTATCGTCCACGTATGATTGTACCAACTGTTTATAATGACGATTTTCACATAGCTTTGTGGAAATATTTTGTTTTTTGGTCTCATATTTGATGCTTAGTGTTACATATGTCCCTGCTGTAAAGCTTGCAAAGACAAGGAGGTACCAAATAAATAACTAAATAATAAATAAATAAATAAATAACCAAATAAATAAATATGCACAGCCGCAAGTCCGCCTCCGATGGTTTGAGAACCTTACACATTCAAACTTGACCATTGAAATATTTATTGTTTTATTCTTTGCAGTTTGCAAGGTTTGCTGTATGAATACTACCATTGCTACGTTATTGGTTTTAAACAAATTATGAAACTCTAGTCTTATGCCTTTCCTTGCATGAACACAGAGGGATACAACTGCAGCCACCTGAAGCAAGGTGTCACTCGCCACGCGTCTAGAATTTTTTACCGTAGTAAGGCATTAAAGGAAAATTAAGTTATTTTGGGCTATTAAGTGGTGTGCACGTAACTCATGAAAACAACATAAGAAATACATTGAAAATGAAAGCACTTTTTGGATATCTCCTAGGATCAGCCCTGTGAAAGATCATCAGAAATGTTGATCGAGTATGAAATTTCTTTGCCAGAAAAATGGGCAAATACTGGAGCCACGTTTTGTGTGAAGGAAATTATATTGAATTCTCCCCAGTTTTTGAAGTACTAGAACGCTTCGTAAAGGCATTCGCGCCGGTTTTATATACAACAAAACTGGCCAAGCAACTGTCGTTAAAATGGTTGATTTAGTCAGAGCATGAAAGTGCTCAGGAAGATTGTCCTAAATGAAATTGGCTAAAAGCAGCACTTTCATCTCTGTGAAATTCAACAGCCTCCGGCCCCGCCTCCTTCCCCGTTTATTGCAGGTAAGCCGCCGCACAGAAGATAGCAGGATATGGACAATACAACTTTTCCAGATCTACAAAGTACTGAATATTTTCTGTATTCGACGGTAAAAGAGAAGCAGCAATTAAAAGAACGACGATTTGTGAGAACTGTTTAATAAATTAATTTTGGTGTTAACTGACGCTGATAATTAAGCAAGGCTGCTCTAAAGGCTGGACGGGCGGTAGTTGCGCGTGGGCTCAATTTGATGTGGCTGCATTGGCCCAAAATGCTGGGATTGTGCTGCTGCGCAGCGCGACTGAGTCATCTGCTTGCGCGACATGCAGTGACCGGCCTGAGTACAGGCAACCTAGTTTGGCTGAACTCCAATGCCCGTAGCATGGCCATATTTTCGACAGGTTTATTACGGCTGGAGTCCGACGACCGCGTCTCGGCTGTACTCCGGTGGCCGTACTTCGGCCGTACACGGGTTGCTTTGGAATCGCGGGAGCCCTGCGGCTGGAATCTGGCCTTATGAACGTAAGCTGGCGGACTGGCCAACGTACACTGGCTGTTGGACACCCTTGGCAGTACGGCCGTATACGGCGGAAAGACCCACATTTGGACACGGGCCGATTATGGCTGCCGGAAAAAGGCCAGACAGAAAATCACCGGACAAAGTACACGGGCTTGATTTAGGCCGAACAGTCCTGTGTTGCCTGGCAACCACCTTGACAGCTTGAACTGCAGCCGATTTTTTTTCTGTACTCATTTAAAGTACCAAGAATGGGCGGGTGCGCGCACGTGACCACGGGCTTTGCGGCGATCGCCCAGCTGTAAACAAAACCAAGAAAATGCCTAACGTTCGTGTTTGCGTGCCTCGCGGCGATCGCGCAGCGTCATCGGCTCCCACGTTGGTGCAGCCAAATATGCCCCACTTAAGGAGATTGGCCAATATTGCAACGACCTCCCGGCCATTAACAACCAGAAAATGCCGAGCGATCGGGTGTGCATGCCTAGCGACTACCGCCTAGCACGTTTGCAAGCCAACCATACCGACTTGTCAGATAGGCCACGTAATGTAAAAAAGTTCGACTCAAACCCTGCAGTAACCGGCAGGTAGTAAGTGAAACGATCCTGGCCAATCCCCCAAGTTGGTATGCGCCACAAACTGCGCAGGAGGCTGCCTTGTTCTTGCTGCGGCAGGAAACTAAACATCCCCCTCGGGAGGGGCGCGATCAAATGCAGAGCATTTCCGGGGGCGCACGACGTTGAGTAGTTTGCGTTACGTTAAGGTTGTTGCACTTGTTGCTGTTGGTTGTTGTATTGTAATTAAATGAGGAGACGTAATTACCTGGTCACGTGACATCATCTATTAGCAGGTGGGTATGACATCATTTATTAGCAGGTGGGTATGATTATTGTGGCGCAGTGGGAAGAGCACCATGTACATCGCGTTCCGCTCACAGGTAGTGAATCCGTTGTATCAGCAGCTTCTTGACATAGTTTGAATGAGTCAAGGATATAAGGCGCGTTCTTAGCCCTCCATTCTATGTCGGCTTTGTGGCGCAGTGGGTAGAGCACCATGTACCTTGTGTTCTGCCCGCAGGGTCGTGGGATCGAAACCAGGCACCGGTTAGTGTTTTTTTTATATAGTGTAGTTGGAGGGGTGCGGACGACGATGGACAACTACAACGGGTGACATCGTGAGTTAAAGAAATGCTCTGCATTTAAAAGAAATCTTAAGCGTTCACCGTTATGATGGCAACGGTTGCTCGGAACGAGAACAACAGGTCATAGAGTTCGCCCCTCCAGTGGGATGGTAAAAAATTACAATTTAAAAACATCAAAGAAGATCACGCTCATGCCAACAGTGATGGACTATCGGTCTTTGTGGCAGCAAGGTAGAAGCACGTCGGGTGGTATCGGGAGCTTAAACCATGGTGATGGTAGTGAAACGTTCCTACAGCTTCGCTACCACGAATTGTTACGCGTTACTGGGGGCTTCCTTAATTTACTTTCGTGGGCCGAACTGATGTCTGAAGCATCTTAAGTTTGCTGAATATTCGCGAGGAATACAGGAGGGCGAGACCCTTGGCCTAGTCAAGGCTTTGTTCATCTCGCGGCTAACCGACGCCCTTCCCGATGCTATATTAGGCTGCGCTACTATGGCAGGACCGACACCCTGATTTAAAAGAGATATCATTCTCACATCATTTCGATCAGTTCATCGACCGAGAGCAGTTGCTCCACCTATAGGCGCCTAATACTGCTGTTGAACTAGTCGAGGCAATGTACGGCCGCGAGCTTCTGCATCTAGGCAAGGCCTTGCTGACGACGTCTTAGCCCATAGACCATGACATCCCCCAAATGAAGATTACAGCAACCACTAGACGTACCTGCACCTGTGATAATATACCCCATCGTTGCTTATCTCCGTTGCAAGGTTTCCCTCAAGTCGAATGAAGAAGCGGGGTAGGAGCCCGCACTAGCAACCAACGGACAAGGATCGACATGCGGAACGATGACCGCCGTAGCCACTTCAACACTAAATCCCGTAAGGTGCATCACCTTCCCTCAGCAACCACTCACATGCGGAGGGCGCTGTCATTGCACTAGCCACCTCCAGGACAACTGCGGAGATCATTCTGGTGCACTAACAACAGGCTAGCCCAAGTATTTTTGCTGGTAAAATTCCAAAGATGGCTTGAAAGATCCTGCTTAAGAGGGCACCGGAAAGAAATTAAAGGTAGTTTTGATGGACGTCCCCCAATGAAATCGCCTGAGATGTAACAAGATAGGCAATCTGAAGGTCTTAAGTAGACACTGTTCATCCTTCGCTTTCTCATTAGGAAAGAACACCAAAGAACACATCCGCATACATTTCCAACCAATGGGCAGAAGCAGTGTGTCGGGAATCTCTAAATCTTTTTCTTCATACGGGAAAAACTCATTGATTTACGTTACGACTACTTCCTGCTGTACAAATAGTGTGCTTCGCAGTCCACTCTGTAACACATGTTATGAGAGACTTCGGCAAATCCCTAGATTACTCTAATTGCGCACCCTTCCGGTGAGCAGTGAAGGGAGGAGCTCCTCAGCTCCGTGCCCGCATCCCAGCTTCGGCTGGTGCAAAGAACTATTGCAGCACAAGTCTCTCTTGGAATCCGGACTCACTACCAATTTGGATACATGAAATAAAGATTACTCTGTCCTCCTGTATCTCTCTGTTACCATATGAATTCCGCCCTTAGCAAATTTTATTACTGTGAGTTGGCTCCGGCATAGGAAATACCAATTCAAAAAAGAAAATTTGCAATTTGCAAAAGTGGTAAAGGAGATTTTATGCCACTTCTTTACGTTCAGGAAAGTTAGTTATATTCAGCAAAAAAATTTCTGAATTGTGTGCCAGCAGTGACTTTATCTACACACGTTTTTACAGAAAGCTTTATTAGCACCCTTCTATTTTGGAACTCGAAAAATCCTTTACCATACCAAGGATTACAGCAAAGCAGATTACAACTCTTTTTTACATTCTTGGCTTGTATGCATGAATAACAAGCATCTGTTGTTCCTTGAAGCGCCGTCCAGAATCCTGCTTTGACAATCCTTCGAGAAAGTCATAGGTGAACTTCCGAAGCTCCGGTTTCTCTTCTTCCGTTATCAAACGATGAACAGGGTTTGCTCTGGTGTAGAAATCTATAGTCAAGAACCAAAAATTAGAAAATGCAGAATCTAGTGAAGAAATCTAATTTCGGAATTCTCCTTGAAAAACTACGTAACACAAAATATATTACAGTCATTCTTTACAAATATTATTTTTTCTATGCTTTAGGCATTGAAAGGTTATGTAGGAAAAAGAGAGATGTTGTACAGTGCGCATAAAACAGAGGGTACGAGTAGAGTGTGCGAGACCGCGAGAGAAGAAGATTGCATTGATTCAGACACAAATCAGATTGTATGCTGAGAGAAATCCCTCGCATGCGCCACTGATAGACGTGAGTCTGAGATAAAGGCTGTGGCCGTGAGGGCACTTCTCGGCCCTTTGCAATACGCCACTGCCTGCTTGAGTAAAGGTGAGTGCTAGAAGGTGCATTGCTGAGTAAGCGGCAAATCGTAAGGAATTGCGAATGACGACAAGGGTAGGCGGAGAGTGCTGAAAAGAGAAAAGAGATAAGCTTAGGCAGCAGCGCCGCTAAGATAAAGGAGTTTCCCTCTGGGAGACGAAGGTCATAAGGCATATCTGCAAGCTCTTCGAAGTGAGGCTGGTTAGGATATTTAGGAAAATGCCAATTTCTAATTTAACTTCATGCAGCACGTACAGCCTGTCAGATTGATTTTAACAATTGCACAAATGCAAAGCCAATGTGTTAGCAAATACCCACCAATAAAAATTGAAATATTCTACTCAATATGCACGAGTATTTCTGAACTGTGGTGAAGAAAGATAAACTTGCTCCAGACTTTCAACATAATTATGCCGTGGTTTCTGTGGAAGTGTTTGGTGAGTTGCCTACTACTACCGCATGTTTTCTTACCGTCTTCTGTGCACAATTGTAACGTGCGTATTTATAGGCAAGCATTAAACGTACAGCAGAGTGGTAAAACTGCCGCTTCCTAGCGCATATGTGTCGTCCAAATAATGTTACGGTGTGTACGTCAGGCCTTCTACAATCATTGCCCTTCCAATGAAACCTTAAAAGCTGAGATATCATTATTGAGACATCGCACCACACTGGTTTTCAGATATAAGAGATAGAAACCATGTGATTTTATGGGAGACGTGAGTCAGTTTCTGTTGAAACTTTCCAGCGGGAACAAATAGAGTGCGGCAGTTTTTGTGTTGATCGATATCTTCTCATGCTTCAATCGAGTTTTTGTCACCTTTCTTTAGAAGACGTGTTTGTGGAGGACAAACTCTACACTGGCTCCCGAGAATAACTTCCGTACGAATGGATTGACCAGATACAGTACAAAAAAAAGTGGCATATAGAACAAACCGTTTGCTGCCTCTTGCACAACCATCCATTCACGCTGCAAACAATAAACTTGTTGCTGCTTCGAAGCTCATTACCGTGGTTCACTTCTGTAACAGCACCTTTGTGTTCTAAGGTGCATAAAAGTTTTAACAAGCATGGTTGACACTTAGCCTTGCTCCTTCTAGGATATCGAAGATTTATTTGTGAGATATAGTGCAAACGCTCCTTCGATTTAGAAAATATGTAAGCAGTATATTTAGGTTCACCTTTTTTCTAGGTAGATTTGACATCCTTACAAATGTATTTATGAAATTGAGTTTTTAGATAGGGTTTCGCATCCAAATTAGTGGCGCAACTGTTAGGCATGACTTTGAAATGCAGTTCGCAATTGGACGCTGAAAGCATCGAAATCAGAGGGCACAAAAATGAAAAGTAGCCCCATATACCCACCGGCCGCTTCTTGTATGCTCGCTTGCATTGCTGCCGACGTACGTAGCACTTCCCCACTAAGAAGAACCAGTTTTGCCTCCTTCACCACGTTAGCAGCATGACAGCGCAGTGATACCATGTCCATATGATGCGTCGCAGGTATAAATGATTTCAGAACCTGTGAACAAAGAGGATACCTCAAAAAAACGCGTTGGGGTTGAGGCTGCCAATGTAGGCCAATTAGCAAGTTATTTAATCAAGTGTATAAAACACTTGTGGGAATGAGGGAATTTGTCGTCTCATGAAGTTGGCGATAATTTTTGGCTTGAAATCTCCACAGGTGACCTGCTATCAGAGGCTGGACCGGTTTTAATTTGACTAGTATAAGCATAGATATAAAACACAGTACAATAAGCAACGGAAAATGCGGTGTAAAGCTAAAACTTCAAATCACGGTGATGCTTTGTACAAAAACCGTAACTGTATTTTTATATTTGAAATCTTTGAAGTAACTATGTGGCAATTTATTCTTACTCAACACCTGGTAAGGTGTTCGCTTGGAGAATTATCTATTTTCATGGTTTCGGTCTGGTTTTAGCAAGGCTGACCTTTGCAGATAAAATCGGTAGTCAAACTAAAACAAAAACCAGTTATATCCAGTCTGAAATTTTCTGAACCAGCGAGGCTTTGATTTTATTGTTTGGGCTCTTGCTTCAACAAGTGCTCAACTTAAAAAAAGCAACGACTCCGCCGTAGCTGCAGAAAATCCCATGGCAGGAAAACCAAACGGAAGCTAAACGCGTACGCCGAGAAGCTCTCCCTTCGCTACCACTCATCTACAAGCCCACTCCACCTTCTATCAATGTGTCTGTGGACCCGTTTCATAAAGGCCGTCTTCGTGAACAACGATTGTGGCAGACTTCCGAAATAGTTCGACCTACAACTGATGTTCTATTAGCTGTTTTATTTGCTGCATCTGTTACTCCTCGAAAATATACCCAGCGGAAGCAAAATGAGCTTGAGATAAGTTCAACAAAATTATTGCACTACAGTATACGATTGTGCAATTGCCCTGCGCTCTTTCTTTTGAATTTTAAAGTGATGTACTCAAGCTTATTCCCTTACAACGGCACCTGAATATTTATGTCATTACTTCAAGGCGTTTGTCAAGTAATGAAATGGTTCCGACCCACTTTTGACACTTCCCAAAACTTTCCGCTTGACAGAAGCTTCATAAAGACAGGAAATTATAATTATGACTCACCTCCGAGTATTTCTTCCAGCGCGGTGACTCAAGTAGAGCGCTGTAGATGTCGAAGAGCACAAGGGTGTGTGAGAACTGAAGGAAGCACTCTCCGCCAGGAGCCAATAGTGTGGCAATATTCCGTACCGCCTGGTACTGATCGCACACCCAGTGGAGAGTTTGGAACGAGAAGACCATCTCGAACTGGCCCTGCTCCTTCACAAACCGGGCCACATCGTTGTCCACCATTAGATCAAGGTGTTTGTACTCGATCTTAGGATCCGCGCGGTTCTGACGGGCGAACTCCAGCATGGGGTCCGCATTGTCCACTCCAACCAGCTTTTCGCACCAGGCCGGCAAGCGTGGCAGCAAGTATTTGAACGTGAAGCTGCGGCGTGGTTTAAAAAACTTAGCATGATCAATTGGGGACACGCGATCGTACGCCCTAGCTTGAGCTCCCACTTCTAGTTGTAAAGGTAGGACCGATCATCAATCATCAGTAGATTTGCGCTTTATCGCGAGGTGTTCTTTCGGCCGCATTACTTCAACTTGCGGTAGCTGTACATCTTATAATTATTTTTTTCGAGAATATTTCAATCATAGATTTCAGATATGCAAATATACAAGAATAACACGTTAGGTTTTTGGGAACGAGCCTGTCTGCCCAGCTTGATCTGGAGTAAGAACACGTCAAAAACAAATATGCAGAGTATTCTAACTGGAAAGCTTGGCTTATTGGTAAGTGTATATCTTGCACAAGAACGAGAAAGAAAGAACATTGAAAGAGTATTGCAAAAGGCCATCCTTACTTGCGCCAACCCTGAGCAACGCTGCTCTTAGGAAGCACAACTTATATACAACTTATATATCATCATCATCATCGTCGTCTTATCTACGCCCACTGTAAGGCAAAGGCCTCTCCTATTATTCTCCAATTACATCGGTCCTGTGCCAACAGTGAACAATTTTTCCCCACAAACTTCTTGATCTCATCTGCCCGTCTAACTTTCTGCCGCCCCCTGCAACGCTTGCCTTCTCTAGGGGTCCACTCTGTTACAACGTAATGACCAGCTGTTATCTTGCCTTCGCAATACATGCCCTGCCCCCGTCCATTTTTTTTCCTAATTTCTACTTATATGTCCTTAACACGTGTTTGTTTCCTGACCCACTCCGCTCTCTTCTTGTCCCTTAATGTTACATCTATCATTTTCCGCTCCATTGCACGCTCAGTCGTTCTCAATTTCACTTGAACCCTCTTAGTGAGCCTCTAGGTTTCTGCCTCGTAGGTGAGTACCAGTAAGATGCAGCTGTCATACACTTTCTTCTTCATTGACAGTGGTAGGCTGCTATTCATTATCTGAGAGTGTCTCCCCTCTACACCCCACTCCATTCTTATCCTTCTAATTATCTCTGCCTCATGGGTGGGATCTGGGGTCACAACTTGGCCAAAGTAGATATATTCGCTTACCACTTCCACTGCCTCGCCACCTATATCGAACCGCTGTGCTGTCCCGAGGTTTTTGATCATTACTTTAGTTTTCTGCAGATTAATTTTCAGGACCACGGTTCTACTCGGTTCGTCCAGTGCGCAAAGCATCCTTTGCTATTCGTCCCCCGAGTTACTTAGCAAGGCAACGTCATCAACAAATCTGAGGTTACTGAGGTATCTCCATTAACCCTTACTCCCTCCAGTTCCCAATCCAAAGTTCTGAATACTTCTTGTAAACATGCTGTGAATAACATTCAAGAGATTCTGTCTCCTTGTCTGACACCCTTCCTTATAGGTATTTTACTGCTCTCCTTATGAAGGATGATGGTAGCTGTGGACCCATTGTAGATATCTTCTAGTATTCTTACATAATGCTTATCTGCCCCCTGGTTCCGTAATGCCTGAATGACTGCTAGGGTTTCGACCGAGTCAAATGCTTTCTCATATTCTCATCATCATCATCATCACCAGCCTATCTACGCCCACTGCAGGGCAAAGGCCTCTCCCATTATTCTCCAATTGCCTTGGTCCTGTGCCAACTGAGACCAATTTATCCCCGCAAACTTCTTTATCTCATCTGCCCATCTAACTTTCTGCCGCCCCCTGCAACGCTTGCCTTCTCTAGGGATCCACTCTGTTACCCTTAATGACCAGCGGTTATCTTGCCTTCGCATTACATGTCCTGCCCACGTCCATTTCTTCTTCCTAATTTCTACTAATATGTTTTTAACACCAGTTTGCTCCCTGACCCAACTGACCCACCTGACCTGGTACACACGGGCGTTTTTTCTTTTTGCCTTCATTTTAAAAGCGCCCGCCGCGGCCGGGAAACAAACAGCGATCTTGTGCTCAGCTGCGCAACTGCCCCCGATCTCGTCATCTCCGCCGGCTGCAGCTGAGACGCGGTTAAGTGAGATCATCTGACCCCGGAATTTAGCTCGCCTAATTTATTATAAAAAAACTTCTACTCATGTGCTTCACCAAGACAACTGACCAAGCAGGGTCCATAACCAAGCACCGTTCATTTGAGTTCCTTTTGCGCAGTACATCTCCTCGAAGTAATAGAGGGTGGAGTTAACTGCTTTTTATTGTCTCCGGTTTCACTCTTTGCACAGCCATGTGTGTAAATTCAAGTGACTTCGCACGGGTAATCATTGTGGGGGTCGTTACAGCCTCGCCTTGACACCATCTTCACAGGGTAGATTTTTTTATTCTAGCTCTGTCCGGAACCCACGCAGGTAGGAAGTGCTAACTTCTCGGGAAGTAACCATTATCCCGGATACCTAAGAGGCTGCACTGGAAGGATCAACCATGGTAGGAAGGTGTTTAACGACCGAAACGGTATTCCTTCACCGGAGAAGAATCAGGCCACCCTGGTATAGCAGATGCAGCCACCTCCAATGACAGACCAACTGAACCCTCGGCCCTAAGACCCCAGCAACTGTAGAGCCCCTATTCACGGCGGTGGTCAGAACAGCGCTACTGACAAATGTGCTTAGAATCTCTGGGCCTGCATATGCCGCCATTGTAACTTGATCATTGCAGCATTGAACGCACGCACACTGTTTAGCAAGGGAAGCTTCGCGGTACTACTAGAGAAGCTCTCGTACAGTAAGTGGGATGTTATGGTGTTAAGCGAAGTTTCAAGCACAGCTGAACGCTTCGTGGAGCTCACTAGCGGGCACATTAGGCGCTACAGAGGAACCCAAGAGAGAATGAACACGGGGTGGTATTTCCAATGCAAAATAAAATACAAAATACAACTTTCCAATACAACTCTGGTTTACTCTGAATGAGTGTGCGAGTTATTGCGTGAGCGGATCACTGACGGGGCGAGCATAGCAAACTACACGCAAATAAGTAAATGACTCACTGAGTGAGTGAGTGATCGAGGGACTATGCGATTGAGGGAGTGAGTCAGTGAGTGTGTAATTGAAGGCGTAGGTCAGTAAGTACGTCATAAAATAGGAAACCGAGAGAACGAGTTAGTGGGTGAGTGGATGACTCAGTGAATCATTGATTTTTCTGATGAATGCGAACGTCCATCGCTCGATTCCTCGAGCTTCCGTGTCTTCACTTGCGCAGGATTTATTATGCAAAATTATTCAGTGATAACTGCTAAATTTGAACCAGTCAAAGTACATAAAAAGTGGTTGACAAGCATTGCACTCCTTCGTTAAGAGTTTCTGAAGGGCAGAAGGACCATATACGAATATAAGCGTATGCATGACTGTTCAAAACTAAGAATAATAGAACCTCGCAGGGAAGAGTGTTTGGCATTTGTTGAAACGGAAACATTTGCCCGAACAAAAGCCTGCAGCAATTTCTTATATTCTTAGGGGTTTTTCTTTTGGCACATTAAAGAATGTCTTCTCCTGGTAATTTTTTAGGCAGTGGTTAAGATTCATTGTAAAAGAAGCATAACTTTTTTCAATTGTACCTCAGGTGATGGTGTTCATGCCACGCATAGGCGCTCAGAGAAAGTTTAGCCTGATAAGTTTTCTATTAGCTGCAAAGGGACATTAGATCTATGTTGTTTAAACATTTATTCCCAAATTGATGTTCATACGACGGCAACCTACCTGCCCGGACCACAGCCGATATCAAGACACTGTCTTCTACGGCTCGCCCTATCCTTTCCACATGGAGCTTCGATGTTCTGCACGAATGCATCCTTAAAAGAATCCAAAATTCCACAAATGGACGGCATTACAGCTTCAGTCGAGCGATCATAGGCCTCCACGCCCTTTGCTGTTTCCGCCCAATCACCGTTCGAGGTGTCTTTCTTCCGGTTGGCATCCTTGGCAGAAGACATTCTGGAACAAAAAATCTTCGTGAAGTGGTTGTCTCAGTGTTGGTGCGTAATAATTAAATCAGTGCAGGGTCGCACAACTTGCATCTTTAAGGTGATTTACGCTGCGAACGGTTCAAATAATATGGCTGACAGTCGATCTTTTGAATGGAAAGGGAAGATTTTGTTGTCCTCTCCAATGTAATCATAGCTTCGTGCGCTGCCAGTTTTCAGTGAATTTCTGCCTAGATCTTAACCTTAGGTACAGTACAGTCAGGTTAATATGCATTTTTTGAAAGACCATTTCTGAGAGCTTTGTAATTAGGATTATCAATATCATCAACATATCTTCTATGCTTGATCTTGGCCTATATTTCAAAAACGTTCGATCATCGCTCGTAACGATTTGCCTTTTTCAAATGTGCACAATGATGGTGTAGATGATTGAGGTGCAGGTGTGGTTATTGTAAAAAATGGAGAAAGGTGATAACGTAAACATGGGTTAAGTAACTTTTTTGAAAACATCAGGAATTCCATGTACAATTGAAACCAGGTAAACAAAATGCTTTAGGTAAACGTTTTTTATTGTGGCACTTCGCTGTAGGGTCTAAAATAAATTAGACACTGTTTATTAAGTGGTAACTCCTTTTTATATAACAAACCATGAACACAGGTTTTTATTAGTACAGAGCTTAGGAATTGGCCTTCTTGAGGAGATGATAGCGAACTTCATGTTATTTTTTGTTACTTTACTCTGCTGCTGTATAGATGTATTCGGTGACACTAACCCAAATTTGTAAAACCATCACTAATACAGTTTTATTAATAAATCTTTCTCACGATTTTTATGCCGCGGGTCAGTAGTGGCATAATGTGCATATGTATATATGTCGGTTGGCTCATTTTTCACGTTTGTAGATAAACATCAACGATCGTCTTTGGAAACTTCTATTGGGCGTTATTGTTCAGGTAATGCAAGTAATACGTTACTTAAATATTTAGCGCTTGTCAGCAGGAGTATATATCTGTTATGGCTGAGAAAGCAGAAACCTGCATTCGGTGGTTTTGCCCTCCATTCATGCTGCTACTTTGAAGTTACACTATTTTGCTTTGTGTTCCTGAGTGACCTCAGATTTTCGCGTTAGTTTTACTTGTTTCAAAGTATTGCACAAATTGTTTCGATTCCCGTTGGAAGAGCTACAAGGTCCAAAATCCACAAGCACAGTCGGGCAGTGTTTCCGGTACACCGTGACACCAACCCTCCAGGCTTCAGCAGGTAGATGTATTCCCCCCATGACTTTTCTTCAGAATACGTTTTTAAATGGCGGTAGACGTCCTTTGGCAAACTAAAGGTGTAATCGGTTTTTTTCTGTCTTTCTGTATGTTCGTGTGTGATTTGACGCAGCCCCATACAGTAGTAATAAAACATGACAGCAATTTAAACTTAGGCCAGACAATTATCCACTGCTCGAACTGTTCCCAAGCGTCAGGCACCATGGAGTAAAAATATTATTACACGGATGAGGGATACCGGGTGGTTTAGGAACTGCACGTTTACATCATTTTTGAGGTAGAAATAAATGCTAAACAATTACAAATTCGCAGGAAGACGAGTAAAAGCAACCCGAAATGTACCGAACTCATTTTTGGTGTTGGGCCATGATGGAAAAAAAAAGAAAATGAATGAAAAGATGCTTGGAGTACCATGGGCTTCACGCGAGCAGTGCAAATCCTGAAAATAAGTTTGCATTGAAGATACTTTTATATGTTGAATTATGAAAGGAGCGAGAGGAGTGGCAAGCGATGTTAGGAGTACTCTTAGAAGCCGGAGAATGAGCTATGCGGCTTGATATCAGACGACAATGAGATACAAGTGATGGTTGCTCGGTCTCTAAGGGTATACGTTGCGAAAAGAAGGTATACGCATTCATAGTTTCGTTCCGGCATGGTAATTCCACAATTCTTTTAACTCAATCTTGTGTAAGAAATTACACCAATTTTGTTTGTTGGTAGACGGTTCCCGTGGCTTTTGCACCATGGTAACGTCGGTGTAAAAATGGCGCGCCAGTTCTGGCACTTCCAAATAAAACGTGCGCTGCAGTGCAAGTGGCTAGATGGCAGGTTTGTAACCGTCTGTCACAGGACAGCTATTCAGCCTAGCTTTTTTACTTTTGACCTTATTCTGCCCGCATTTTGGTTCTTGCAGTTGGGGACAATGAATGTTTCCGACCAGCAGTTGAGCCTTGTACGGTATTCTACGCAATTTCACAGTGACATTGAAGCATTGCTAACAACTGATAAAGCAAGCGCAAGCGCTTACAAGTTGTCACGGCTCAGATCGGGGCAAGCACAGAATTTGTTTGGAGAACCATTGAGAGCGCACTCACAGGGCCGTAAATAGTCGGCACAGGAAGCAGTATACCATATCGAGGCAGGAGGCACAATGGTACGGCGGGGCTATCGTCACCCGGTAAAATTGCCGTTTTTATGCGCCTTGAGTGATTGCTCGGGCTCATCAGCTATCGATTGTTGCAATTTTATTTGAATTAAAAAAGAATTTAGATATGTGATTAACAATTTCTGGACCGAATCACCCTGTAGAAAGGTATGAGGTGATTTTTGGAAATCGCCTCATTTGGAAATCAGTTTGAATACCGTGTGCAACTTCCTACACAAACTTTGCTGAAAGAGGGCAGCCGTGAACCTCTACTCCTGTCCAATTCACTTTTCCGCTAACCTTTAACCTTAAAGCCAAGGACTTCCATAAGCTTGATGGCTCTATTACTGAGGACTGGACAGATACTTTTGCATTCCGTTACAATATGTCGCATGGTTTCTGGCTCGATTCCGCAGACTGCGCATAGTTCTTCCTGTACCGACTCGCGATTAGTGGCTTTTCCTTTGAATCGGGGCGTCGGTTGTCAGCAACCGACTCGCCTGTTTTATTACATTTACTTGCCCTACTCCCAGCTAACCTATAGATTTGCTTCCTCCCTCTCATCTCTCCCTCTTTTCTGTTTCAAACTCATCGCCCCCACCCCCCTTTTTTCTCCCCTCGCTTTTCCAAATTCTCGTCCGCATGATTACTCCGCCTGCGTACCCATCCCTTCCCCACTTTTTCTCCACCATCACTCCAGTCGCCTCTTCGTCACCTCTATTGCCTTGAAGTTGAGTTTCCCCCTCGCCCCAAATCCCAAAGCCTCCGCCAGCGTTGTTTCCCCCTGACCCCGCGGTGGCCGTATCTCTGTGCAGCTCCTGACAATATGGTCTATAATTTCCCGATCACGGCCGCAGCATGTACACGTTTCATCCTGCTGCCTGTAGCTACCCGTGTATGACCGGGTTCTCAGGCACCCTGCCCGTGCCTCGAAGAGTAACGCACTGCCTCTCGTATTGCCATAGAATCCCTCCTTCTTAATTTCCCGTTTCTCTGCCCTATAAGTCTCCATGGTTTTTTTCGCTTCCATTCTCTCTGCCCACTTCGTCGTCTCTGCTGCCTTTACCTGCTTTTTAACTGTTGTGTAAACCCCGCTGTCCCCTACCGACTTTCCGTACCGCTTGGTCAGCTGTCTGGTCCTCCGTCTCCACCGCGTGTCCACGCTCCTCAATTACAGGTACTTAAACACCCTCGCGGCCCATTTTTCGTCCTCCATGTCACGAAGTCGCTCCTCAAACTCTATCTTGCTCGGCCCCTCCCTCGCCTCGAAAGACAACCAGCCCATATCCCCTTGTACCGCTTCATTTGTAGTTTTACTGTGCGCCCCTAGGGCCAATCTGCCTACCGCCCTCTGATTTACTTCCAGGCCCGCTTGGGTCTCTGACTTCATGCACAGAACCGAATTAGCGAAAGTTAATCCTGGTACCATGACCTCTTTCCAGACTCCCCTTACCACCTCGTATTTGCTGTATCCCCAGAGGGCTCTATGCTTCATTATAGCCGCGTTCCGTCTTCCTTTCGTCTTAAGGTGAGCCTCATGCTCCTGCGTGTAATCTTCGCTGTTGTTCAGCCGTACTCCTAAATATTAATCTTATTTCACCAATGGTATTTCTACTTGCTGCACTGATACTGTTTTGTGCTCCTCGCCGTGAATAAAGACCATGATCCCCGATTTTTATCTGCTAAAGGATAGCCCTAGGTGCGTCGCTTCTTCACCGCATATATCCATCAAGCCCTGCATACTAATCCGGTTGTCCGCCATCAACAATATGTCGTCTGCATACATTAGTCCCGGAACCCGTTGTTCCACCACCTGCCCGTTTTTCATGTAGGATAAGTCGAACCCCATCGTGCTGACTTCTAGCTTCCTTTCTAACCCCGTCATGTAGATCATGAACAGCAGCGGAGAGAGAGGACATCCTTGTTTCAGACCCTTGTAGGTGTATACAGGCCTATTGTATGTTACCCCCTCCCACACTATTTCCACTTGGTTCTCCCGGTGTAGCTCCCTGAGTAAGCTAATGAATTCTTCCCCAACTCCCTCGTCCTCCCGGATACTCCAAAGCCGCTCACTGTCTACATTATCATACGCCGCTTTAATGTCCAGAAAGGCTAACCACAAAGGTCGGTTTTGCATCTTCGCCACCTCTATGCATTGGCTTACCACGAATAAGTTGTCGTCTAGTCTGCTGTCCTTCCGAAACCCAATTTGAAGCTCCCCTAATATCCTATTTTCTTCCACCCACTGCTCTAGTCTGAACTTCACTGCCTGCATTGCTAACCTGTACAGCACTGACGTGACGGTTACTGGCCTATACGAGCTTGGGTTTGTCCTGACTCCTTTGCCCTTGTACACTAAGTTCATCCTGCTCATTTGCCACGCGGCCGGCATTGCCTTTTTTTCTATCCCTGTTCTGATGGCTTGCAGTAGCTTTCCCTTGCTCTTTGGTCCTAACTGGTTAATCAGCTCCATCGGTATCCCATCCGTGCCTGCTGCGGTGTTCTTGGGGACCTTTTCCTCTGCTTTTTTCCATTTCAGCTTGTCCCCATCTATCTCCAGACCTTTCGGCCTACCCGCCGCGACATCTCTGTGTCGCTTCCAGAACATCCTACGCCCCCTGGCGACGGGCCGTGTATGCACAGCAGGTATAAGGTTGGAATAATTTTTTTGCAACTTATTCTTACAGCATCGGCACAGCCGATGGTTGGACAAGCAGATCACATACTCTAAGAACGTCCACCATTGTCCGTAATAAAATTGATCACGGTAGGAAACCAAGCCACACAAAAAAACAAATTCGTGAGGCTTTCTACAAACTACACAAATATTAATCACAATCAGAGCTAGCTTTAATTGCATGCTTCCTCCATAAATAAAAAAATATACTGACAGTGAACGGCCAAAGTATCACTATTTTACAGAAAATACCTGGTCATAATTTTCAAACCATAAAAGCCAAAAGTTGCAAGAGTGTTTATATTCTGTATATTCTTGTGATTAGTGTGCAAAACTAACCTATATGCTTCAGGCAATGTGGCATCGGCTTGTCATGTATAAAACCAAGCAATTTTGAAAAGTAAATTGGACCGCTTTTTCTGTTAGTTTAGTAAAAGAGATTGAAGTTACCACCTATTTATTGTTGTGAGATTTCGCAGCAAAAGCTATCAGTTTTTGACCGTAACTTGAGCGCTCAAAAAAAAAGGACTGAACGAAAGACGCGAAGGCAAGCGCGGACTAACAACTGAATTTTTATTCATCACACAGCACCTATATACCCTCTTTTACAACACCCCCGCATGATCAAATGTGTACTTATCTCTTCATACAAACACAAGAAAAAAAAACAATTTAAACTTGCAATATCTCCTATCATTTAACAACTTAATTTCCCTCCCCGAATGGGGACCTGAAAGTTTACCCACGCACGTTACCTTTAATTTCCACATCTACCATGCTTCCACTAACTTCTTCTAGTACTGTCTTGGTGGTGGAACTCCGTCGCCGTTAGGTAAAAAAACAATGGTTCGCCGTTTGTTGCGCACTGCGCACTATGCGCAGCCAGATGCGTCTATGGCCGACCTTTAAGGCTGGACATGTCTTCCCTGAATCTTACATTTACGCATCTAGTCGTCTGACGGAGGTACTGGTGCCCACATTCGAACGAAATCTTGTACACAACGTTTTTTCTGCATTCCAAAAATTGACACGTGTGATGCATAGTACATTTAGTGGCCTTGCAGCTAGCCCTTTCTTCGTACAGAACCGCTGGGCAAACCCGTCCTACTTTGTTTTTGGCCGAAATAAACACATTCAAGTTGTACCTGGTAGCGGCTTTTTGGAGTCTGTGAGGCAAACCGTGCACATAAGGGATTACTGAGGTGCTCATGTTCTGGTTTTCGGCGCATTATTCAATTTTTTTAACTCCATTTTAACTGGTTTTAGTAGCCTTTCGCTAACTGTTAGCAGCATTATGTTTGGGTACCTTCCCTTTTCAACCCGGTGTCTCTGCGCACTAAACGCTTCTTTCATTCTGCATTTGAAAGTTTTGTCGAGAGCGGATTTTAGACGCCCATTTACTATCCCCTTCTCAAATATCCTTCATTGGCCAGACGTTAAATCTAATCGTTTGAAAACAGCGCTGAAGACGGGACTGAGCAAGTTTATTTGCTCAGTCATGTCTTACGCGCTGTTTTCAAACGATATGATGTACCAACAAGCCCTCCCGTTCACCCTTTTGTGTAATCTAAGAGGGGTTTTTTGTGCGTAGTGAATACTGCGCGCATATGTGATGTTCTTCAAAGTTTAACTGCACATCCAGGAGTTGTAAGCATTTTTTTTCGGCATCACATAGGTGAACATTTGCCCTTCCCCTCTTAACCTGAGTACGTCCACTACCTGTACATTGAACGTTTCTCTTTCCTCGTAATTGCTTAGTACCAAATACCCGTAAAGATAACAGAAGATTCTGAGCACACTTAGTTTTATCTCTGCTTTCACAAGTCTGTCCACCTTACTCAAAAACACTGCAGTGAACACCGGGGCCACATTCGATTCGTTGCATACTCCTTCTTTTTGAATGTACAACTTGTTAATGAGTATCACATACGCGCTATCAAGATACAGGCTAAGTACCTCTAGAAATGCTTTCACCGACATTCCACATTTGATACGAAAGGCGATTTCATCATTTTTTTCTTTAGTATATGCTCTCACACTGTGTAGTAATTCATCCTGCAGGAAAGAACAGCGCAGGTATTGTATGTCGACACTATAGCGCCTGTACTTCCTTTCCTTAAGACCCGACCCATATTGCACAACTTATTTCGAATTCGGCACCAAAAAACGGTCATTCACGTTCAATGTCACGACCATCTTTTGAAGGAAGGACGACTACATAAACTGCCAGGATTCGTGTTCCGAAACGATAGCTCTTAACGGGACCTGGGGTTTGAGTTTTCGCCGAATAAAACACCCGGAGTGCTTGTCCGTTTTCGGTTTTCACTAGCGAAGCCAATTTCTAGAACTTGCTCTTTTCTAGCAATTTGAATGCACGTTTCTTTACTTGCTGAGGCCTTACTGCTACTTTTAAAACAGTAAAATGGAGGGTATTGAGAAGGAAAAAAGCGCCGATATGAAGAACAAGATCATCTTGGTAATCGCTAATGTGCACGGTTTGCCTCATGGCTTCAAAAACGCGGCCGCCAGGCACAACGTAAATGCATTTTCTCTGCCAAAAACAAAGTGGGGCGTGTTTGCCCAACGGTGAACAGACTGAACGAATACAGGACTAGCATCAAGGCTACTAAGTGTTTTATGCGTAACAGGCAAACATTTTTGGAATGCCGAAAAAACGTTGTGTACAGGATTCCTTTCACATCTGAGCACCAGTACGTCGGTAACACGTGTGGATGCGTAAATGTAAGACTCAGAGAACACATGTCCTGCCTTAAAGGTCGGCTAACAAACATCTGGCTGCGCACAGTTTCCAGTGCACAACAACAAACTTCGAGTCGTTGTTTAACCTAACGACTACGGAGTTCCGCCACCAAGACAGAACTACAAGAGATATAGTGCAAGCCTGGAAGATGTGGAAATTATAGGGAAAGTGCATAATTTAACCTCCTGTAGTATTTACCTTAAGGAAATTAAGTTGTTAGACGACATAAGATGATGCAAGTTTAAAGTGTTTTTTTCTTGTGTTTGTGTGTGTGACGGGACACATACACTTTTGATCATGCGCGGGTGTTGTCAAAGAGAGTATATAAGGTCTGTTTGATGAACAAAAATTAAGTTGTTATTCTGCGCTCGTCTTCGCGTAATTCATTGAGTCCTTCTTTTTTGTGCAATCAAGCTACAGTCATAAACTGTCACCAACTAGCCCGCATTTTAGTGTTATTGCCATTACATTTGTCCCCCGTACCTAATTCTATGGCGTGGGTGAGTGCGGTCAGCGTTTCTTCATTGCACTGTAGTTAGCGCACTGTACCAAGTGAGTGATATAACGAAATCTTTCTTAGTGGACCTACAAAATACTGCCAAAAACGGTAATGTATTTCTCCACAAACACATTGCCAATCTAAAGGCTCTGATAGGACCTATGAGCGCATGTCGTGTGCGTAAAAGCAGGCTTCCATTCTATCAAACCGCATACGTAAAATCTGAAAAAGAAACGGTTCTAGACGACCAAAATCACGCATATAATATACAAGAAGGCGTGCAATAGTATATCTTTCTCTCAGAATGCACTAATCAGTATATACATGCATCATTCGTAGATTGACTTACATGGTGCGCGTAAATCTTCGCTTGGATTTCTTATTGACTTCCAAATTGTTTTTTTCAAAAGCCTTGACAATCCCCCGGACGCACGTTCAGATTTTGCTGCGGTATTATTTTCTCCAGTGGCCGCTCGCTAAACGCGTACGTAGCGACGGCATGTACTGGACTTCTCAAACTTTAATGCTGCTATTTAATATATGATGATTTAGATGCTGCAATAAATGATGCTTTAAATGATACCTTATGATGCTAGCCGGTATACAGACTTACTTGCACTCTTCGCCTTTACATCAGAAAAACACGCACGAGAGAATAACTATCTCAATATATTTCCAACTGTAAAGTTACAGCTAACGTTGTATATCTGTTTGCCCTGTCGTATTAGAACAAAAATCTTAAATATTTTTCCCGCCAGAGGGTGCCGCTGCGAATCCGTCTCCGTGTTTGGCGGGCTTTGTATACTCATTCAAAAATGTACAAGTGCTAATATAGTTTCATTTTTCTATTGATCCGCAAAGACAAACTGAAGTTCGTCACTACAACTTTGCACTATTACCACAAAGTCACTGGGTTAAAGAGGCACTGATGGCATTCGAAAAATCGACACAATGATGGTGTAGCTTATAAATAAAAGCGACGAGACTAGATCGTAAACTCGAGGTTTAATTCTCCACGAATACTGATATCCATGCACCAAAAAAAGATCGTATAATATGATCTGCACATACTTGAAAAAAGTCTTCCGAATTCCCTAAAACGTTTGCTATATACACAACAAACCGTTTGACGTCCTGTAAAAGATCACTTCGCTACGTTTGTTATCAGAAAAGCCAATACTATTCTACCTTTTTCGCGTTCTTCTGAAGTATGCCGATTTTTTTTCCTCAGCGCATAAACGAATCCTGAAAATATCAAGGACTGCGATGTGTTTGCAAGACGGGGTAATTTACCTAAAAAGGACACAAAAAGGGCTTACAGGATTTGTTTTCTAGGACATTTCTGAACTCTTGCAGGTACCTACGAACGCCTATTTCAGTCCTAAAGGTTGTGCCGGATATTGGGAAAACGTAATGTTAAAGCTCCCTCAAGTGTCAAACCGCATCTTACCTTGAACGCTCGGGATTTAGCAGAACCGCCGGAAACTTTGGGAAGTCAGATTTAAGTTATCAAACATATATTTGGAGCCTTCGTTAAGCACGAATCTCTCCAAACGCAGCGGATGTATTCTTGCGATTCGAGCTGAAGTGACCGACTTAGGTGGGGTAGGAGGTTGGAAATGAAGCTGCCCTAATTTCACAACGCTCTGGTTTAAAGCGTCGGCAAGTGAAAAAAACAGGATGTCAGGCCATTGTACCGACAAGGGGTTCACAGGTTATCTATTTTCTACCCTACTATGAACTCCTCTATTTCTAGGACAAGAGATTTTAACGGTAATAAAACTTCCCGAGGTAATAAAAGTGTGCGTTGTAATTTAGTGCTTTATTTGGCGTTGGCCCCAATATCCTCTCTCCTGCTTCTTCCGCCCTTTTCCTGCTGAAGTGCACCGACATATGGCTATGGTGGCATCATTAGAGATACAGCCACGTGGCAGAAAATTTGTACTTTGAAGCTTGAGAGCATTGCGCTTTTCAAATAACGAATCTGTTGTTACTGGCCATATGTCGCGCGTTTCGAAATTCCCTCGGAACCCATACCCACTCAGCCACATTGGCCAATATTTGCAAAAAACGCTACTTCCCCCGTTACGAATTCTCCTAGCCCATATCCAAACAGAGAGGGCCAGATTGGCCTAAAAAAACTCCAGCGTTCGCCGTAATCGCTGCAGCCCTCCGTCGGAACGAGAAAGACACGTTATAGGGTATAGGGTACGTCTCTGCTTAGTTCGTCCTCGTGTCGTCATGCGCATGCGGTCGGTACTTAAGAAGGACACTCACGAGCGGCCACGTTTAAATGACAAAACGATTGGGAGAGCTCACCACGGAAGTACCAATCTCTAGTAGCCAATAAGGATCATTGGAGACACGCCTGCGAGTGTGCCTTGAGGAGACGATTGGCAGATCGCGCAACCGCTATCACGAGTGGATGACGAACAGCTGGTGTAAGTATACGGTGCTACGGATAACTTTGCATCCACCACTTGCCGCGAAGAAGACGACCACCTCTTCAATGCTGAAGATGATGATTACTAGAGCCGCAACTATGCAAATAAACAATGATACTAAAACCTAGCTATGTGTCCGGAAGTGCTGACTCACAACAGCTTCGCCAATTAAGCCTGAGATTGAATACAAGCTCCCCTGGTTTTTTTTGTAAGGCCAACTTAAAAAATACTAAAACAAATGCCTCTAATCTTACCTATATTGCCCTATAGATCATTAGGAGGTATGCTAGAATCAGTGTGAAAAATAAAATTCGCTAGTAAAAAGACCTTTCAAACACATTTTTATTGAGCAAACGAGAACGTAAAGAGATGTAAAGTTCACAACACTGCAGTATGTTGATTAGAATTGGGTTTCGGTGTCACCGCCGGACATATCACAAAATGCCTACGTGCCGCTTGTGTGCTGAGGGGGCATTTCAGTGTTATAAAATCAAAATAGTGCTACGTATTCTGTAAATGTCGCACGTCATGGTTTACTTAGCACGTGCTACCAAATCTCGACTGGAGGTTCTGATCCCGCAGCACCTGCCAAAGCGTTCGCCATTGCTAAAACATATGAACAACGCCTAGTTCTATCTATAGCGACCCGCACAAAGGCCAAACAAGAGTGCCAAAAAATAGCTCTCACAGGTGGAGCTTAATTTATACCTCAACAATGGAAGCTCAGCTTCCCTCCCAGTGGGACCTGCGACTGCCCTACAACATCTTACGTAGAACGGACCCCCTCGATCACCCCACGGTTCTTGGCTCTAACCACCGTGCGAATAGAAGCATGACTCACGTATATCCAGTCCTGGCCTTTCCGGCCGCCAAACCCGACTACTGGGTACGGTACCAGCTTGCGACATGTGTTGGTGGTCTCCCTCCTGGACCCAGCAGCAGCCGTAATCCGCGACCGAATGTGCTGCACTGCACAGGATACGACAAGGGCTACGAATTCCCCAGACCCAAGAGTTCTCTCCAAACCGCTGACACTAATTTGAGGCATGAGTTTTCCTTCCCGCTTGTTTCTTTCACAAAGTCCAAAAAAACCTGCGCCCATTCATAGCAGCACACCAGAGCATTAAGATGGAACCAACGTGTTCTCACTCGCTCTTTAAAGTACGACTTAGAACGTAGCAACACTACTAATTCAACCTGATCGCATATATCCCTACCTATTAGACAATCAGGAGCGACAATTTACTGTTCTGTTCTGAAGCGCATTTTAGCTCTTCACATTTCACCTACACACGTAAACCACACTTGTAACATTTCTGCATGCTCGACTAGGAATATTTATTTAGCAGCATTTTTTTATATTACTACAACAAAGCCTAATCATTTTGCTTCTACGTAGATATGTTTTCTTCTTTCGAGATTCTCTTTTAGGTTCAAGGTGTGAAATGTCAAAGCAAGGAATTAGATTTCTTCAAGTGATGTCCAACCATAGCCGTTTTTGCAAGAGAACGCAGTTGTTCTTGCCCGAAAACAGAATATGTTTTCGGTGAAGGGGGTGCTATTTGACGGAACCTTTTTCAATTAGTGCTACCGTTTACTCTCACAGGAGCCACTCTTGAAGCGGCTTCGTGTGTGTGGCAAGCAAGACCAACAAATACACAAGTTAATTATCAAAGCCTTGTCTGGTGAGTGCGTGCGATGGGAACTATAGGTTCAATCAGGATATGTTCTGTAACCACTCTTTCTGTTACGAAGCAATTGAAAACTGGTTCAAAAAAATTACCTTTAGAAAGCGAGTGCGGGTGTTGCTCAACTGTATGCAACAGTACAACATCACATACGACACCGCACCCACAGAAAGTGCAATACACCAATTTAGCGTAACATCTATCAGCACGTTTTTTTGTGAAAGCGCTTTTTGCCTTAGATTTTTGCCCAGGCTTCAACCGAGATCAAACTCACTGCAGCTGGAGAGGGGGGGGAATAGAGAGAGAGACTGTTTCGAAAGAGGAAAGTGTGGACAGGATGTGCCAAAATTAGGTCAGAGACCTTCTGCTCTGCAGAGAAGGGGTATGAAAAGAGGCAATACATTCATTTATAGCGTTTTCGCAAGAGAACGGAATCGTTTAGGCTTTCTTACTAGGTGCTGTTTTTCGTCAAGCATTCGACCCTGCTTGGCTAATTCAAAGCAGGGCGAATAGCCGTACACATCGATTCACAACTGTAAGTCAAACGTTCCGATTTTTTAATCACGCTCCCAGCGTTAAAATGTGCGCTTAGCACACCACATAGTGCGTGTTTCCAAGCAGGTAAATATTATTTATTCTTCGTCGGCTGCCCAAGCCACTCATTTGCCGAATGCATATTGGTAGTGCTAGTTAGGGCAATGTATTTCACTTTGTTGCCTGCCACTCAAGATTTTATCAGGCATGCCTGCTCAAAGGCTGACCACCTACTGTTGCTATTAGTATCGGCTAGGCCGGTACCCACAACACTAATAAATTTTGTAAAGAAATTCTGGACTTGGGCGATCACCCCGGGCCCAGTCTACATTCGCACCATCTTATCTATCGTGGTCAGGAAAGAAACGTTCTTTAATGGGTACGTTTATATGGCAAAGCAAATAAAAAATCTATCGGTGGTTTGTACGCAGAAAATTTGTCCAGAGCAATGACTTCAGAATCAGACCAAAATAGCATAGGGAGGGGTTAGAAGAAGGGTATAAAAATTATATGGGTTTAGTGCGGAGGAGTGCCCAATCAGCATTGCTACGGCAATCACAGCTCACCTGATGACGGTGGTTAGGTCGTAGCAGCGTCAGGGTGTCAGTAGCAAATTATTATGGCACCTCACTTCTAGACAGGGAGACCACGCTTCACACATAAATCGCCGGGCTATCGTTAGAACTTCACTCTTTTCTGACAAGATCGGAGTGCATTGCAGAACTTTTTCTTAAGTAACATCTTATATCTAGCTGTTTTGTGTTGACCTTACTTCAGCGTTCTCTGAGTAACAGTTAGCAGCCATAGAGAAGTGCTTCAGTTAGCAAACGCACGTTGAAAATGGCGTAGTCTGAAAAAACCTGCCTAGATAGTTGTGTGCTTGCACGATGAATAATGTGCTCTGTGATTTATTTAAAACTTGAACTTTTTCAAAAGTGTTGTTAATGTCGTTCTATTACTACGTGACGACCAAATCATTTGTTTCTTGCGGTATTTTGAACCCGGTTTTATATCTTTCTCAGCCAAAGCTAGCTTTGACAATAGCCCTAAAAATATTGTGGCACATTTAAAATTTTTGTAAAAAGTATAGGAATATAAAACACAAACAATGCATGGCGCCGCACAAGTAAAAAGGCGCATTTCTGACAAATGTTACACATGGCGAAGAACCTAATGACTATAAATGTAGCGTAACTAAGCAAAAATTCACTGCAGTGACACCACGAGCTCTTAACGCGATGGCTTCTGTCCTTCTCTTGAATGCCTTTACTTCCACAAAGCAACCGTAAACAAACATTTTTGATAGACACTACTTTCACTCAGAATCATTGTAATATATGAAGCCGACGTAACAATCAATGACATGCGTCATTGAAGATAGTAGTAAACAGTGCATAAAAAAGAAAGAAATGTTTCCTGCAATGGCTCGCTATAACTAGTTTGTTCCACTAGTTTGTCCACTTTAGCAGAGTTATAATACTAAATCTCCGCAGGCACTTCATTGACAAAAACTTTGCAGCCTGCTGGCAAAGTCGCAAAAATTTTTCAGCAGCATTCTTGTAGTCTGCAAGTCTCTATAGAGAAGCTGGTTAGTATGATTGAGCGACAGCCAAGTACTCAGGTGTGTTGTTGGTCCGCGTCTGGTCACATACCAGTGTGCTCTTTTTCAGCGCACATATTTAGGTGAAGCTATCGGTTCCGCTACACTTGACAAGCTTGATCGCAATGTATGTCACGGAAAATATGATGCGGGGAACTCCAGCACGATAAAAAGACTCAACAACACTTGCTCCGTGTCAGCTGTTATTCCGCCGCCAGAACTATGTCGAGCGCGAGAAAAAAAATCGAAATTCAAGGGGGACACAATTCTGCTACCCATCAGTTTAGAAAAAAACGTTTTCTGGCTCGTATACAAATATGTTTTAAATATAGTCGTTTTCAAACTCTTTATATAGTATCCTATAAATTCGGCCATTTCATCTGTAGTCTAATGTATCTTCTTGACTGCCTTTGAGTTTTTCTTAAGCTTGGGTGAAGATATATAATTGAACATTTAGGTTTTGAAGTATTCATGACAGTTTTGTTTGTTTTTCGAATTCGCACCAAGAAGAATCCCGAAAAATTGATGCCCGCTTCTGCGAAGTATTGTTAAAAAGAGACATGTGGATAAATTACGGCGTATTTTTTGGGAAAATGCTATTTCATAGTTTTAAAAATAAAATAAATTTATGAACACACCTCACAAACCTAAGAAAGAAAACAAGAAAAAAAAGCGAAGCAGTGGTGACTCCGCAGTATTTTTGAGGCCAGGGCATCTATGGTGTCTCGAATCTTTTTCCTGTGATTGGGGTCCCCAAACCAACGTCTCCTATTGATGACTCTCCGATTTCAGTGGGACGTCTAGGTCCGTTTATTGGTCAAACTTATCTCCTAACATACACTTAACCTACTCATGAGTACGTAATTAGTGCTTGTCTCTTTAGCGTCAGTGCTTGCCTCTTTAGGCTCCCTTTATGCCACATCTGCTGACATCCTACAGAGAGTGTTTTGGCAATATTAATATGTTCCTTTTCGTATATTGTATTTTTCTACTGTGGAACGTTAACTGCACTGTGACCGTTTTTATAGGTGTTTCTTCAAAGGGCTGTTTTTGTACCCTGAATTTTTTCCTAAAAAGTCACGTAAGCACGCTGATGATATCAAGGGTGGTTCGCGGGCAATACCTAAAGATATACGAACTGGGTCTCGTACCCCGCAAAATATGAGAGAGAGAGAGAAGGAGAGAGAGAGAAGTGCTTTTTTTGAGACCTGTACGAGCGCACTCTTGCGGTCTGCATCAGTGCTGGTCTCTGAGGGTGGTTGGGTAGTCAGGGAGGGCGGGTGGGATAGTCGGAGTGTTTGAAAATGGTAGAACGGAGAGATGAAAATAGAACAGACAGCTTAGGAAGTGACGACAAGCGGCTTACCTTGCACTTTGGAGGCGCAATCCAGACAAATTTAAAAAGAGGTGAAATAAAAAAGACCCAGACAAAAATTGAGATTACAGCGAAATGATTGCGTTCATAAAGGGTAAGATGAATGAAGCAAAGCAACAGAACCGATAGAAATGGAAGGGAAGGTATAAAAAGGAAATAAAAGAAGCCATTTACCAGTGAAGAAAGGCGTCGAGGGAACATAGAGAAGGAAAAAGAACTGGTATATAACCGCAGGTAGTAAAGGAGAAACGGGATATCATCCGGGAGAAAAAACTACAAGTGCAAAAATTGGTGCAAGTAAAGATGAAGCAGAAAAGTCAACAATAGATGGCAGAAATACGGAAGAAGGACAAAAGCGCACCCAAGAAGTTGTGAATCCATGTAAAAAACTGATCTCAAAAAACGATATGTATCAGAAATTCGTAATTGATGAGGAGGGGAAACATTTAAAAGGACAGCACGCGTTGGCGCATATTCATCGAGTGATTAGTGAGAAGTTTGAGGCAATAGTGGTAGAGAAGCCTGAACCGATAACATCAGCGCCACTGAAGACAGCGAAAAGGGCTATAAGTTTGAGCAACCTTGATTAGAAAAAAGCAGCGCAAAAGAGTTCCCCCCAGACAGGAGTTGGCCCAGACGGAATACCAATGCAACTGATAAACCTGCTTGGACTGACTGAAGGTTTGCTGACGTGCAATTGAGGGGGATAGCACTAGGGGTGTGAGTGGGCCCAGACAGAGGTCGAAGGAAAACGCAATCAACTTGAAAATATGCATGAAGCTCACACAGACGTGTAAGGCTTGAAGTTAGCGAAGCTGTACGCAACCTTCACGACCAGCACGAAGGTTGAAGTCCCCGATTGCCGCCGATTTACGATTTATTCGATGGCCGCAATGACCTTTACTCCGTCACTGTTGCTACAAGTGTGAGCTTCGTTTATTAATTGGAAATGGTAATTATTGAACATCACCTTGGAGGGTCGTACGCTATGACGTGTCTTTCTCATTCCAAGCAAGTGTGTCCACGATCACGTTAACGCTACGTTAACGTTAGGGTTAACGTTAACCTTAACCTTCCGAGCAAGTTTTGCCACGACTACGGCGAACGCTGGAGGTTTTTGGCCAATCTTGGGCAGTCTCTATTAGTGGGTATGCTTGGCTTGGCAAATGTGCACAGCAGTCGCTGGGCGGTCATTTCGAGGAAAGCACACACGAGGGCTTGGCGTTTTTTTTTCAGTTTTGTTAACTGCCGGGCGCTCGCCTAGAGGCCGAGATGGCGGGCGCGCGCTCACGTGGGCGCGCTCGGCAATTTCTTGGTATTTTTAACTGCGCACACGAAAAAGTACGATTTGATAAATAGCTTCGCTTTTCAAATTCTTTCAATCCAAAGCGACACACGTACTGTAATAATAAACAAAATATGCGTGCTTATGACACGCAGCGAAGGCAGAAGGACCCATTCTAGATCAGGTACTTCTTGGCCTGATAATAGGGGTAAAAACTATTTCCAAAAACCAGGAAAGTTAAAATAAATCTTCGACAGCGATCGAACTTTCAAACAAGACATGAATACTGCAGAAGAAGCGCCGTTTTTAGGGGTTTGGCGCTTACACCCGATATGAGTAGATATTTAAAATTTCAGTTTAGACAATGTACGATGACAACGGTTTTTTTGCAAGCAGGCCTAAATAAGAAAGCAATGTAGAGTGTAACGAAAATGTGGGCTTCAGAAAACTTCCATCGCTCTCTACTGTATTAGGTTGCGCAGTATACACAATTTGAGGCAAGTATACTATATTTGCCGAACTTCTCGCATATTTGTCAATTTGCTTGTGTAAGGACAGTGTATGTATCACCAGACATTTCCCAAACGGATTTTAAACTTGGCCTGAAACGGCCGATCCATGCACGCTACTTCTTATAAAAGACCACAAAAAGGTATTCTTTTATTGTGTGTTGCATTATGTGAATGTCTGGGAAATTTTTTTTACTATTTTCTTTTCCTCCAGAGGCAAGGAAAACAGCCAGATATATGTTACGCTGAAAAATTACTCAAAACGAAGGGTGTGAGTGTTACGCCTGGTTCGGCGTGTGGACAGCTACCTGGAAGATTTTACTTTCGGTAAGCGACCTCACAAGTTATAAGCTGAAAAATATCTTTATAACAAAATCGAAATTTGTTTTACAGTAATATAAAACATAAAGCCAATATAAAGCCAATATAAAACATTAAATGGCTCTTTCTTCGTTAAAAATAACTTTTATTTTCCTCTACGTTATTCCCGAAGCAGGCTAAGCGTACGCGCAATGCATGGGTATTGTTGCAGGGTGATAAGAAAAACAATAGTATAAAAACTTTGATGTGCAGCAATAAATTTGTAGTTCAACCTTGTTATTACAGTTGAATTTACTGTTGAACGTTGATATAGACCATCAAAGCCTGTAGCGAGAGGAATGCAAACTTTGGTTGGTCATTTCTGTTTCAGTTACACTTTTTATTTTTCCTACAAGATCAAAAACTACGATAGCTGCACGCGATATCAGCTCCAACAAAAAAAATATTTGCTTCACGCGTAGCTCAAAACTTGAAATCTAGCAGAAAAAGCAAAATCAACAATGAAGGATGATGCCACCATATTTTTTTTCTTCTGAATTATTTGAGCAAATCTCGGACCGTCCGGATATTTTCTTTCTGGGATTTTTGCTCGAGTAAGATTGCCGATTTCTTACAACCAAGTTTTACCTATACTCTCACAACAATATCGGATATAACGAGGTAATAAACTGCCCTGATAATTGGGTATAGAAAAGTTCAGCGGTATATGATGTCGACAATCACGGCACCCAGCAAAGCCATGCACCACAGACACCGTTGTCTGTCTTCTTTTCGTATAGTTGCTCCCTGTCCAAGGTGATCATCCTTGTTGATGGTGCAGGGCATTCGCGAGTCCGTCGAATGACAATTGATATAAAGAAACAAGTGAAGCAAAAAGTTTTCTCTTTTATCTTTTATCTTTTCATTGACCAGGGATGAAAAGATAAGCTGGATGAACCATGCCCTACGAACAACGAAGCCCGTCTTTGCAGCTGGAAAACGTCGAAGGCATTTTGTGGGGGGCCGGCGTATTTTGCGCGTGGTGCAGCATCATCAGTAGCTCGGGTCATTGGGCCGAGCTGACGATGATGCTGCTCGGGTGGTCGCGGCAGGTCAGTGCCTAGGAACCAGGACTCGGGAAATGACAGGGTTCATGGAGCTTCGGGGCTGGGGCAAGCAATGCGATGTACAAACAGTCTAGAACATGCGTCAAGAGCCTAGACTGGATGCTGCCGCCGTGGCGGCAAAGAAAGGACGACCGCAAGCTCCACCAAGTTGTTATATCCTAGCAAGGAACAATGATACAAAACTGTTCCACCCAAAGGATATATTTACACCATGTCCGTCTTTACATACCCAGCAAAGCCACGCACGACGCAAACACCACTTTTGTGTTGGTCTTCGTCTTGTGCCAATAATATTACTACTACAAGATATGTCTATATGAAAATAAATAGAAAAACTTATATACAAAAGAAAACTTAAATACAATGAACACAAAAAAAAGACCCCGACATGCCCCCGCGGGAGGGGCACGAGTAAATGCCGAGCATTAGCGGCGTTACACACGTGGCGGTGGCGATGGGTGTTGTAATGGTGGTGGTAGGGTTGTTGTTTTGCATCCCGTACAACGCTGACTCCGACGAAAGCATCTGAAGAGAGCGCAGGCGATGACTGGATTGGAGCCCCGCATTTACCCGATTTTATATGGTTCGAAAGAAATTGACAGCGAGACCGAACGCCGAGAACCGCCCCATCACGGCCCGACCGCGCCACGACCACGTCACGACTACGTCACGATCACGCCACAATTGTTGCTGCTCCCGCACCAAACTACGACGCATGCGCGCCCCACCTGTTGCTGAACGCGATCCGAGCACGCAGAGAACACGCGAGGAGCAGCGGAGAGCAGGCGAGGAGGAGTGGGGGAGAGGGCACACCTGGAACGGCTGTTGCGGACGCCGAGGCACGCCGAAAACGCCGGGTGACATCGTGAGTTAAAGAAATGCTCTGCATTTAAAAGATCATGCCAAGGTGTTGAAGCGTTTTTATTCGGCAGAAGCGATGCATATACATGCTGTCTGTTCACTGCCTAAGACCTCATCCTCCGCTACTCTGCATTTTTTTCCTTGTAGTTCCGTTTAAGCAGTGGTAAGCAGTCAATTTTCCAAAGCGTATTATAATTTTTCGATTCTAAGATGCCGTACATACCCGAGAAAGATCGACCATACTCGGGTAGAGCTGAAAACCTCATCATCAGCCTACTCAGGTGTACTGCAGGACGAATGCCACTCCTATTGACCTCCAACGGCTCTTATCCTGCGCTGCTCGCCTCCACCGTTTACCCCCGAATTTCCTTAGTTCGCTTCTCCTTTGGAATAATGGGTTTCGCTTCTTCTAGACCTTTCTCTTGGTATCCACTTTATTACCCTAATGGTGCACCGGTCGACGGTTCGTCTAACTAGATGGCCAGCCCAAGTACATTTCTTTTTCTTTATTTTTTCTATTCTAGATTGTTTTTGATACACTAAGCTTGTGTCGTGTTTTACTCCTTACATTATTTGTTCCATGGCCCATCGAGCCGACTTGAGTTTGCTGTCTACTTGTTTTGTGTGCCGCCAATGTTCCGCAGCATTAGTCATAGCTGGCAGTGTGCACTGGTTGTAGATTTTTCTTTTGAGTGAAAGAGCTAGCTTACTTTTTATTATTGCGGAGTGGTTGCCAAACGCTTCCTAACCGATACCTATTCTTCGCCGGATATCTCTTTAATGGCTGGAGTCAACACTAGAAATCTGTCCGAGGTAGTTTTAATTATTTGCTTCTCCTAGCGTTTCGTTTCCTAAGCTGAAGGGGTTGTTTTGGCATGTTCATTCGTGAATACTTTATATTGTTACGTGTGTAACCAGCAACAGAGCGCAGACGCCAGTCGTCCGGAGCCGGTGTGCGCCGTTCTGGCGTGTCTCCATCATCCTCATCCTCATCATGGAAATCACAAGCATGATCATCACCGCCTAAGCCGCGAAGAAGACGAGAACGTGCCCCTTCGTGAGCGCGTGTTCTTGGTGTGACCGCTACCAGGCATCAGGTACAAGTTTCCCAAAATACACCCTCTTTTCTCTCTCCTACTGCCCTTCATCAATTGTTGCACCGTGACACTGGTAGAGGTGCGGGGTACCGGAGCGTCTGATGCCCAGGTCGCCCTCTGAAAGCCCTGAGCGACCTCCCAGCGTCTGCACGCCCGTACTTCGCTGCAGCCGCCGCAAGCTAGGCCTACCTCCAGAACACGGCCTCCGGCTTGACACCGCACCAAGGCACCAGGTTTCTGAACCAGAGGTTCAGAAACCGAGGCTCAAGCATCGCTGCCGCCTCAGCTGATGCTTCAGCAGCCCCGTACTCCCAGCAGCTTTTACGGAACCGATTCTCAGGACGTAGATGACTGGCTTGACCAATTCGAGTGCGTCGCCAGTGGACACCTGCACAAAAGCTTGAGAATGTGTACTACTCGCTAGAAGATGGGGGGCGGATATGGTTTGAAAATCGCGAACGAAGGTTAGAGACATGGGACGACTTCCGTCGGGAAGTGCGTGACAGCTTCGCCAGCAGCGACCGTCGAGACCGTGCGCAAAGCCTTCTAGAAATACGGATACAAAAGCCAAATGAAAACGTCGTGATGTTTGTCGAGGACATGGTCCGTCTGTTCCGGCGCGCGGATCCCGATTTGTCCGAGCCCAAAAAGCTTCGGTATCTGATGCACGGCGTCAAAGAACAGCTCTTCGCAGGGCTTGTGCGCAACCCCCCGCGTACTGTGCAAGAATTTATTAAGGAGGCAACTGCCATTGAGCGAGCTGTGCAGGAGCGGTGCCGCCAGTATTCCCGAACGTCGATCAAAACTCCGAGCCCGCCCGCGGCATCACTCTCCACCTCTTTGGGCGACAACAACCTGCGCGAACTTGTCCGCTCGGTTGTTCGCGAGGAGTTGGCAAAGTGCGGAATCGGAATAGCGCCATCGCAGCCAGCTGTCATCTCGGTTGCGGATGTCGTGCGGATAGAAATTAACCAAGCAATTTCTGCTCCTGAGCCCCTTTGTCAAGCAATTTCCTCTCCTGAGCCCCGAACGCAGCTTATGCCCCAAATGAATTACGCGACTGCTCTCCGCTGTCACATGCCCACAGCGCCGACCGCGGCGACTATGCCACCCCCGACGTACTCCCGACCGCATCCTCCTGGCTCTTGGCCACAAAGGGAATTCCCGCCTCGTCCGCAAATACGCAAGACCGACGTGTGGCGCACCGAGGACCACCAGCCATTCTGCTACCACTTTGGCGAGCCAGGGCATGTTTATCGACGTTGCCCCTACCGCGAGATCGGGCTACCAGGATTCCCCCCGACCGCACGCCGTCCTCGTTTTGGCGAACGGCCCGTCGCCATTTCTGAGTACCTCGCCACGCGTCAGTCTTCCGAGGAGAGTCGTCCGTCACGTTCGCCGTCGCCAGCCCGCTATTCTTCGCCCACCCGTCGCGATTACAGAGGCTCCCCGACGAGGCGGTCTCCAAGTCCGCGGTGGGGAAACTAAAGGGAGCAACCTTGGCAGGCAAGGATGCTAGCGGCGGAAGCACTGAAGACCTCCCAGTACCATCGACGGCTGACGATGTTACGGCGCCAAACAAGGACGCAAGGACGTCGACGCTATCACGAGTGCCGATCTTTCAGTCGCCATCGACGGACACGAGGTAACGGCACTTGTGGACACTGGAGCAAGCTATTCAATAGTGAGCCAGCAGCTCGTGGACCGACTAAGAAAAGTGAAAACGCCATGGGACGGACCCCAAATTCGAACGGCCGGCGGCCACTTGATGACACCCGTGGGTACATGCACCGCCAGAGTTAGAATAGGGGACTGTGATTACGTCGCGACCTTCGTAATCCTTCCTCAGTGCTGTAAGGACGTGATCCTGGGGATGGACTTCCTTCAGGAGCACGATGCTGTGATAAACATTCGCGTACAGTTCGTCAGTTTTTCGAGGAAGGAGACTACCCCGGAAGGTCATGAGCAACGCATACAACTGCGCACCATCGGCGACACTAGCGTACCCCACGGTCATGCGTGCTTGTTCGCGTTAAGCGTGACGACCTCTCCAGTGGCGATGGAATCGCGGAACCTATCGGCCCGTTTCTACTTCAGCATAGAATCGCTATCGCTCGGGGATTGGTCACCATTACGCGCGGTGTTACAGAGGTTCTGCTCACGAATTTCTCGAACGAGCGTCGGGAAATCGCCGAAGGAACTACCGTGGCAGTATTTGAGGACGTCCCCGACACGACTGATTGCTTTGTGCTTCAGACCGACCCGACTCCCAAGGCGACGAGCAAGCTTTCACTTGACGTTACCCCGCGCTTACCGAAAACAAAGCGAGAAAAGCTCTTAGAACTGTTGCACAGCTTCACCGACTGCTTCTCGTCAACGTTACGCGTCCGACAAACTCCGCTCACAAAACACCGCATCATCACGGACGAATCTGAGCGCCCCGTTTACCAACATCCTTACCGCGTGTCACCCAAGGAGCGCGACGCGATACGGCGGCAGGTGCAAGAAATGCTCGCTGATGACGTCATTCAGCCTTCGAAAAGCCCCTGGGCGTCGCCAGTCGTTCTAGTGAAAAAAAAAAGATGGCACCTTGCGATTCTGCGTCGACTATCGCAAACTCAATCAGGTGACGAAAAAGGACGTATATTCGTTGCCTCGGATAGATGACTCCCTTGACCGCCTGCGGCACGCTCATTACTTTTTGTCCATGGATTTGAAGAGCGGTTATTGGCAGATAGAAGTCGACGAGCGTGATCGTGAGAAGACCGCCTTCTTAACTCCCGATGGGCTGTACGAGTTTAAGGTTCTTCCTTTTGGCTTGTGCTCCGCCCCCTCAACTTTTCAGCGTATGATGGACACTGTTCTATCTGGCCTGAAGTGGCAAACGTGCCTTGTGTACCTAGATGACGTCGTCGTATTCTCAAATACATTCGAGGAGCACCTAGAGCGACTGTCATCCGTCCTCCAGGCCATACGAACCGCTTCGCTCACACTCAAGCCAGAAAAGTGTTATTTCGGCTATGAGGAGCTGCTTTTTCTCGGCCACGTCGTTAGCAGCGCTGGAATTCGCGCCGACCCTGACAAACTTTAGCTGTTTCTTGTTTAAAAACACCTACTGACAAAAAGTCCGTCCGGCGTTTAATGGGCCTCTGCTCATACTATCGCCGATTCATTGCCAATTTCGCCCACATTGCAGCCCCTCTCACGCGCCTTACTCGCAATGACGTCACTTTTGTCTGGTCCAATGAACAGCAAGAAGCTTTCGAGCAGCTACGGCGTTGCCTGCAGACCCCACCTGTTTTAGGCCACTTCGACGACGAGGCCGCCACTATGGTGCACACGGATGCCAGCAATGTGGGGCTAGGCGCTGTCCTCGTCCAATGGCAATATGGTGCCGAACGAGCCATTGCCTACGCAAGCCGAACGCTGTCACGGGCCGAAAGAAATTACTCGGCCACCGAAAAGGAGTGCTTAGCGGTTGTGTGGGCCGTCCTAAAATTTCGACCGTACCTGTATGGCCGTGCGTTCAAAGTTGTAAGCAACCATCACTCGCTGTGCTGGCTTACAAACCTGAAAAACCCGTCTGGCCGCTTGGCACGCTGGAGCCTCAAACTCCAAGAGTTTGATATGACCGTCGTCTACAATTCTGGTAAGCGACATTCGGATGCCGACTGCCTCTCGAGAGCGCCGGTCGGTAACGCGCCCGCTGATGACGATTACGTCGACCATGGACCATTGATTGGAGTCCTCAGTGCGGCCACCATTTCAGAACAGCAGCAGGAAGACCAAGAACTGCTACCAGTGATGGCCTACTTGCAAGGCAACGCCAACAGGCCGCCTAAGTCTTTTATTAGAGGTCTGCCAACATTCTGCCTTTGCAGCGGCGTGTTTTACAAACGAAACTTCGCCCCGAATGGCCGGCGTCACCTCCTCGTCGTTCCGTCACCCTTACGAAACGACATCTTGCAGGCTTGTCATGAAGAGCCCTCCGCTGGCCACCTTGGTTACGCACGCACGCTTGCAAGAACCAAGAAGGCGTATTACTGGCCCAAGCTCTCGGCGAGCGTGAGGCAGTACGTCCGAACTTGTCGTGACTGCCAGAGACGCAAGGCGTAGCCCGCCAGACCAGCCGGATTTCTCCAACCCATTCAAATTCCCGAACTGCTGTTCCAACAAGTGGGAATGGACCTTCTGGGCCCCTTTCCCACCTCTACAGCGGGAAACAGGTGGATAGCAGCTGCCACTGACTACTTGACCAAGTACGCAGAAACAAAAGCTCTTCCAAAGGCCACCGCGCTTGAAGTGGCACAGTTTTTCCTCACAAGGATAGTTCTCCGACATGGGGCTCCCAAAGTTGTCATTACGGACCGTGGAACCGCATTTACCGCGAAACTTCTGCACGAAGTACTCACGCTCAGCGGCACGTCTCAACGAAAAGCCAGTGCGTACCACCCTCAGACGAACGGTTGGACGTAATGGCTGAACAAAACCATCGCCGACATGCTCAGCATGTACGCCGATGTTGAACACCGGACCTGGGATGCAGTCCTGCCCTACATCACCTTTGCGTACAATACGGCCCAGCAGAAACGACTGGAATGACACCGTTCACCCTCCTCTATTGCAGAGAAGCTACAACAATGCTCGACGCCATGCTGCTTCACGACATCACCGACGAATATGACATCTTCTCCCAGCAATTCGTACAACGCGCTGAAGAAGCCCGGCAGCTTGCCCGCCTCCGCATCACCGAGCACCAGCACCTGGACGCCTCCCGCTACGACCTTCGCCGCCGTCACGCGGCATTTGCACCGGGTGACCTTGTTTGGGTTTGGATACCCGTTCGACATCGGGGTTATCGACGAAGCTTCTGCGCAATTATTTCGGGCCGTACAAGGTGCTTCGTCAACTTAGCGAAGTAACTTACGAGGTGGTACCCGAGAATTCTGGTGTTGCCGGTCGTCGTCGATCTCGACCAGAGACGGTCCACGTAGTGCGTTTGAAACCGTATGTTTCTCGCTAGGCCGACTTCACGACCATTCTGGCTTCGGACCTTGTTGGCAGTGATCTTCAGCATCGGGACGATGCTACTCCGGGAGGGGGATAGTGTTACGTGTGTAGCCAGCAACAGAGCTCAGACGCCAATCGTCCGGAGCCGATGTGCGCCGTTCTGGCGTGTCTCCATCATCCTGATCCTCATCATGGAAATCACAAGCATGATCATCACCGCCTAAGCCGCGAAGAAGACGAGAACGTGCCCCTTCGTGAGCGCGTGTTCTTGGTGTGACCGCTACCAGGCATCAGGCACAAGTATCCCAAAATACACCCTCTTTTCTCTCTCCTACTGGCCTTCATCAATTGTTGCACCGTGACAATATTTATTTATATTTATTTTAGCCACACGGTTGTGCTTTCTCATTGTAGTTTTTCATGCACTGTTTGAAGGTGTTCTGCACTGTCACTCAGCAGTACTATGTCGCCCGCAAACCTAAGATGGCTCAACCATTCCTCGTTTACAATCATTCGCTTCACATATTCCACCCCATACATCGCCCTCAAACCCAAAGAACGGCAGAAAACCGACATACTAATTCGAAAAGCTTGCAAAATTAGACTTGGCCTCCCCGCTCAAACCTCTACCTGTCGTTTCTACCAACTCGGAATACACAACACCCTCGAAGAACTCCTGGAAGCTCAGCGCAACAGCCAACTCACCAGACTCCTTCTTACAACTACCGGCCGACACGTCCTCCAGGCCATCGGATACACGACCCTACCTGCATCACAAGCCCTTCAGCGCATTCCATCTTCAATCCGGTCCCACATTACTGAATTCAAAATTTCTAACAATATGCACCCAAAATGCAATCAACGTAGAAGGCTCTCCCGGGTTAAGCATCTTCAATCACAATTCCATCTTACCCCGATACTCGCTACACCGACGCCGCCCTCTAACCCACACGCCAGGCTCGTGCTCTGGCGGTTGCAAACTGAGAGGCACACTTCTCACCTCCCTCACAACTCTCTTGACATCAACCACCACTGCCGAAGAAATTACCATAGCCATCACCGCTACAACAGGCTCCGAATAACTTACAATATTAACAAATTCCCAGCAAGCCTGCCGTAACCTTCAACGTGGACGCATCTCACTTCCCGCATTACGCACACTCGCATCGTTTGCGCTGCTGAGCACGAGGTCGCGGGTTCGATTCCCGGCCGCGGCGGCCGCTTTTCTGATGAAGGCGAAAAGCAAAAACGCCCGTGTGTACGAGATTTCGGCGCACGATAAAGATCCTCAGGTGGTCAAAATTAATCCGGAGCCCTCCATTACGGCGCGCCTCATTGCCTGCGTTGCGTCGGCGCGTTAAACCCCACAATCAATCAATCACTCGCATCGATCAATCCCCTCCCCGAGCTGTACATCGTCTGGACCCGCGGCCACTGGTCACTCGAGGGAAATGAGATGCCTCACGCCGCTACCCGCGCCCTTCCACACCGGTCATTTCCCTCAGAAACACAACCCACGGTCCAGCCTTGTGCACCTCCCGCGGTTAGATCACGCTACCACGACATCCTGCACCATTATCGCAATCTTCGCCTCACTTTGCTTTAACCTCACCCTCAACTAACCAAGGAGAAAGCAGTCATCTGGCGTCGATTGCAAACACCTATTACAGCACACCCATCCTCCACGCTATCTCCCGTACCAAATACACCCTCACCTGGCGATTCCGCCCCTCTCCTAATACTACCTGCCACAGGGTGTGGGCCTGTCAAAACACCCCATCGCTTACTCCCATTCCATACATTCCCCAGAGCAGTGGGAGGGCCTGCTGACCAGCTCCCGTCATGCTGACCAGATCTTTCTGGTCACCTCTGCCAGGGCTGCAGGCAAGGCCCAAGGGTACCTGGACTGAGGCGAACCCACCCCACCGAGTGACGGCTCAACCACCACCGTTTACTCTATTAAATGTTTCTTCTCTCTCTCTCGTTAATTCTTCGTTTTTCCAGTCAATCGTTCCAAACACCCCCTTAGAGAGGCTGCGAACAGTTCTGGCGAGATCGTATCTCTAAGTAAAACCCCCTTTTGGATATGAAATTGATGGCTTTTCCTGAGGGGGATTATCCTGCCCGTGTATTCGTTATCTTCTTGAAATCTAATGTAGAAATAGCCTCTATTCTCAATTGTTTCAGTGCTTCTAGCACGGCTTCAGTGACTAAGGAATCGTACTAAAACGCTTTTTCGTAGTCTATAAATGCCATGTAAAGGGGTTTATAGTATTCTGCGTGTTTTTGTATTACTTTATTGACAACATGGGTATGACTCATGGTCGAGTACACTTTCCTAATTCCAGCCTGCTGTCGGGCCTGTTGGAAATCTAGGCTGTCACCAATGCGGCTAACTTTAACTTTGATAAAAAGCTTGTTCACAATAGAGCATAGGGTGATAGGTCTCTAATACTTGAGGTGCTTGGTATCTCCCTTCTTTTGAATAAAAATTATTTTGGAGTATTTCTAGACTGTGGGAATTTTCGGAGTTTTCAAGCATTCCAAAAATCGTTGAGCAAGCTTTTCTACCACTACACCTCCTCCCTCCTTCAAAAGATCCTCGGTTACGCGTTCGTCATCTGCATCTCCTGCTTTTTCTAAGACTTTGAGACCATTTTCTATCTCCCCTTTAGTTACTACTGGGACTTCGCATTCTCAGCTTGTAGTCTCAATAGTTTGCGCTGGTGTAACGTCGCTGGCATATAGCTTGATGTAGTATCGTTTTGCTACCTCGGTTATCTCGTCCAAGTTAAGAGTTAGGTTACCATGCCTTTCTCCGAGTGCGTACATCCTGTGTTTGCCAATGGCCAGCTTTCTTTTTATAGCTTTTAACCTTCCCCCTATTTGCAGTGTTTCCTTAATTACTGCCATTATATACACAGATGTCGTTTGTTTTACTTTTGTTAATCAGTTTCGACAGCTCGGTTAAATCAATATGATCTGCCGTTCTTGACACTTTCAAGTTCTTACGTTTCGTTATTATTTCTTTCGTTGTGTTAGTGTTTAAGTTTTGTTCCCAACATGTTGCTTCTCTCACCTCTACTGCTTATTCACTTATTGGCAATGCAAGGTTGTCATTTGGTCTGTCTTCACTGACCTTGTCCTGCTCACCTAGCAGTGCGAATTCATTATGAAGAGTTGTTTTAAACTCCTGTGATCCGGCTCGGACGGACTCCATCCGGGTTTTTGTTGTTTTCGTGAGTTTACTGTTTTCTTTAATTAGATTCAGCCTAAGCTTGCATGTAAACATGCTGTGAACACTGTTCGGAATCTTAATTAGCACCTCTACTTCTTGAACAATATCTGGGGTGTCAGTTAAAATGAAATCAATTTCGTTTTTTTTCGTTTGTAAAAGGCTCTGTTCATCAACCGCAGCCTATTTCTGTCTGCCAATCCCACCAATGTATCTAGGCGACTATGGCGATTGTCTACTCCAAAGAATTCCAAACCTTTCGCAAATTTGCTTCTTACTGACCTTTGCCTTAAAGTCTCCCATCACAATTGTGGACTGTGTTGTTGCCTTCTGCACAGCTGATTCAATATCATGGTAAATACTCAGTACCGCTCTATTATTATCATCATCGTAATCATTCATAGTAATCATGATGATAATGACAATCGTTGTTATCAGTAAACCTGTCAACGTTCAATACCTTGAAAAAGAGAATTCTTGTAAGTTGTAAAAACAACACAAAGATTTGATGGTGGTTTGATTTTAATGGCGCAAGGCCAACAATGGCAAAGAGTGCCAAAGACATACACGAAGATTTCAAACAGACAGTGCACAACGCCTTGAACTCACACCTGACTGCCAATACTGAAACTATTACCTAGTATCCAAAGGTTCAACAGCTTTCCTTGTTTAATACATGCGCATAGAGATTGGAAATTCTACAAGAGCACCAACTAATGCGTTTTCTGTGTATTGCGTGCCCACTTTATGTCCACGGTTTTTAAAGCCGTTTTTTTTAACAAAATAATATTTCTCATGCCTTCCCCAGTGTTTCTCAAAAATACTACCCAATGCTTCTGCCAGATAAGCAAGTACACAAAAAATGTTATGTTCAATGCAAATTGAGTAAGCGGATATTCAATAGCCTTCCCACTTAATGCGGCGGAAGATTCTTATTTAACAAATCGGCAATCCTTTTGAATACTTCTGTACTGAAGTTTCTTTATTGTACTTCATCGGATATTTTATAGTTTTGCAATTTCCTGAAATAAATGGGTATTACGTGTTCTTCTCGCGTAAAAGAGCTACGTCACACGCGAAAAACGCCAGTGCCTGTGTAAAGCCACTGCACTGGATAAAACAGCCATTGGTAAAGTGGGACGGGTTGACTTATTTCTTCACGCAATACGTCTTTACCTCAACGCAGGCTGGCATTCGTCCTTCCGAAAGACAAGTTGGTAGAGCTCCTCGATCGGCTGGAGTCCTTTCAAGAAGAGTTTCTTGAAACGTTTGCTTGATACTTGCCGCCTAAAAGGGGGAAGAGGACCGAGGAGGATCTCCAACCTCTTCCTTTTCCCACCGGGCACAAAATAAAGTTGTTCTCTCTCTCTCTCTCTTGCCACAAATATCAGGGCTCGACCAAGTAAGAAGATGCATAAATTCGATGTCATGCTACGTATTTCTGTATAACACAATATTGTAAAATTGTGGTAGCAAAGCAAACATGTTAATAATATATATTAAAAATTTCGCTGCAGTAATTTCATCTCACCAATCTTGAAAGCAGGGCCCAAGAAACGTATGGCTGCCTATTGTCCTTGCCTCAAAGCCATGGAAAGTAATTATAATGTTGGGGTAGCTTTTGGGAGAAACGCAATGAATGCATTAGCAAGCATTGTGCCTGAAGGTCAAAGAATATATTGTTACCAGACACTCATGCGCTCGCTATTGGATTACACTAGATGCGCCGTGGGGGGTATCATCATCAAGCGGGGAAGATGAAGAAGACGCTGCAGAGACACGGATGTAGTCCGGTCCCTTGCTTGGGTGGCCTCTCTTCTACCGTGTCTTCTGTAACCGGGCACTTGTATACCAGTACTATAAATAAATTTCTATAAATAATGGTCTACCTCTTATCATTGCCAGCAACCCTTATTACAAATCGCAAAACGCAAGTTCAGTATGCCCCGTTCAAGAGCGTCATACGGCTATTGGATACTTCCCGAATCGAAACAACGGCCTACCATTCAATCAGCAATGGTATGGTGTAACGGTTCTACCTGGAAAGGTTCCAAGAGAAGCCTGATGGCAACTGCGAGTCACAGTTAGGTAGAGGCACTACCTTTCGTTCTTCAGGGAGTTAGGACGGCTCTGAATGAAGATAATGGATGCTGCGCGGCTGAACTGGTGTACGGAACTATACTTCGCGGCCAGGGGAGCTTATCACTGACCGTCAGGAGGAAAACGTGTACGCGAACACGGACTACGCCGTGCGACTGCAGGACATAATGATCAAGCAACGCGCTCTTCCTTCACGTCCACCAGCAGCACAGCCAGACCACGTACACCATGAACTCTCCTCTTGCACTCATGTGTTTGTGTGACACGACGCACTACACCGTCCACTCCGGTCCCCGTACGGTGGGCATTTCAAGGTGCTGAAACATGGAGACAAGCACATTACGATATACTGGTGTGGCCGTTACAACGTGGTTTTCATGGACTGCATAAAACCGCCAAGCGTGCACACCGACAGCGTAGTACCTGCACCATCTCGAACTCCACCACCACAGGGACCATCCGCAGACCACCCCGTACAGCCCCAAAACAACTCATAAAAGGGTTCACGCGCAGTAGACGATGTAATACAATTCCGGTGCGCATGAACGTATGAACCGCAGAGTATTGTCTGAGCGCAATCGTTGTTCCCGCCATCACTATGGGTGCAGCACTGTGGCGACGAAAAGCGGCGCTTTTATTTGTGGTACCAAAAGCGCAAGTTCGCGAAACAGGAAGTTACCTTTGAGGAGAAGGGGCGATAATAAAAGTTCACGCGTTTATTGGTATGCGCGCTGTGCACTGGCGCTGCTCCGTCGACAAACGCCTGCCAACATTTCTTTGACCCAAAGCTGAGATCAGAGAATCTGGTCATTCTGTTCTGCTCTCAAAAGTGGTGAGAATAATACGCGTGCGCTAGAGAAGGGTAGTTTCAACTATTGCCCCACCCCCACCCCCCGAAAAAAAGTTTGCTGATTGGTCTAGTACGATTCGCCAGGAATGACTGGCACCGAATGAATAATCATCGTCGTGATTTATTCTTCCCCAAAGCCTCTCTCTGTCGGAGCATATATAGGAATTACAAGCTACCACAACTACGTTTTCAGTATCTTTCTTTGTAACATGTATTTTATTCAAATTTTCAAATATCTATCTGCAGAAATAAAGCTGCCGGGGTAGTCCTTTATGGCTTTGTAACAGGTATGTCTTATTTTATTTTCGTGTTCTTAGGCAATCTTCCCTATAAGAAAAATTCCTGCATTGGAAACCTATGTACCCAGGATTGTCTGCTGCCTAGGGTATGGGGTCTGCCTCAACGGCCACACTCTCAATGCCGCACTCGTCGGCGCCTCGCAGGATGCGGAAGAAACCGTCCTCTCCCCAGCCTTCACCCCAGGAGTTTTTCACGGTCCAGTAGGGCAGACCGCTGCGGGCATCCTTGCCGTAGCCCACCACGAGCACGGCATGGTTGGTGAGCTCGAAGGGGTTGAAGGGGGCACCAAGCTGGCGGTGCACCATGGTGTGCTGGTAAACGCCACCATGGTACGATTGGAAGTCCGGGTACACTTCTAAGCCGACAGCAACGGGGCCTCCGTGAACGAGTGCGAGCTTCATCACTTCTTCGTTCGATCTGAGGGGGAAGTCAATGAGCACACATATTACATTCCTTTGTACAGTAATACTATACATTAAATAAGTATTCAGCCTTTCGTCACTCGTTTGCGATTAATTGATAAATTTTGAATGTAGCAAAAAGAACAACTTGAAGCATTTTAGACCTGATTTTTTTCATGCTATGATCCCTGTAGTAATATTTGTTACATTTATTTTTTAAGCTGTGCCCTCGCAACTTAAAACGTCATTTTAATTTATTTTTCTGCAAAAGGCTTATGCCACTTATCATGCAAAAAACCGTCCCTGTTGTCCGCTGATAAGAACTTCCACCGCCACAAAAAGGAAATATATAAAAAACACGTGTAACCTGAAGATTATATAACTCTGGTCTTTACGGGAGCAGCAATGTGTAGCCAGATGTGTTATCACTTTTATGTCTCGGCATTTTTAATCGGTAAAAGAAAAGTTGTTTTAGTTGTTATTGTTTCTTCTTTCCGGCGCATAGCCACTTTGGGTTTGGCTAGGAATTCGGAGCTTTGAGCTTGCTAAAGCGCCCTATTCATTAGGTGCACAAAAGTATGAATTGGAAGCGTAACAATTCTAGTACAGTGCGTGCCGCGTGACCCTTCAACGCAAAGCAACGCGAGTAAGCCACGCGTATCGAAATAATTCGCATAAAAGAAAAAACAGACAGCGGTAAAGGGAAGGCAATACAGTGCTGCAATAAACGAAGGGTTAGAAATTATCGATAGAAGTTAGGCTTCAAAATTTATTTAGACCTAACTGCCACCAGTATTTCTCGCGTGGGGTGCGGCGTTTCCATACCCTGCTTAACCCGTCCCCAAAATGTCGCACAAGATTTACAAAAGTACCGCTGCTTATCCGAAGTCCATGTGGCAGACTTTTGTTTCCGGTCATAGCCACAGAATATACGTGATTGCACACAAGACAAACTTTATTCCTGACTGCGGAAAATGATTATTTTAGACGCGAAGCATCTCTTGCTCGGGGGGATGTCTCGGATTCGTGCCCCATCCGCAGCTCCTCTGATGATGACTGTGGCAGGATGCCCGTAGGGATTGGCCAACCAAAGAATCCATCACGAGATAGCTTCGCGTGCAACCACAATCGTCATCTTCCCGTTGGAAAACCGCTCAAGAAGAGGAAGGAGAAGACAAAGCTGCGAAGAGGAGGGCTTGTACGTCGCTCTCGCCCCGTCCGCAGCGCCTCCTATGATGATTGTGCCAGGATACCTCTAGGTATTGGCCAACCAAAGAATCCATTACGAGATAGCTTCGCGGTCAACCACCGTCATCATCTTCCCATAGGAGAACCACCGAAGAAGAAGAAGAAGAAGAAAAAGAAGAAGAAGACAAAGCTGCGAAGAGGAGGGCGTGTACGTTGCTCTCAGCCGGTGCACCAACATCAACAACCCTTAACTCTCCCCCTCTGACGGAGACTACCGATTCTACCACAGAGAGGACAACATCGACAAGAACATGATGGACGAGTTTCGGCGCCTCGACAACCACCCCCTAGTCCCCGTAGCACAACAGTACTTGCGTGCTTTTGCCACCGGTGTGGACCCGGACGCGGAATTCCCTCTGGTGCTACTAAGCACCAGATCACTCAACATAACGGCAACACAATGAAACCACACGGAACCCCCATGATGCTTTGCATCCTCTTCAGGGTTTCCCACGGGAAGATGGTGTAATTTTTTTTGAAACCGTAGGGTAATTATAACTCATTGAACTTGTTGATACGTTTTTTACCTACACTCAAAACCATGCCAAAACGACTGTGCAATTTACATCCCTTCAGTTGTCGATGGCCTTCAAAATTGCAAACAAATACAGAACGTGTTCAAATTTGCGAAAAAATACAGAACGTTAATACAAAAAATACAGAACAAAATCGGCAGAAATACAAAAATACAGAAGCAGATTACCGAGGTAACTTGCGAGTTGGGAAGCCAATTTTGAAATAAAAAAATAGCACCTGCCATCATGTAGATGTACTTGCATTATTTGCGTATAATTCTGTCCTTTTGTCAAATAGCACATTTCTAATGCTCGCGCTAAGTCTTACAACATACAAGAGCAGAAGCCCCGTTAACTCATGCTGACGTGTAAAACAACCTTTATTATAGGATGATCCCATTTTTTCCTGCTACCTAATTGACTTCCTATTAACGTATTTAACTAAACTCTTGAAGTTCAGTAATATGGTATGCGTAAGGTATTACAAAAAAAGAAACAACCAAAAAGCGAAGGTGCAGAAATATGCTTCCTCACCAACTATTTTCCTCTTTTCATCCCCTTCAGTGAGTTTCCTTCATCGTCTTTAGGTATTAGTGGGACATCGCCACATTGGTTTGTAGGCAAGTTTTTTTAAATGCCTTCGCTGTACTAAAGCTTGCCTTAAAACCATTTCGCAGCTTTTACTGTTTCGTTCATGTTTTGAATAATGTTATTTTGTTCATTTCTGAGTGCGTACATTGTCTTTGCCAATAGCTACCTTCTTCATAGGTGCATTTGGGCTTCCTTAACCCCTCATGCGTTTTGTCAAGCACTGCTATGTGGTACGCACCGATGTCGTTTGTTTTAGATTTGTTTAATAAATTTAGACAGTTCTGCAGAATCAGTGTAGTCCGCTGTGCTTGATAGGCCAATGTTTTTGAGCTTTCAACTAGGTTCCTCGGTTGACTGTGTTTGTTCCCAGTTTTTTTATTGCAGGCGGCTTCTTCTGAAGTTGCAGCTGACTCTTTGAATACCGTTGCTAAGTTGCCGTTCAAAAGGCTGCGACTTTGTTAGTTTCGTCCAGACTAAATGTGCGAATGAGTTATGAAGGGTGTTTTTAAACTCCTGCACCCTGGTTCAGACTCAATGCTGGGTTTTCTATTTTTGGCTAGTTTGCAGCTTTTTTTACGTTCATCTTTATTTTGCAGCAAACCTTTATTTGATGCTGAAAGGCATAAAGGTGAAAATTTCAAACAAGGCAGGTGATGCACTAGAAACGCTTGCTAAAACATCTTCCAAATCCATATGAGCTTAACCTGTGCTCATAGCCTGAAATAATGTCAGCGTAATGGCTATTTCTAAGGAGGGAAAATCGAAATACCTTAACAGTTACAGGCTCAGAGGTTTTAGACAACCTTTTTGCCAAACCAGTAGGTAACCGCATATGCGGCCGCCTAGATCTGTGACAGTACCGGGAACAAACAGAGTTTTATAAAAAATACTCTAAAATAGATTACATCAATGTTTCTATTCAAGTAAAATGAAAATCTCCATTCTATAAAAAGCCGCTTTATGGGAATGGAGCAGTGCTTGAATCCCTAAAATACCACGAAATACAGAAAACCAAAATAAGAATCGAAAATGGCATATATTACATTTTATGGGTGTGATAATCCCTCAATAGAAAAGCAAAAATTTGCCCTTGAGGAAAGGGCGATTCCAATTTGCCAAATTTGTTCACAGTATGCCTGGGGAGAATATTTATATGGCTTGACTGAGAAAGCGAAAGAGTGTGGGTAAATGTGAAATACTTGGGCTATTTTCAATTTGCGGACAATTTTGTCTTGCGGTGTGAGTCCCCAGAACTCCCAGGAAAAGTGCCTAAGAACTACCGCCCGGAAGGTTGGCTTTGGGAATATACACTAACAGGTGGGCTGAAGTTGCCCTTTTCATTGGGGTAATTTATGGCTAGAGCAAATAAAAGAGTATAACTACTTTGAACAGCTCGTCAGTGCTCATGAAAACCACGAAGAATACGGCTGAAATTATGATTGGCGGAGGGGTACTCGGCAAGCACAACAAAAGAATAAAGAGGAAGCTACCTCTGTGAGTGAAAAAAATATAATACAACCACTGCATGTTGCAGATGACATACGGGCGGAAAGTTGGCGCCTTGCTCAACACCATGAAAAATTACGACGAATAAAGGGGACACAAATAAATTATGATAGGGGTGGTGCTCAGGGACACGAAACGATCTTCCTGGATTAGTAAACAAACTAGAATAGAGGCCATCATTTCTCAAAAAAGAGAAAAGAGATTGAACTTGGGCGTGCAAGTAGTGAGATGGAATGACAACCTGTGGACCACTATGGCAATGAAGTGGATACCGGAAGCCAAATGTAGTCAAAGGTGGGAATGCCGTTACATCAATGGGGTGACTAAACATGAACATTCACAGGAAGATACTGGACGCAGGTGGTTAAGATAGACATGGTTTGAGGTCACGAAGAGACGCCTTTGTTCCGCTGTAAATATAAATGGGCGGATGATGGTGAAAAGTTTAAAATAATATTTGAAATCCCCTCCGCCTAAGGGTATGATGCATAACGTTTTTGCACGCGAAGTTCAAATAGGGGAGCGCCAAAGTCAACGCCATCATAATCAAAGTTAAAGCGTCAACGATAAGAGCACAAACTCCCTTAGAGTAAAACTTCAAGAATCAATAGTCAAAGCTCCCATTTTCTGCGAGAGTAATCTCAAGCTCATGTGACTGCTAACGAGTCTCTCATGGGAAACTGAGCACCCCTTTCCCTACCCATTGTCACTGTTTGACCATCGTTGCCATTTCAGGGACTGAATTTGAACTTTGTTAAAAAAGAGAATGCGATCAAGGTGTAGTAAATCCAAACTGCTTCGACGGTGTTAGAGTGGCGCTGTTAGATTTAAGTCGGCAACATAACGCGAAGCAGCCAGGTTCGATTCCAACAATGGGAAGTGTTTGTTTTTCGTGTGCCATCATCAACTTTTTATTCGTTTTTGCAGGGACTTTTGGTTATGACACCGCCCTAAGTGAGACCAAACAAGCCTTGCTTTAAGATACGAGGAAGTTTAGGATCATCCAAACGGTATTATTTGTTATTGCCCTCATGGTAAAAAATGCAGTAGTATGAAAAGCTACATGGACGAAGTCGTTCAACCCCTGCCAGTTGAGGACTTTATTTATCCTGTCAAGTGAGAGGAAATTGTTTGTTATAAGCTACAACAGTCACTTACGCGCCGTAGTATCCTCCACAGTAGCGGTACTTTGCCACGTAGTGCCTTTGGCAGTTCGGAGTCGTCGTGCAGGGACCGTCCATGTACCGGTATGGGTTGCAATGCTCATCGACGACGCCGTAGTCCTGGGCGTACTTTCCACCGATAAGGTAGGGAAATCCTCCGCTGCACCCTGCATGTAATTGAAAGTGGTTTTAATAGGGCAAAAAAAAGCAGCCACTCAGTGTTTGCTCCTCTGATGATATGGTTAGGAACGTTTGATCTAGATTTATTTTAAATTCTCTAGTTGGGAAACTACTTATTGACACGTGCCTCGTAACACGTTTCGTGGTTGTGCCCTTGAATGGGGAGCAAACAATGTGGAAATAGGGGCAAGCATGCCATCTCTTGATGGTAAGATGAAGTAATACTCAGCGGCTTGCAACGGCCAGATTGTCAGAAAGGGAACACCAAAAAAAATGAATTACGTACTTTATATATTTTTGACCAAAAAGGCATGCGTAATTTGCTAGTTTTGCTATTAAAAATAATATGTTTAACAAGTTCAGTTCGCCTAGTAAATGCTGTCACAATATTCTCTATCTAATATTAAAACAAAGCAGAGTTGCTCATAGGGTCCGGATTCTGATTTTATATTTCGCATCTGGAGTATTTTAAAGAACTCAGGGTTGAGTGTTAGAAATTCTCATAAAAGTTGGAGGAAAATAAAAGTCTTGACTAGGAGAGTCTGAACCTATGGCAAACTTGCGGCAACTTCTAGCTTTAGAGAAGGACCCTGATGTGAAACAGATATAGTCGATCACAATAACCCGCAGTTTCAGGTTATTCTTTTTTGTGCGCTGGTGGCTGCAGAGCTTAGGTGATAAATTCTGCTGAACAAAAGTCAGAATAGAGAATCTTGTTGCCAACAAAAATTCACAGCGATAATTGCCGCTGCCGCATTTCATGCCTTATTACAGAAGTGTGTATTTTATTATTGAGAAAGAACTTTCTCCCAATATAAAATATGAATAGTGGAGGAACCTAACAAACAGTTAAGGTAATAGAACGGAGTACGACGACACAAATTTATGTGACACTTTTACTCGCACAAAGTTTTATCTGCTACCGTTCAGGTCCACATATGTCGTGCAGCCAAAACAAAGATGGATATAAGATGTGGCGTGTCCCTTCTCAAAAGAGTAATTATACCGCCGCAAGTTTCATTCCCTGTTCACTGTGAGGTGCAATAAAAAGCACTCTCTAATATTTTGCTACTACATAGGTGCACAATTTTTATCCCAATATCTCTTGCAGAGTAGTAGGAGCGCATTGTCGAATGCAGGAATTCTTGTGGAGAGTAAGCCTTTTTTTCAGAATCAGTAATAAATGCGATATGCTTACCACATTACCACGAAGTTCTGTGTTAAAATAAAGGCATGAACGTGCAATTGGTCAAAGTTTATTGGATGATCGGATGTGTATTTTATTATTGAGAAAGAACTTTCTCCCAATATAAAAATATGAATAGTGGAGGAACCTAACAAATCCTTAAGGTAATAGAACGGAGTACGACGACACAAATTTATGTGACACTTTTACTTGCACAAAGTTTTATCTGCTACCCTTCAGGTCCACATATGTCGTGCAGCCAAAACAAAGATGGATATAAGATGTGGCGTGTCCCCTCTCAAAAGAGTAATTATACCGCCGCAAGTTTCATTCCCTGATCACTGTGAGGTTCAATAAAAAGCACTCTCTATAATTTTGCTACTACATAGGTGCACAATTTTTATCCCAATATCTCTTGCAGAGTATTAGGAGCGCATTGTCGAATGCAGGAATTCTTGTGGAGAGTAAGCCTTTTTTTCAGAATCAGTAATAAATGCGATATGCTTACCACATTACCACGAAGTTCTGTTTTAAAATAAAGGCATGAACGTGCAATTGGTCAAAGTTTATTGGATGATCGGATGTGTATTTTATTATTGAGAAAGAACTTTCTCCCAATATAAAAATATGAATAGTAGAGGAACCTAACAAATCCTTAAGGTAATAGAATGGAGTACGACGACACAAATTTATGTGACACTTTTACTTGCACAAAGTTTTATCTGCTACCCTTCAGGTCCACATATGTCGTGCAGCCAAAACAAAGATGGATATAAGATGTGGCGTGTCCCCTCTCAAAAGAGTAATTATACCGCCGCAAGTTTCATTCCCTGATCACTGTGAGGTTCAATAAAAAGCACTCTCTATAATTTTGCTACTACATAGGTGCACAATTTTTATCCCAATATCTCTTGCAGAGTATTAGGAGCGCATTGTCGAATGCAGGAATTCTTGTGGAGAGTAAGCCTTTTTTTCAGAATCAGTAATAAATGCGATATGCTTACCACATTACCACGAAGTTCTGTTTTAAAATAAAGGCATGAACGTGCAATTGGTCAAAGTTTATTGGATGATCGGATGTGTATTTTATTATTGAGAAAGAACTTTCTCCCAATATAAAAATATGAATAGTGGAGGAACCTAACAAATCCTTAAGGTAATAGAACGGAGTACGACGACACAAATTTATGTGACACTTTTACTTGCACAAAGTTTTATCTGCTACCCTTCAGGTCCACATATGTCGTGCAGCCAAAACAAAGATGGATATAAGATGTGGCGTGTCCCCTCTCAAAAGAGTAATTATACCGCCGCAAGTTTCATTCCCTGATCACTGTGAGGTTCAATAAAAAGCACTCTCTATAATTTTGCTACTACATAGGTGCACAATTTTTATCCCAATATCTCTTGCAGAGTATTAGGAGCGCATTGTCGAATGCAGGAATTCTTGTGGAGAGTAAGCCTTTTTTTCAGAATCAGTAATAAATGCGATATGCTTACCACATTACCACGAAGTTCTGTTTTAAAATAAAGGCATGAACGTGCAATTGGTCAAAGTTTATTGGATGATCGCAACTTAAAAATTACAAGCCCTAGCAATTCGACATTCGTTCCTGTTGAAACAAACGTCTGATACTAAGCTCTTCTGTATGATTTCCGCAATCCTACCCTGAGAGTATGGAGAGCAGGAGACGACATCTTGCGGAGAGAAGACATGTTGCACCTTGTTGTTGGTGGCGATGCGAAGCCGTGATTCCAGGAGAGCCATGGAAGCAAAGGCGTAGCAGCTGCCGCAACCGCCTAAAGAAAATAACAGGAAAATACGTTTTCACTCATCCTGCTCGCAGGCATAAAAAATACTAATTCCAACAAGACGTGCCCAATACATTGTAGTGGTGCCTTCTGTACAGTAATTGCCGAGTGATTTTTGTTGTTCTGTGTATTTCGCAGTAATAAATAAAATACTAAATATCAATAAGGGTGCTTGATCAACGAGGGATTTCTAATTTTTTGCATGGTACCTCATCGCTTCTGTGTTATCAAGTAACATGTTTGCGAGTATTGAGATAATATCACACAATACCAATGAGTAAACAACAAGAGAATTTAGCTCTTACTCTTATTTTTTATTCTATAGCAATCATCTGCATTCGAGTAAGGTTCTATAACAAGAGCTAATGCTTTCCTTATATAAAACACTGTTTCCCATATTATTTGTTAGAAGGTGACTATCTTGATCTTTGGGTGTCGAATTTAAGCGTTCTGCCACCTTTACCGCTAGAACTATGGCACTCACCTGATAAGTTCAAAACATTCATTTTGTTATGGGCGCCGCATGTCCTGTTCCCCTCTTATGCAGTTTTAGTACTTGCTATGAAACATACCGAGAGTTGTAATTCTAAATTGAAGCGCACCTTGATTCCTAATGGGAGACACGTAGTTTACGCCGCTCACGTTCCTCCAGTCGAACTCCTCAGGCAGGCTGCTGGCCAGCTTCTTCTGCTCTTCAGTCACCGGTGCAGGTGGCGGGTTCCTGCAAAATGGCACATAACAACAAACATGTTAGAGCAGCCCTGCTTACATCTAATGGCTTTGCTGGGCATTCTTAAGCCCGATCCACGAACAGCGACGTATTTTGCGGCAACCAATCAAAGCGCGTGCTAATGTTTCCTTAGATATATTCTTGATGTGCAAGGTTCTGTTAATTTTTGCTGTATTGATTTATCTAAAAGATGTTAACACCAAGCAATACGATAGGACTTTCCAAACCTTGGAGGAATTCCAGGCCGCGCTTTCCCAATAAAATGGAAGAACTAAAGTGTAGAACAATGCCCTCTCCTGCAAGGTTATTACATTCTTGAGCTTTGCAAGATGAACAAATGTGACCAAAAGCAAAATTTTTTTTGAAGAAACGCCAAATTTCGGGGTAAAGTAACATTCCATTTTCTATATTTTTTATATGTTCGGGCATCAGGCACGTTGTGCATGTGAGGAGAGCCGACAACCTATGATAAAAATAAAAGTAAACGAAAACGACACATACAATCGCATATTTCAGAATAGTGTGAAAGATTTTTCGAAGTATTTTTGTAGGTGCAAGTCAAAACAAAACTTTCTGAAGTGGAAAAGACTGCGCGTTGGTTTGTTCAGGCCATGTTCATAAAGGAGGTGTCCGTGAGAAGTAGGATTAAATAAGCATTTTTTAAGCCTCGTTCATTTACTGTAAGCTCTACATAAAGACCATGGTCACAGAGCTTCGTAGGTCTGGCTGTAGTTTTTGTCTAAAAGGTATGCAAACTTACAGCTTTTTTCAGGCTATTTACTCAGAAGGCCATTTATATCTAAGTAAGCTGGTAGACGCTAACGACAAATTTCATATAAAAACAAGAAGCTACTAAGAGAACACCTAAAAGGAGAGAAAATGCTCGCCGTACTGATTGCATACGCTACTACCAAATTATAAAGAGCATGGGGACAGCTACTGGGCAACGTATTTTTAAATGCGGTCGTTTTATTCTGCGTCAGATATTAGCACCAAACGTGTTTTGTGATTACATCGAAATATATAGAAACCAAAATATAATTACTGGAAACGCTCGCATCTTATACCTGAATTTCCTGTTCCGGTGACCCCCTCGAATGGCCATCATCTCGTTCAAGCTCTTGCCGCGGAAAGGCTCGTGCACCTTGGCCGTCCAGGAGTTTTGCGCTTTGTTAACCAGGGCCACAAACTCCTCGCTGTTGAAAGGGTCGACAACGTCACCGAGGGGCCTCCTGCATTTGAATAAGTGGAAATAATTTTCCATTTGGAATCAAATATTGTGCAGTCCACACACGTAAACACGTTGTTACAAAAAATATACCCTTCACGCATGCCCACATTATGAAAATAATAAAGGCATAAGAACAATATTCTTCGTTAAAGAATCGTGTAATAATTATTACACCACCGATTTGTTGATAAACTCTTCAAAAGAAAAGTTACGTGCATATTTTGATATCTTTGGAGCAATGCAAGCAGGCATTATTCGCTCACAAAATCATGTCAAAAATAAAAGCGATGATGAAGTATATCTACGTTTGAGAATCCTTGTTGGAAACAATATTTCCTTTCCTTTCAAAACTAATCGTTCAGAACAATTTTCGTAGTATGCCTTATTATTAACTGTATATGTCTATCATGCCCAAGATAGAGTTTACATTCCAGTAGGCACACCCGAAAGGAAAGTTTGGTTGGTTCTTGAGATTTGGTGGTGTCACCGTGTAGTGGTGTGAAGTTCCCAATGGCGAGGCGCAGGGAGGTAGATTATGGAGAAATCTATTTACTAGTATTTATAAAGTATTTACACCGTAGCATTGCAGATGAAAAAAGGCAAAATATCAAGTGGGATCAAAATTAACATGCGCCGCGTAGGAGGAGTGTATCACGGCACGATCCCCGACGTGGCCCCTAAGCTGAAATGTTGCCAAAACTCCACATGCGCAGCCTGAAAAACGGAGTGGACCTCTGGCGCCGGAACACACCATGGGAGCGAGGCAGCTAGCGACCGCTTTCCACAGCAGCTCCACGCGAACTTGAAGACGTTTGCCCATTCAGTCGCCGGCGCGGCCCCTTTCCACCAGGCCGCCACCAGAAGCAGCACAAATGCCCCTTAGGGCCTTTGACCTCCGCCCCCTGTGTCTTTGACAGTCAGAAGGAAAGCAAAGCTACTACTAACCTTCCCCACATACGAAGGGGCAGAAATTCAAGCTACACAACTACAGGTGAACCATAATGAAGGGGAGAGAAGACATCGCCCCGTTGGGCACCTTTGGTGCGACCATCATTACACCAACCATAAAGTTATATTTGCTTGTCATAACCAATTTGTCAGCAAAAGTCATCACCTTAGGGCGGCTCCACTTAGCAAATTCATCATGCAAATAAGTGAAACGTGGTCTGTTTGGTAAAATTTAGCTACTGTTGCTTTATTTTCTCCCTGTCATGTTGGGGACCAAGTTAACATTTGAACTCCGCAGGTACAAGTACCTCAAGCGAGCGTAGTGGATCAGGGAACGAACGCTTGTTAAGGACAAGTTAGTAGAAATTAAGAAGAAATGCACGAGGGTAGGGCATATAATGCGAAGGCGAGATAACCGTTGGTTATTAATGGTAACAGAGTGGATCCCTAAAGAAGGTTATCGTGGCAGGGGATGTCAGAAAATTAGATGGGCAGATGAGATCAAGAATCTCGCGGGGATAAACTGGTCGCACTTAGCACAGGACCGCGATAGTCGGATATTATTGGGAGAGGCATTTGCCCTGCAGTGGGCGTAGATAGGCTGGTTATGAAGATCATTACGATGATGATCATGAAGTACCTCAAAGGTTCGGCTTGGAGTCCCTTTCTTCCGACGGCGTCGTCCCTCTGTCCTTCGAAGCAGGCCCAGTTGTGGCCCAGGACGTCGTGTGCCCAGCCAGCCTTTGTGCTCTCGCACAAGCTCTCCGTTTTCGTGTAGTTGGAGAAGGCGAAGTACCTGAGGGCAAAAATGTGTTTTCTTTTTTTAGAGCGTGTCGAATGAACGTCAAAGCAAATTTTTATGCCACCATTTTTTCTGCAGGAAGAAAAAAAAGTAGTCTTTTTTTAAGTACGCAATCGTTGCCCTATTTTTAATCTGGATACTGCTACTTTATTCCTGCTTTTTGAGTTTCAAGGTCATCCGAACTCACAAAGCGAACTGTGTTTTTTTTTCTCCGAAGCAAGAACTTCCGACAATGTTCCGCTTCCGCCACCTACTTCGGCCACCTACAAGACCAATTCGCCGTGTCTGACAGCAGTGGTACCGACCGCGCTAAGGCAGGCTGTCGACCTATTTATCGACAGCGACGACAACGATTGCTTCGGTCGTTGGCCGAAGCGCGATCTAAAACAGTGTTTGAAATTGGAGTTTAGTCAGCCTGCTCACTAAGTGTGCGATGGCATAAAACGCTAGAAGTATTTTGAGCACAAGTATTCCTCATGCGGCAACGACAACTTCATCCTCTTGTGGACTTGATATAGCAGCGTGTCTTCATTGCAGTGGCGAACAAACACGTCGAAAAACACTTTGAGAAAAAATAATTGCGAAAAGCATTCAATTGAAGCTTCGCATCACATCGATTCGAACATGTCTGTAGGGTCGTCCAATAATTCTATTGGCATCGTTGTTGTTTCACAATAGCACCAGCATCACCCTAATTTATTCACGACATGAGTTGCAATCACAACTAGCTGGCAAAGTTTTGTGGAGTACAGAAGTTCCTGCTTTTGCACATTCCGGTTAGCAGTTCCTTCGTAACAACGTTGTAGTCCCTAAAAATCTGTCCACCAGCAGCCACCCTCTAATTTTTTTGAAACCATTGTCTCGTTTACTTCGCACGTGGCACCTTGAGTACTCTTGGTGACGTTACTGGCGATACCGCGGACCCCGAGCCCCCTAACATAAGCTGTGACCTACCGTGGTGATGTGTTTTTAAGGTGAAGGGTAGAAACCTCAAACGGTGGCCGTTGGAGCCCAGGTCAAGCTCCGGCGGATGGCCTCCCTGTCTGTTTACCAGGCAGGGAGCTCCGGGACCTCTCTCGGTATCAGAGTAACCCCAGCGAAGGAAGTACCCTCGTCCCCTGCTTTTTACTCTGCTGAATGGTAAATCGAAACCCCCCTCCAAATATGATCGGACCCTGAAAAGGGTCCGCAACGAAGCACCTTTCTACCTCTTCCTGCCATCAACTCCCCAAAACCCGACAACTACCCCCGCTTTCTGATCGATGAATCTGTTGACAAATCCAAGCCTCTTTCTTCACAATCCGTATTCTTTGTATCGAAGTTTCCTGAAACCATCCTTGCCAAGAGGTAAAATGCTAAAAAACTAAAAACCGGTGAGGTCTTAGTTGAGGTCAACACGCAGCAGCAAGCCACAACACTCATCAGCCAAACTCGCATGGCAGACCTTGATATCAGAGTCACACCACACCGCAGCCTCAACAGCTCCCAGGGTGTGATATCTGAGTCAGATCTCCTAACCGAGACAGAGACCAATCTTCTCGAAGGCCTAAAAGACCGAGGCGTGACAGCAGTAAGGCGAATCGTCATTAGGATAGACAACAAAGAAATACCCACCAAACATCTTATTCTGATTTTCGACCGCTGCACACTGCCCGAGCATGTCAACGCAGGTCTCATTCATTGCCCTATCCGGTCATACATTCCGAACCTTGGGCGCTGTTTCAAGTGCCAGCGGTTCGGGCATGGTACCAACTCCTGTCGTGGCAGAACAACATGTGCCAAATGGGGCCAGCATGATCATATATCCGACAACTGCACTGCAACCAACTTTACCTGCCCGAATTGCCAGGGTCCACATGCAGCATACTCTCGCGCTTGTGAAACGTTTCAACTAGACAAAAAAATCATGAACGTAAAGGTAGCAGAAAACATCACCTTCCCAGAGGCGCGAAAGAGGTTCGCCTCTTTTCCCCTGGTGAAGTGCGCCAACACAGCTCGCCGAGGGGAGGAGCAGAGTCTGGTTTTGGCGGGGACCCAGTACCACGAGTTGGACTTGCTCCCACCCCCATATCCCCCCAGGGTTTCCCCGGGCAGCCCAACCAGCCTCTGCACCGCTAGCTCACCCAGCAGCGGCTGTGGTGGCAACAACGTCTGTTGGGGATGCCGCTCCATCCACTGCTTCTTCTCCACCGACCCAAAGCACACGCAAGGGCACAGAGGAGATGGAGACGGAGGCAGTCGCAGCGACCCCCTCCGCCGCCTCACTGCCTGTGCCATCTGTGGTGCTCACCACGCCTTCGGCACTGGCAGCACAAGCAAAGAACACCCGCAAGGGTACCACGTCAAGGGGGCCCAGTCCGCTGGGCACCCCCTTGCCTTTAGATGACGACATGGATGTCGAGCCCTTCCGGCTTTCATCGCAATGGAAGGAACGGGCTGCAACGTCCAGGTCAGTAGAGAAGGTAAAAAACCTCTTCAGATCCAGCCCTGAAAGACCCTACATAAATAGTCACACTCGAGTAGCTCTGAACACACAATAATTGGAAGAGAAAGTATTGTTCAATGGAACTGCAGAGGCCTTCTGAATAATCTTGACGACGTGTGTGAGCATCTGCATGCTAATCAGCCAAGTTTAATGTCTGTCCAAGAAACACATTTAAATTCAAATCAATCAAATTTCTTAAATAGTATATGGTATTCAGAAAGGATAGGTTTGGCTGTGCACACACCTCGGGCGGTGTAGCCATAAGAGCCAGCAAATCCCTCGCATGCCACCCTATCACTCTAAACACCATCCTTGAAGCTGTAGCAATACGCACAATATGTTTTATTAGGTTCATAACAGTATGCTCAATTTACTTTTGTCCTGATTTTGGTCTTTCTAGCATTGACTTAGAGGTGCTCTGGTCGACCATACATACATCGTAACAGGCGACCTTAATGCGCGCAACTCTCTTTGGGGCTCTTAATTCACGGATGCCCGAGGTCGCCGGATAGAGAAATTCCTTACATCTTCAGGATCATGCCTCTTGAACAAAAATAAGCCCACATACGTTAATATAGGACACAACACACACTCATAGCTTGACTTGGCTGTTGGCTGCGCAGTTCTTTTTCCTCTTCTCGAGTGGGGTGTAGGCACTGACCCGTATGGCAGTGACCACTTACCCACCTCACTAACATATATAGGTAAAGGCCCATGCAGTTCATCTTCCCACGACCGGTTCAACGAATCAAGGGCTAACTGCAATACATTTACAGAGACATCCAAACTACACCACACATCCATAGGACACCTACACGTTGAAGAAGCTACCGAACTGCTCACGGCGCACATCCTCGACGCCACCGGAAAGTCCATTCCCCACGCCTCTGGTACCCCGCGCAACCAGCGGAGGCCGTGCTGGAATGAGGACTGTAGGCGGGCGCGAGAGGCCCAGAACAAGGCGTGGGGTATCCTCCGTCGGTACCCCACGTCGGGTAACCTTATTTTGTTCAAACGGGCCAAAGCGGTCGGAAAACGTCTGCGCCGTGAGGCAAAGCGACATGGTTGGCGCACCTTCTTGACATCCATAAACTCTTACACAGACACACAAAGTCTGGACACGAATACGAAAACTACAAGGACAACAGACACACAGCTTACCCCTGGTTAGTACAACAGGGGACACACTGGACGACCAGGCTAACACACTTGCACGACACTTCGAACACGTGTTCAGTTCAGCACACTACACGAACACTTTCATGAAACACAAACATCTACGGAAAAGAAGTCCCTGCGTTATTGCAACAAGTAGCACACTTCTTACAATTCTCTTTTTGAATTCCTGAGCTGAAAGCAGCCCTGACAACATGTAAGCCTTCAGCTCCAGGTGCTGACAAGATCACATACATCATGATACAACATCTACACTCAGAAACCCTTGAAACACTTCTACATATATACAATAACATGTGGCTTTAGGGGCATATTCCTCGCTTTTGGAGGGAGGCCATAGTAGTGGCTTTCCTGAAGGAAGGGAAGGACCCTTCCTCTCCCGCCAGCTATCGGCCCATCGCCCTTACAAGCTGCCTGTGCAAGCTCCTCGAGAAGATGATAAACAGGAGGCTTGTGTACTTTTTTGAGCACATTGGTCTTCTCGAGGGCTGCCAGGCAGGCTTCAGGGCGGGGCGATCTACAAATGACCAACTTGTAGCCCTTGAATCATACATCAAGGACGCTTTCATTCACAAACAGTTTGGCGCAACGGTGTTTTTTGACCTTGAGAAGGCCTATGACACCGCTTGGCGTTACGGGATCCTGAGTGACTTGAAGTCATTCGGTGATTTGGGCCATATGCTCCACACCCTTGCTTGTCATTTGTCTGAAAGAACGTTTCGCGTGAGAGTAGGCAGCGCACTATCAAGAGTTCATGTGCAAGAAAACGGCGTTCCACAAGGTGGAGTTCTAAGCTGCACTCTTTTCATAGTTAAAATGAAATCCCTTGGGAAGGCATTGCCACCTGCAATTTCTTATTCAAAGTATGTAGACCACGTCCAGGTATTTTTTTAAATCATGCAATATGTCCATCTGTGAGCGTCAAGTCCAGCTCGGTGTCAAAAAACTTTCCAGCTGGGCAGACAAGAACGGTTTTAAACTTAACCCAGAAAAAATCACCTGTGTTGTCTTCTCCAGGAAGCGTTGGATCCATCCGGACCCAGACATTACCCTTAATGGCGTATCGATTCCTGTGAGGAAGGAACACAAGTTCTTAGGTGTGGTGTTGGATGAAAAGCTTACGTTCATCCCTGACATTAAACAATTGAAACAATGTCTAAAGGCTCTCAACATTCTTACAATTTTGTCCCACCAGTCCTATGGAACGGACAAGCAACTCCTGTTACGTATTTTCACAAGCCTAGTGGGGTCTAGATTGCACTATGAGAGTGTTGTGCGTGGATCAGCCACGAAAACAGCACTTAAAATGCTCGACCCAGTGCTTCACTTGGAGCTTCGCCTCTCTTGTGGCACATTCCGTACGAGCCCTGTACAGAGTATTTATGCAGAGTGTGACAAATTGTGCTTATCACACCAGCGACTTTATGTTGACTTGTTCTATGCCTCTAAAATTTCATCAATGGACAACCATCCTTTTAAACCGGTTTTTAATGATACACCCACATTACCGCTCTTTTTAAATCGCCCATCCTTTCCTGTTTCCTTCTCGCAGAGAGGAAGGGACGAGGTCACTATTCATGAGATCTCCTTTTTAGGCAAATTCAAGTCATCTCACACTGATCTTGTAGCACCATGGCATCTTCGTCCGGTTGCATCTGACTTGTCTTTCTTTAAATACAATAAGAACAGGACACCAAGAAGTGGGATTTTGCAGCATTTCATGGGTGTCGAGGATAAATACAGGACAGCACAGTTTTTCAGTGATGCATCGAAAACGTTCACTGCAGTGTCTTGTGCTGCGCATGGTCCCAATTTCGAAGCATATAGAACAATGAATGTAAAAACAAGTATTTTTACTGCAGAAGCATATGGCATTTTTCTGGTTGTTAGTCACATAGTTGAACATCATATTCCTAAATTCATCATCTATACAGATTCGCTGAGTGTCAGCCGTACATTGTCATCCGGGGAGTCCTCGAAAAACCATGTAGTTAACCTTGTCTTGAAATCAATTGTGGTGGCATATTCTCACAAACCTTGAGGTGACTGTGTGTTGGGTGGCAGGCCACTCTGGCATCGGCGACAATGAACTGGCGGATGAAATGGCCGCCAATGCTGCACTCCGAAACACAGTAGACATAACAACACTACCTTACAAAGACCTCAAGCCACACATAAGACAGAAACTCCGTAAAACTTGGCAAGCAGACTCGAGCGAACAGAAAGACAGCAAACTACACGTCATAAAACCACACTTGGGACAATACACTACTGACTCACAGAAAAGGCAAATTGCAGTTACATTAGCTAGGTTACGGATAGGCCATAAACATTTACCGCACTCACACCTGCTCACGGGATCTCCAGGACCCCGGTGTAGCAGGTGTGTGGAGGGCCTGTCTGTGGTCCACATACTCATACAATGCAAAGCACTTGACACAACACGACACAAACACTTCAGAGAACACTACAGACAACATATTCCCCTACACCCATCGTTTTTTCTGGGTGACGATGCCATGGTTTCTGTGGAACGCGTGATTAAGTATTTGTCGGACGTTAAGATTTTAAACCTCATTTCCTATCATGCATAATCAAATCTGGCCCTATACACCAGCCATCACGATCCTGTTTCGTTGATTTTGCTATGTAAAGTTTGCACGTTTTGATACCTACCTTTTTGTGGTAATCACTTCTCTTCAATAAATAACCCCTTCTCTGGCGCTCTTTACCCTCGTTGGCCTTCGCCATTAAACGCCAACCATTATTATCATCATCATCATCATTGTCCCGTTTTTATTTACTTCTTAATTGCACGTGTATGGTGGTGTGAAAAGCTCAGTGAAATTTTCACTTGCTTTGAGCTTCCATACCACCGGTAAATGTCACATTACAAAAACAGGGTGGCAACACAAAGGCAGAGAAGAAGAACTGATAGCAATAAGGGCAAGCAGATAAATGCCTTTTTTGTATTCTATCTTTTGTTATCGCTCAACCATGTGGTAAGCGCCAGAGCTCTGGGCCAAGCTAGACATCAACAAGAGTATAGGAGAGCGTAGGAGCTATCTTGCTTTTATCTCGTCTTTTGTCTCCTGGCCAGGCCCTGTGCGCAGCTCTTCTCCTAGCGCAGGTAGGTACAGAGGACAAGAAGATTGTTGGAGCGACAGAAGTTTTGCGTGGGTTTTGCCGCCTGTGCCCATAGGCCATCGGGATTAATTTCTCCCGTGTAGCCCGGAGCAGATATCTCCCGTGTTGCTCGGAGCTAGGTAACTTGCGCCGTATTGAAAAAGGATTTGCTCTCCGTACATTAGAAAAGTTGCGCCAGACCATTTTACACTCCGCACTTAAACACACTTCGCACCTTTTCAAACCTCCATAGCATCTCGGACGACTGTTAGAGTATACGCTGAAAGACTACAAGCAAAACCTGAATAAAACGGGTGAACAACTGAACCGGCATTGGAATTAAGAAGTTGTGAAGTACTATCTGCACTCCCACTCAAATATAAACAAAGAAGCGCGTGGCTTTTAGCGCCTGCTCACATTTTAGTAGCGGGCCACATATACGCTGTAAGAGTAAGTTACGAGAATTTGTGGAAAACTTTGCCATTAAAACACTATCCTTCGGCCTGAAAACGTTTTTACGTTAACACCATCAGTATTGTTGCCACTTTACATGGCCGCTGTTTAGCTGTTTTAGTTGGAGATAGAGAGCGAACGTCCCACTATTCATATATTTTTCGCTGAGATGGCAGCGCCCGGTAAAACGTGTACCGAGACGTGCACTATTTTGCCAGATAAGAGGCCGCGGTTTTAGTGGGGAAGATACAAAATGGAAGGGTCAACAGTTGTCGAACTTGCAGGTGTCACAAATCAAAACTCTCACGCGAAAAAAAATTCCCCGCATTTCCCCGAGGGGAAGAATGTGAAAGTGCGAATGCACGAGTTGAATTTGCGTGGTTCGGTAATGTTCGCGAAAGAGAGATCACACACACACACACACAACTACAAAGAAAGAAAGATGCATTTATTCACAGACACCTATTTGTGTTGTCGTTGTACTTGACTGCTAGAACTACAAAGAAAGAAAGATGCATTTATTCACAGACACCTATTTGTGTTGTCGTTGTACTTGACTGCTAGAGCGGATCTCAGCTTTGAAATTTCGTGTCAGTACTCCTTTAAGCGGGTGCATTAGCCCTTCTCACGCCCGATTCCTGGCCAAACCCCCACGTGGGTATGTGCCATGTCAGCGGCCAGGCAGCGCGCGCCCATCTCCCCCCGTTGCCAAGGAAGACGAGGAGATTCCTGGCCAATCCCCCACGTGGGTATGCTAAGCGGACATCGCCGGTGGACGCAGGTTCAGGGTCGCTTAAGAAGTGCATCGCACTTAAAAGATTTTCTTTACATACCAATGTTGGACAGGAATTTTGTTTTTTTTAACTGCACAATCAACACGTGTTACCATAGTGCAGGAATTAGATAAAAACTGGCGTCTTGTTCTTCATAATATATTGCATCGTGATAGCATATTTCCCTCGTCAGTGTTCTTTTCGACAAGAAATATATTAAAAACTGTTTACTTCATACCCCGTTCATAAAATGTAATTCTAGCAGAACGAAAGCACTTCGTGCTCCTTCATGGCGAGCAGAAACATTCCAGTATATAAGATTCAGTGTTTCCAAACGATTATAATGAATCCGCGTTGCCTTTCACGAGCTAACAAAAGCCTGATCAGGGCTAGTTGGTTGAACATACTCAATAATTTGAGGTACTAAACAACAGGAACCAGAAGAAACACGTAGACACAGACAAGGCGCTACTTCCAACTAAACTTTATTAGTGAAAAATCTTAGGTTAAATACACAGTTGTGACGTCATGAAAACGGAACACCAACAACGTGTGCAATCCTGCACGTGTCCTTCTGAGAACTGGAGTTCTTTAAGTGATAATGCGACCGACGGTGTACTGATGCACTTGTTTCCAGCCTTGTCAATGAATGGAGTTCTGATGAAATCGTACAACTACTAGAAGATGGTTGCTGGAATGGAGTGCATGCCTTCTCTATGGATGTTGTAGACTTGTATTACATTTTTCCTTATGATGGTTTATTCAGTGCCTTGAGAGGCAAAATAGATGATTCCGGGGTACTCAAATTCCACAGAAACCCGGTGTTAGCAGCTACAGTTTTTAGAACTTAATTATTTTTACATTCAGAGTACTGTTGTCGAATTTGAAGAGACGTTTTACTTTCAAGGGCATGGAAATTGTATTGGTTCGTCACTGGCCCCCATTCTTTCTGATATTTATTTTAGTGCCTTTGATAAATGCGTACAGACAAAACTTGCAGATGCGGATCACCTCACCATATTTAGACATGTGGATGAGTATCTTGTTGTGGTTAATGAAGTGGCCGGAACCAGCTTGATTGAACTAGTAAATGGCGTCATTAAAACGTTTGTTATCTCTTCAAAATCACTTAAGTTTACTTCAGAGCTGCTAAACAATAGTTGTTTGCGGTTTGTAGATTTGTGCCTGACTTTTCAGAACACGCACGTGTGTTGGCAATACAAGCCGCGCGCTAACAAGCAGCTGATTCTAGATGATAGCGCTCACTCGAAATTAATCTTACGTTGTGTGGCCATGAGATGCATAAAGGCAGCCTTAAACAAGTCGTGCGCGCACAAGCCACAAGACGCATTTAATGAACAGATTGCCCGGCTTAGCAATTTCGGCATTCTGTTCTGCTGTTGTGTCTGGCGTTTGCGAAGCACTTCTGCAAACATTTAAACGAAAACCGAAGGAAGGTGACATGCAAAAGAAAATAGAAAAAAGAAAGTGCACGTTACCCCATATTGGCACAGGATCTTGCATAACGTCAACAAATTTGCTAAAACGTAGGATGTCAATGTGGTGTTTAGCGCACCCTGCAAATTGGCGAAAGTTCGCCCTATGATGACGCAAAGGAAGCCGCAATCATCTTCCAAGAAGAACGGCGAATTATGCAATGGGAGTTGTCTACGAGATTCCCATGAGTTGCATGAAGTGTTATATTGGGCAAACAGGTAAGTGTTTCAACCACAGAGCATGCAAGCACTGTTGGGCAGTGCAAAACAACGCTGGTGGTCACATGGCTGAGCACTGCAAAAGGTGCACTCTGCAAGGTACAAACTGCACTCCGCTCTTCTAACAGGCCACGTATTTAAAATTGGTCAGAGATAGGCAAGAAAGGGAGATTGTGGAGGCGTACCTAATTCACAAGGCGGGAAACAAGTGCATCAGTACACCGTCCGTCGCATTATCACTTAAAGAACTTGAGTTCTTAGATGGACACGTTTAGGATTGCACACGTTGTTGGGTTTCCATTTTCATTACGTCAGAACTGTGTATGTCACCTAAGGTTTTTCACTAATAAAGTTTAGTTGGAAGTAGCGCCTTGTCTGTGTCTACGTGTTTATTCTGGTCACCGTTGTTTAGCGACTCAAAATATTCTGTATGTCATGAGCTGCATGGTTCCCGACAACCGTAACAAAACAGCTTTTCTGACTATATGGTAAAAGTTAAGTAGAAATACATCAATTCTGTTAGGGCAAGTTAAGAGACTGTGTTGCTTCAGAAAATAAAAAACGCCGTCCGAAAAGCTCAGAAAAAATTCTATGTGAACAAGAAGAGCTCACTACGTGCTTCAGGTGGAATTACGGTAAATTTAGAGCTAGGTTTGGACAGGTCAAGTCGACGGTGAGTAGAGTCCTCAAGCAGTAGCTGCGTTAGCTTGTATATTTAAAATTCGACTATCAGGTAATTCCCAGATAAATGATTTGATTGAGAGATAAGGTGGCAGCAAGTCACAAGTGTTTGCGCCAATTTATAAGACTTCAAGTATTATATTACACGCCTTAGAGGCGGTTAAATACATTTTTAACAATATGCAGCGCCGTAAAAGTTAAGCTGAGCAACACCCTGCAATTCAGTTACAAAGGTGAATTTTAAGCCCAAGAGTTATGTTAGTAGTTTTTACACGTAGGACGTAATCACTATCATCCAGTACCGACCTAAGAAAATTTACTTTGCTAAGGAAGAAACGGTAGTTTTCCTAACTTTGCAGAAAAAATGGGGCTGTGACACACACTCAAGCTTCCGCGCGGCCCCTGGCGGTCACGGCGGTCCTGTGGGCCTCCTCCACCGCCAATACCTGATCCCGATGGAAGAAAAAATAAATTTCTTCCTTCCTTCCTTCCTTCCTTCCTTCCTTCGTTCCTTCCTTCCTTATTTCCTTCCTTCCTTCCTCCCTCTATTCACAGATAACTCCAACAAAGTTGCCAGAGTTATTTAAAATAGAGCCGAACAACGCGCTGGAAGAATTTTTATTATGAGAAACCTAGCTACGCCCCCGCCATTCACAATTTAAAAACGGTCAGTTGGTTGTCTGGTTTACACGATGCTAACATTGAGGATCAACTGGGTAGGAGCAAAGAAGATTTATTTTAGGGATTAACGCGTCGGACCCACACAAGCGAAGTGGCGCGCCGTAGTTGGGGGTTTTCGAATAAATTTGATGATCTGGGGAGTTCTTACGGGCATGAAGACCTGCAACACACGGGCATTTGCTCTTTTCGACTACATCATAAAAGCGGCCACCCTGGCCGGGAATGAAAACCGCGTCGCTATGGTGAGCATCCCAACGCCTTAGCCACTGTTCCACGGTGGAGGGTGCTAGCTTTGTGTGACGCTGTGGTCATGTACTAACGAAGCGTCGAAGTACCCGCTTACGACATTTTCTGGGCACGCTTGAGACGACGGGCACCGGCACACCGGCGCCCCCACCTCCCCCCTTCTCGCCGCCATGCCCTCATTTGCCATTCTCTTGTATTTTCTGTGCATGTCTTTCCCTGTAGACATGGCACTTTGGGACAACTAGCGTAATCACTTCTATATTCTACATTTTATAAAGAAAATAGGGCCAACGTACGGTATACCATGTACGAAACCCTAGCCGAGTATGTACAGAAATCCCATAAAGTGGCAAACTTGCGCAGGTATATGCGCCTTTAAAAAGGCATTCATAAATTACATCACCAGGTGTTACATATACGGAAGCAGCAGGGAAATGTGCGTCACAGTTATTAAAAATACTGCCATAAAAATATAAACTTCCTTGGTTCCTTCTTGTGCGAGCATGCAGTTTGTTTTGTATTGGTGGTCTCTTTTGCACCGTGCCAGCCTGTGTAAGGAGTACAAACATGTGCAAAAACGCCAACAGCAATTTTTTGCTATACGTAATTAAAGGAAAAAGGCATTAGCAAGCGCGCTATATTGGTACTATTGTAGTCGCAACTATACGTTCCACGTGATCGTCCTTCTGAGAGTGCCTCTCAGTGTCGTCCGCTTAACACCATTTTTTCTACAGCAGGCCATTCAATTTCTCGAACTGATATAGGCTCACCGGTTGCACTGGGATATATATGAAACAAAAGGAAACTGCATGTGCTCTGATACAATTGTACCACTGAAGACGATTGCAAAAGTGCGGCGTGAGTAGGCGTATGATGGAAACAGAGTGGTTTCTTTAGAAGGTGAGGGCGCAGCAGAGTTCGTAGTACCGTATTTATTGGGCGTACGCAATTTTAGAGAAACTAAAAGTTTTTGTTCATAAGTAACCACTGCTATTACGTGCTCTTTTTTACGTATATGTGCCCTTTTGTCCTGTTCCTGTTAAGAACTGGTGTCCGGAAAAAAATCTAGGTCACGGAGCGATTTATCTAGTTTTTTAAACACCGGAGCTATTTTAGCTTTTGTCTGCACGTGAACATCGTTAACAGAAAGTGGCGAGGAGCAAGCTGGCTCCGTGCCAGTGTTTCGAATTGCCGCCTCAAGAAACAAGCGCTTCCCAAGGTCGGAATCGTACCTGAGTCCCTCGCTTTATGACGTCGGCGTCTGCCCGATTACGCTATCATCGCATTCGTAGCGCACAGTGTTGCCTTTGGGTTCGCAGCGCGTGCGTTGGCTTTGGCATTTTGCTGAGTTATAGAGGACCTTGGCTTCGGACTTTGCCGATTTGGACTTTTGACTTGAGCAGTATAGATATTGTTCGATGATCTATCTCATTTTGCATAAAGAAATATTCGCTTTTGCATTAAAAAACCAGATAACTTCAGAAAAGTCAAGTAAACGCTTACGATGACCACCAGATCCGCTGCTCCCTCCGTCTTTTTAACAATTGCAAAAATAGCCAAAAGTGGCACGTTCAGTAAGCTTTTCTGCAATAAACGAGAAATGTTCCCGCCAGATGATTTCTGTTTTATCTAAGCAAAAAAAAAATTCACACCTCCACATGTAGAGCAGACTCCCGATACCCCCAGCGAATACCCACTGCTCAACGTGCGAACATACGGGTGCTTCCCATCCCATGCCTTATGCACCTCACGTACAACATTGGACGACGACAGCATCGGACCCGCCTCCTTCTTCGAAAGTACGGCAGTGATTAAACTGCCCTTTACACCAACGCCACTCCCTACCCACGACAACGAGCACACGTAACTGCCGTAGTGCGCTCCGACGCCACCAACCTCGTTGCTTCCAGCCTGCAGACAACATCAACGAGCACGGCGGAAGAAGCCGCTATAGCCCTCGCCATCGCTCACGCTACGACTCCAACTGTCACGGTGCTCACGGACTCTCAAGCTGCCTGCCGCTGCTACGCTCAAGGCAGACTTTCCACCCTGGCACTCCACATCCTGTCCCAACAAAGCACTCTACCGTGAACCCGCATCGTGTGGACACCGAGCCACACATCCCTCCCTGGGAACGAAGTGGATCACGCCACGGCCCGCGACCTGCTTACCCGGGCCCTCCCAGATGAGGCCTGCCGCCCCAACCTAGACCATGGTCCCCCTGCTCTGACCCCTCTCCAACAAACCTACACCGACATCCTGTACTACAACAGGGCCTCCCGACGCACTTAGCCCCCTTATCACCCTTCGCTTTCCGTTCCCGACGCCCGCATCTGGCGAAGACTTCAAACTCACAGATACCACAAGCATGTCGCCCTCCACCGCATCTCCCCCACCTGCTATGCACCCAACTGCTCACGCTGCGACACTCCCAACACGACCCTGCACCTTGTCTGGATGTGCCCACTGAACCCCCAACCACCTGATCCCCCTTCTGTAGAGCGATGGGAGAGCGCGTTGCGCAGTTGCCAGCTCGAGGACCAGGAAGCCCTGATCTCTCGGGCGAAGGCGGGGGCGACCATGCGCGGCCTACCGGAATAGGATGGCCACCCACCGCTCCTACCTTTTTCTCTCCCCTGGACTCTCCCTTTTTCTGAATACACGTTTTCCTCCTCTCTTTCCTCCGCTATAACGCGCTCCGTGTTATTTTGACAACTTCGGAAGCTTTCACGTGTGCAGAAATGACACCCACGTTTTTTTTGTTTTTGCCTGTATCCGAAAAGCCACCAACGCCGCAAGGATTGAACTCGCGGCCCTGAGTTCAGCAGCACGCCCCTTTACCACTGAGGAATTGCGGCTTGTCAGGCAAAGAACCATTTCTTACCAAACACCTAGGCCGTCCGTGCAAACGACCGTTGCGAGGTTCCACACATAGCCAACAAACATCACGTTGTTGGCATTTGTGATTTTACGTCGCGCCACGTAAACAAAATTGTTTAATGGGTCGTAAAACCCTAGAGCGAGATCGAGAACCAGAAGGCAAAGAAGACACTTACCTTCTGAAGTTGATAATGACTTCGAAGCCCTGGTTGTAGATGAGCGTCCATGTTCCCTTGTTTCCAGTTTCGTCAGTAGCCAAGTTCGGAAATTCCAGAAAAACCCTGACCTTCGTGGCATCCCGACCTGGTAAATAAAATGTAAAATGAATACATCGTCGTTATGCTTTGCAAGTATTTGAGGTAAAATATTGTAGTCTGACTAATATTTTTCTATTTACTGCCCTATGCGCAGCAAAACTTAAAAAAACTGCATGGCCCCAAACGCCGCACATGTTTATGTCAATGCCGATATCCAAATTTCTAGAGCATTATATTTGATAGAGACTGCTGCGCCTGGGTTTTCGGAATTACAACAGTCAAGCGCTCCTAAAGCACTCAGTGTAGGATTTGGCGAAAGTGGAGTCCCCAATTAGGTGGTGAAATGTTTGAATTTACGGCGGCGACGAACCTCTTCATGCGGTTTCGCAAGACATCACGCAGAAAAAAACTTTCGCGAGAATGTATTGCACTGCACTTTTGCCTAATTTATATCCTTTTATCTCGAGCCTCTGTACAAACATGTATAAATTTTTAGCGTTCATAAAAGATGAGGGAGGGAGGGAGGTCATACATCTTTGTGCTTCCGAGGCCGATCAAATCATGGCTCTTTTATTTTCTTTACACTTTTACTCTACCCACAACGTGTCCTTGCGGAAAGGGAGAGGCAATTTATTAAAAAGAAGAAGCGCAGTTATTTCATAATTAATTTGCGAGCAAAACATTGTACTGGTTACACAAAAAGTGAGGGTGCTACCCAATTCAAAATTGTCAGTCCAAAAAAAATTTCTTTACAACAAATGTTTTAAGCTGTGCAGTGCATCGATGGCCAAACAGTGGTTTGGCGCGTAAAAATAGTTTCATCGGAATTGTTTTCATCCATTACGATTTGTCCGTATTTCACCCGGCCATTTTGGTTTAAGACAGGCACCCCTAGTTCCCAATTCTGCGGAAAACCGTCGTCTTTGGCGTTGGTCTTGTTTTATATGTACAGAAGACTGCTGCCTCAGTAAAGAGTTCGTACGTTCTAAGATACGCGTGATTTGATATTATTTTACATAGTCTCCAGAGTAGCAACCCTTTGCGCTACCACTATAATATCGTCAGGCACCACCACTGTTAAAACAAAAGTCGTTGTCGATGTTTTCCTTTCGTTCGGAGTGCATGGCCAATTGGTGGATTGCCCAGGAATCGGGGAATTCAATGCCTAGCGTTCCCGCTGCCCAAAATTACCGAAACAATGGGAAACAAAAGCGGCAGTGTGCTCCGCGTCGTGTGACACCTCAACTTACCGCCACCTCAGTAGAAGGATAGAAGCCGACGGGACGAATTTGCTCAAAAAGACACCTAAATGAGGGCTAAGAAAGATACAGAAGTTCCAAAAGAGCAACAATAAGTAACACGAGGCTTTCGCCTAGAAATCACGCAATTAGTATGAAGTGCAGCGAGAATTCTTTTTTGTGGAAGTCAAACCATTAGCGATAACGGTGACGTTCTTATAGCTCAACAAAGGTATTATAAGCTTGCTGGCCATCAAGTAAGACGTACCGATTTTCAGCTTGTTTGGCTGCGAAACCTGAAGTGTACATCAGGACACTTCAGGAGGTGTCCCCTAAATTTATAGAAGGCTATTGCAGGCTTTGCTGTTTTATCGCTTCTTTTTGTGAATACTATCATTGCACCAAGAGCAGTTACTGTTGTGTCATGAGCAACTCCGCGAAAGTTTATGTGCCTAAATGCCGCGAAGGAGCATGCGCCCAACAAAAAGGGAACAAAGCTACTAAAAGCTTGCAGGTCATCAAATAAGACATACCGGTTTTCAGCTTGTTTGGCTACAAAACCTGAAGTGTTCATCAGTTACCTTAAGGAGGTGTCCCCTAAATTTATAGAAGGCTATTGCAGGCTTTGCTGTATTTTCGCTTCTTTTTGTGAATTCTATCATTGCACCAAGAGGAGTTACTGTTGTGTCATGAGCAACCCCGCGAAAGTTTTTGTGCCTAAACGCCGCGAAGGAGCATGCGCCCAACAAAAAGGGAACAAAGCTACTATAAGCTTGCAGGTCATCAAATAAGACATACCGGTTTTCAGCTTGTTTGGCTGCGAAACCTGAAGTGTTCATCAGGTAACCTCAGGAGGTGTCCCCTAAATTTATAGAAGGCTATTGCAGGCTTTGCTGTATTTGCGCTTCTTTTTGTGAATACTATCATTGCACCAAGAGGAGTTACTGTTGTGTCATGAGCAACCCCGCGAAAGTTTATGTGCCTAAATGCCGCGAAGGAGTATGTGCCCAACAAAAAGGGAAGGCGTATGCCAAAATTTAGATGAAGAGGGAGACAAAAAGGAGAGGAGAAAGAAGGCAAGCGTTTAGAGAAGGATGAAGACGAGCTAGACCAGCCTCTACCAAAGATCGCACTTTCTGGGCCTGTTGTAGACGTCGTTGAGCCGACAATATTATTAACCGCTGCTAGGTACCGGAGGATGCTGAAACTCCCAGAACAGCAAGAATCAGTTTTATTGTCATTAGGCCATTTGATTCATCTGAAATTCTCCTGTAAACCTGAATAGTGCCCTTCGCGCAACTTACATGTGATAATTACAGACCTACGTTGTCGAGTACCCCAGTTAAATAGGTACTTACACAGGTCTCGTCTGGCGCCAACCCCTCTGTGCAGCTATTGTAACGAAAACGAGTCTGTGGAACACTACTTTTTGACTTGACGTTTTTCACGTTTCAGACGTCAGACACTGGACGTGCCGCTTTGCAGTTTGGGGGTATCCCTAACAGTGCCGGCTCTACTATCATTAAGGGCATCTGAAATAGGGTTCTGCCGTCGGGATGTATGCTCTGCCCTCCTGCGCTTCATTTAAAATTCCAATACATTCTATTTATGATTGCAATTATTCGCTCTTGCCATGATTTTTTAGTTTTTTTTTTGTTTCGATTATAGAACGTAAACTCTTTCCAACCGGTCTAAAGTATCTTTTCTAAGGGTCTCGTATTTCGATAAAAATTTCATTTATTTTCAACGTCCCCTGTTGATTGGCCGATCCCATCATTGGGTATAGGCTATGTTTAAAGCGCAACAATAACAGCCACAACAACAACCAGGATGCGCTTCTGGAATAGACCGCTGCTTTACTGAGCCCTGCTGGCGCATCAGGGTTATTGACACATGTTCCAGGATGTGATCCTCGAGGGAGAACCCCACGGCAATGAACCATCGGCCGCGGCTAGCACCAGTTTCAGCTGGGCTGCCCGGCTTGAACGCACGGTTTGGGCACCTGAATCATTTCCCGACGACACCTGGGGATACGAACCATAGGCTGGGGGCAGCGCAGGTTCGATTCACTATGATGACAACCTACATAACTTGATGCATGTCTTCATCTCACCTAAGGCAGCCACAAAGCCAACAGCGCCAGCTGACGTGAGAGATTACCATCTATAAGAACTATAGTTTGTGAACTGGAATAGCAAGTACATTTTAGCATAAAATTGTAGCATTTGTCGCGTCTATACCTATAAATATCGTGCGTGGTATTTAGATTTATTTCAGTTGATCCAATCTGCCAGCCTGACTCACATGACACGTTAGGTTATACCTTCGTGAATGACAAGCTATAAAAAGAAAATTCTTTCGCGATTTTTTTATAATTCTTTTATTTCGTTTGTGTAAACGCATGCATAGAAGCAATCTCCTGCATTTAAGACGTACTTCTTGTTGTAATTTGTGCAATTGTGGGGTTGTCACGTAAAAATGCATTCGAGTACAAAACGTGAGCTGGAATACGCGGGTAAAAAGTGTTGATGCTTGTCATATTGGAGATAACATTGTCCAGAACGTAACTTTGCGATTGTTGTGTTTGTCGCCACTGATTTTTCCAATGGGCGAAACTTCCTTGCTTGGGAGAACATACATGGGAGCCGAAGGTGGCGAGTGCCCACCTTATACACAGAAAAACAAATGTGGGTAGTAAATAATTCTTGAGAGGCGGAGTTTCTCCGGCTTTCAGCGCCATCCCCTCGCACACCCCCCCCCCCCCCTGCCCTGGGTTAGAAAATTTCGGGGACGCGGACTGTTACTTCTTTCCCCCTTCCTGCGGACGACACTGCGTTCGGCGTTGAGTTCTTGGTGATTTTGTTTCTGGTTTTATATCACACGCACACCTAATATATGCAACACTGCTCTGCACTGTATGTTTATTCCGTTTTTAGAACCTTGGTGCTCGCCGCGAGGCCTATTTTTGTATTTCATGAATAGAAAGTCTATCTTTCCGGGTGTAGTAAGCTATCACAATTTTCGGAGAGTTGCTGTTACACAGAAGGCATACTTGTTAAAACTATGTTCGGAAGGACGACAAGGAAGTACCAACCTCTGCAGTGCGCGTAAACTCTTTTCGTTGTTTTTGTGGAAATTAACGGGTTTTAGGGCCTCCTTCCCGCCCCCCCCCCCCCCCCCACTCAAATGATACAACATGGAGTGGTATATTGTGGCAAATTGATCGAACCTTTTCTTTTTTTAGGAGCGGCGTAGCATTTTTCCCCCCACTCGCCCCCCCAGAACAAAAACATTACTAAAATTTACCATTTTACAGCAACGGAAAGCACAATCCATTTTTATCTTACGCGGAAAATAAATTACCTTCCGTACACTGTTTACAATTCGCGTGATTTTCGCATGTAATTTACACCGGAAGTAGAAGCAAAGCAATAAGGTCATAACGACCAAACTGAATAAGATTCAACGTGATTCCCGCTTACAGATATCGCGCAGTGGAACAGCGAAAACAGTGGTACTTTTTTTTCTGCGCATGAATACAACATCTGTCAAGGACAACTCGATTTACGGCTCCTACTTCATACTGATACTACTCCCTGATAGCAGTAGCATGAGTATGAAAGCACCAGAAGTACGTAGGGGTCCACTGCATTGCAAAACACAAATCTAACCGTTAAAATGTGATTCGCCTGATAAAATGCGCTGACATGGTGCTGTCTATTTTAGGTCGTTGAGCATCTGTAGGAGGGGATTGTGGTACAAATATGACTATGCGCAGAAGCTTGGTAAGCGACAGGGAAATTGAACTGGCCTGTCGTTTCCAAGAGGTCAGAACATCTGGTTAATGGAGGTACAGACAGCGACAATGTAAACAATTTGTGCCATGCATACTACAGGCTTCTTTAAATTGCAGTAAGGAAACCATACTAGGATTTACCCAGACGTTGCCGTCAACAGGGAGAGCGGCAAGCTAATGCTCTATTTGGAGATAAGAGTGGGGATAGCTTTTCTGATAAGAAGATCCTCGTAACACAAAGATTGATGACCATGGTTATCTGAGGAACCGGATCGCAAGAGTCGTGGGGGAGATTATTACATCGCTCATGCCCAGAAATCTCCGAATGGGCAAAGAGTTGCCCTCAGAATAAGTGCTTAAGCTTTTATAACGAGAAAAGCTGCCTTGGTGAGAGTCCAAATGGCAACAGTATTTCAAGCGTGGAACTCACAGAGGGAAGCTCGGGGTTACATAACTCCCACGAACTTGCGTGCGTATTGGTGAAAAAGGGCGAAATCGAATACGGCGTGAACTACGGAAACAATCCTTTTATTTACCGGTATTTCCCGAGATTAGGAAGTACGAAATGCTGCTGGTTGAAATGGTCTTTTGGGGGAAATAGGGCATAAATGAAGAGAAGCAGTGCCTAGGCATCCATTTAAGGAGGTACCGATATCTGTGGAGTCGAGTGATTATATGGCGGGAGTCGTTGGAAACCGGTACATTTTTCTGTTTTGGGCGCACCTAATGCGCAGGTTCCACGGAATTGTGGGCGCTGTGGATGATAGCGATATCCCTCAAGAAGGATATTGAAATTGCATAGAGTTTCAAACAATAACTAAATGAATCTGGTGCTACTGGCACCGCGAACTCCTAAACGGCGCTTAACATTCGATGGGAACGATGGGTAGCAGTGAAAGCAGAGTTGCTCAATTTTTACCACTCGCGAAACTTTCAATAGGCCCGACGTATCAACAGCTGGTCTGCGGTTGGCCCCCCTGCGCTGGGACACAAGATCGGGGCAAACTGACTAGCCTGTCTTTTGCCGGCAGAAAATTGATGTAGCACCCAAGTGCTTGGGGCTGCTGCTGTAAGTCATAAAACATTAAAAAGAAAACGCTACAAAGATAAGTAGGTAACACCTATTTTATCTCTTTTATTGCAATGAGCAAGCATTATTTTACAAAAATTTCCGTATTGAGCTATAGTTTAGAGAAGTTTAGTTTTCGTCCCCTAGGGGAGCCCCAGTAAACTGGCCCCTGAGCTTCGCTGGAGCAGGGGGCCCGCGCTCCAGGCATTCTGAAGCGCCCTTTCCCAACTTGTATATATTGCAGAACTCTGCAGTGGAACCATATCGTAGAACCGGATCGTGGCTACGGATGCGCATATCAAGTTTTTGTAACAGAAAAGACTTACTGCGCGGTTCGCTATGTACAAATTACTACGTGCCCAAGAAATGTGGTTCCCCAGGAATGGTGTTAGGCGAAATAAATAAAATGGCGCTTTTCGATAAACAGCGGCCGCGGAGTCGCCGATGTTTCTAGAGTACGTTCGCCAATTTCCGCCGACTAGACGTGATTCCTGCTTTTAAAAAATCTCATTCTAAAAATGAGGCGCTTCTAGTTTCTATAATAGAGAAGCTTTTGTGCTGGTAAAAACAGAACCTTTACTTTTGAAAAAGTCATTTTACCCTGAATTTGTGAGATTTATCAAGCAGCGTTACGATCGGTTGCCGATCCGGTTGGTCTACGCTTTAGGATCTGGCGTTTGGACTGAAAGAGTGGCTGCCCAAAACAGTTCGCACTCTTCGTCAGCTACAAAAATACATTGTTCTGCCGAATGAGCGGTGCCGCAACTCCTAATTCGCAGGCAAAGTCTTCGCACACGACACCATAATTTGTGTTTCGGATCTGGCTGTGCCGACAATGAATTGATACCCCACCTGATCCGCAATTTTGTATATACACTCTTAGGCAAAAATGACTACAAGTCATTTGTGGGGACTAACGGCTTTTGCCACAATAATTATTCCCTTTGGGGACTAAATGTGAGGGGGCCAACGATTATTCGGCCACCCGATTGGAAGAGTCGCGAAAAAAAAACACACGTCTACCAGCAGAGATCGAACCGCCGACGCCCGCAAAAATACGCAAGGAACTCGACGGGCTACCACTACACCTTTTTTTTTCTTTATTACTAGTCTTCAACACACACTTACAACACAAAAATAACCACACTGCACTTGGTAAAATACACACCGACATTACCTTACCAGCCGTGCCTCCGTCTAGGCTTTGTCATTTAATCATCACTTTAGAGAAATTACCGGCTGTAGCAAATCAAACCAATCTGGTACTCGCTCCTGGACTCTCAGCCCCTCAACGAACTGCGTGACACTCTCCCGCAGAAACTGCCGGGCCGGTCGGGCATCCACGTCACCATAAAGCCACGCCAGACGCGCCCTCCATATGCTGTGAAGGCCAAGAAGCTTTATTAAATCGTTGGGGACTCCTTCGTTATTCTTTGTGGGTAAATACCGTATACCATGCGGGGTAAGTGGGAAGTCTTTGTGTAAAGTACCCAGAACATCCTAAAAGTGAACCGCCATCCAGCAGTGTATAAAAACGTGGTCTATGTTATCCGGTTGTTTACAAATTGTACAGTCAGTACCCCACGGTGTATCTAACCCCTTTTCTTTTAACCATGTTGGCACAGTAAGTGTCCCCGAATAAAGTTAGAAAAAAAGGGACTTCACCACCGGTTTTACAGCCATACCCTTAACTCTTTTCAGTACATCCTGCCCTGGGCCTTCTTTGTACAGTTCTCTATATCGCGGTATCGGGAACAGACTGTGGCAAACATCTTTACATAATTTTCTACGTGACACTGTACTCAAATATTCCATCAAAAATTGAGTTGACTGAAACCTGAGTGACATGACAACTTCTTTAAAATATCCTGAAATCCGTCCCTGTATGGGCAAACTGGATACGACAAATTCCGGCCGTGCTTGAGACAGCCGCACCTGGCAAAGAGTTCGCACAAAAGGATCGCTTGTATCGCGAAGAAAAAGAAACCTATTCACCAACTGGCGGACAAACAGGTGCGACAACCCAAACCCGCCCTCCTTGACGCGTCGAAAAAGGTTATCTCTACGGCACCTTTCCCATGTAGATGACGTGATAAACACAGCAAATGCACGATGCATTTTCTGTACGTTCAAACGCGAGCAGTGCAACACTTGCATAACGCTACACTGGATAGAGTGTATGTATCGTGTGATTTAATTGAAAAATGTGAAGGGTACGAAGTAAAGCCTGTATCATTTCCAGTTCACTGCCTGGTGGTGTGTAATCTAGGATGCAAGAAATGGACCAATCCTTTCACGTGGGAGCTATGGAAATTAAATGATAAGTTACTTAGGGATGAAATGTTTTTTGAAAAAGGGAGTGGTTTCATTCGGAAAATAGAAAAGGATAAAATCGGTGAACAATGGGAGTGGTGTAAACAGGAGGTAAAAATGAGGGCCATTGAGAGGTCCACTGTCGTACGATACGAACATAAAATTATTGAAAAGACACTAAGGTCAAACCTAGAAAAACTTATCCATGAAGAGTGCAATGCGCCTGGGGTGTTTAGTGAGGATATCATAAAAATGAAACAGAAACTTGAGGCGCTTTACGATGAACTCTACCGGGGAGCCCTTCGTGAGAGCGAGAGTGGACCGATTAGCCGGTGCAGAGGCCCCTACCAAGCGTGCGCTGGGTATTGAACGGGTGAATGCTCGACGTAATCATACAAGGGAGATAGAGTGGGAAGGACGGGTGACGGGTGATCAGCAAGAGATTGAACAGGCGTTTCATCACTACTACAAAGATTTGTTCACCCTCCGCAAGGTTGAGGTGGAGGCCTTTAAAACCGAGTTTATCAGTGCTTTCCCAAGGATTGATGAAGACCACAAAGCAAGTTTAGGCCAGCCTATTGCAGTTGCTGAAGTTGAATGTGCGATCGATAATTTGTACAACGGAAAGTCACGGGTCCAGACGGATTAACTGCAGCCTTTTACAAGGTCTTCAAAAACAATTTATCGCCACTTTTGGCAGCACTATTTAACGAGGCCTTCGAACTAAAGGCATCGCCACCCTCTTACGGAGAAGCGCACACGATACTCATACCTAAAACAGAGGACACGGATAAACTTAAACATGTAACAGCATATCGCCCTATATCCTTGACAAATGTCGATTACAAAATTTTTATGAAGGTGCTTGCACAAAGAATTCAAACAGTCATGAAGCAGATTGTAGGCCACACCAGACGTGTGGCATAAAAGGACGCACTGTTGTTTCAAACACACACAAGGCGAGATGTGTGCTGGAATGCTGCGACGCTGCCCGAGCTCGCGTGGCTGTTCTCCAGCTTGTTTTGGAGAAAGCATTTGATTGTGAGTCCCATGAATTATTGTTGCTGATTTTAGATCATGTGAACGTTGGAAGAGTCATCAAGTAGGAGGTGGCTCTGGCGTACCGGAAGTGCACCAAGATTATTTGTAAACAAGACGCGGGGGCCCCCCTTAGCGTTTAACGGTCGGTGCGCCAGGGCTGCCCTCTGACCCCACTTCTTTTCTGCCTGTATATCGAAACGCTCTGCCTAAATATAATTGAAAGTGAACACATTCGCGGGTTTAAGCTATGCGAGGCAGAGGTAAAACTTCTGGTCTACCCAAACGACATTGCTCTTTTCTGTACGACTAAGGAAAGTGTTACAAAAGTGGTGGACATTGTTAAACGCTTTGGGTCAATCACATGTAGTGGGGTAAACTGGGGGAAATGTTTTGGTTTCAGGAAACGGGACTGGTCCTTTACACCGGAATTTTTTGCCAACGTGAGATGGGAAACCAGTCCCGTTAAGTATCTAGGGACGCCACTGGAGGGCTACCAGGACAGCGAACGGTATTGGCGTGCCCGAACGCCAGACATACGCTACAGGGCAGAAAAGTGGAAAGGGGTTTTTCTTTCAATGTTTGCTAAAGCGACTGTTTGTAATTTATTTTTTATTGCCAAAGTGTGGGCTACCACTACACCGCGCCGCCGGACGGGTGGTTGAGAAGGTAATTTTCAAGTGTACAGCGTGTAGTGCTGTCTCAGGTGATGGATTCATTGCAACTGGTGCCGAAATTTCTATCCATGCAAGCGACCTTGCCCGCGATTTGCGCTTTGCGCTTAGCGCTTTGATAACTTGAGGGTCCATTGCTCATTTCTATATTAAGTACAGCCTCACAATCAGTTTTTTTCTCGTAAAGAGCAATAAACTCGTCGCCTGTTGAGATAGACTGCAGGGTGATCGGACGACTCAATTGTTTACGCACAAATCAGCACGAACTAAGTGTATTCTTAGTGTTCGATACATGCGCTAAGTGCTCTAGGTATCGTGTGTGAAAGCAGTCGTCTGTGTGAGTGTCAGTTAAGCGAAACAAACCAAATTTTCCTGCATCGGAAAAATCAAATTTGGTGTTAGATAGCCTGAATACTTCACTTAGCGTCGCTAGACGATCGGGACTGGGCGATGCAACTGGGTTTTACAGCAGTTGCACCATTGTCATAGCTTTGGTGCACAATGCAATTACGTATACCGAGTGTAAAAGATAATTTCACGACGCTTGCCTGTAGCGAGCATTTTTATTTTGCAGTTGTTGTCATCAGACACTAATGCGTTTTTTCTCGTCTGTGAAACACATATTCATTACGCTTGGGGATCAACGTTTGCTATTGTCAGTAATATTTGTTGTATTGTTTACGAGCTTGAAATCTTTTATTGGCCGTTATTACCTCGCCCGAATCGTATGCAACACACGGTGTAAGGTCCACTTATGAGATTAGCCGCCAGGCGCCCGAGCTGCGCGTGAGAACCTGCCGCTCTGTCTGGCGACGTAGCACTGCCAACACTGCGCTGCAACCACCCCTAATTCGTCATGGCGCGCACGGGAGGCGGATCATCTGGCCCATCGCATACCTCAAGGATAATCCCCCATTGAGAAAGCAAACAGTGCCGCCGGATTCCAGGAACGTCTGCCTGACGCGCGCAGGTGGTGGGATTACCGGCGTCAGGGCGAGTGCCGCACGAGTCTCTCCATTGTTGTCGCACCCTGGTCAGCATGACGCACTGTCGCCGTCTTTCGCTTTCACCCCGTGGGGTCGCACGACCTGCTCGTTTGCGAGCGTGCCGTTGAACCGAAGATGGCGGCGCCTCATTGAATATTCCGTGGCGTGCTGAGTGACAGCTGTCTACGTGAATTTAGGCACTCCCTCGCGCCTGTACGTACGCTACAGGGGACGTTCCCGAGAGAGGGTGATCTCGAGGTTTTATAAGGCCGAACTTGGCCGTTAAAAATCGTTCTTGTCTGAGCGCTGAGCTGGCAGTAACCGGCGGGACAAGGAGTCTCGACCGTGAAAGCTAGGTTGGGATTTGGGAACCCCCTAGTCGAGGTTAAGATCGCGTCGGAGGTTTAGGGTGCAGCGCCAAACCGGGCAACTAGACGGATCTTGTGGCGAGACAGAGTCTCGGCCGTAGTTTCTCGAGCGGTTTGTGTACGCTCCGAGAATAGGAGAGTTAGACGAAGTTGAGGAGCTCGAGTGATTTGTGCGCACTCGGAGCTAGCGTCTAGCTGAAGTTTGCAGTTTTTCCTTTATCATTCATGTACCCAGTTTTCCCCAATGTAAATAGCTGCATATAAACCCTTCGTTTCATTTAATCAACCCATACGCCTTGAGTTCGTCAATTCAACCGCCGTCTCCAAGAACTTCAACACCATCGCCCTGCCAGCCTCCTGCTAAATCAACCGGAGCCCGGGCGATTGGGTTCCTGATTGACACCGGATTTCGGGGACTTCAATCTTTACTGGCGCAGCCGACAGGATTTGGCAGAAGAGAACACCAGGCCACAGCCAAGGGTAGCAAGCGAACGCAAGCACGTCTTCGTCGGCACCGGCCTAGCTCCGCGTGGAGTGGAGCCGCAGAACCAAGCCAGCGCACGCGGCCAACGACGCGGCAGCCGACTACAGAAGGTGCGGGTGAGTGGGATTTCTTGCGCTTCATTGTGGTGGTGTAGGCTGAGTCTGGGGTTGCATGGTAGTCATGCGGAGCATGCTGGCGAACATGGCGGAAGGAGGCAAAAACGGTCAGACGCTTGAGGCACCACCTCAAGGAGGAACAGCGGCAGGAGGGGTGGTCCAAGCGGTGTCCGAAACAATGATTATTAGGCGAATGGAGTTGGATTTTCAAGAGCGAGAAGAGAAAAGAGCGCGTGAATTCGAAGAACGAGAGAGAAAAGCAGCGCAAGAATTTAAAAAGCGCATGCAAAAGCGGAAGCTCGAATCTGAAGAGCGGTTGCGAAGGTATGAGTTGGAGCTGGAGCGGAGAAGGCAGACGCCCTTGCGCTCGGATACCCGCGAGCAGAAACAATGGGGCACAGACCCAGCTAGTTGTATAGCAACAGCGAAGTTGAATGGTTCCGGCCAGTGTTTGGAGGTTGTACATTGCGATGACAAAGCAAGCAGCCGTGACTCCCTAAACGAGGCTAGCATTTCTGCCGATGTCGAAAGCGTGGAGATGGACATTGGGGTGTGGAGCGACGAGGTAGGCGCGGCCGGTGATACCGTAGAGCGTTGTAATGAAGTGATGCTCGAACATGACGAGCAGCCTCGCAGGCAAAGTTTGGGAATGGAGCTGCAGTGCATGAGACAGAACCCTTCGAACAGGCCCAGTTACGCGCTGACAGCAAAGTTGAATGGGGGCAGCCCGTTTTTCAATTTGAAGCCGCGCGATAACGAGCTAAGCGGCCGTGACTGCGCACCGGAAGCGAGCGGCTCAGCCGTGAACAGCTGCATGGAAAGGGAGGCGAGCACGCGGAGTGTTCAAGCGAGCGCGTCCGGTATAGGAGCAGAGTCAAGTGGTAGCCCCGTTGTTGCGGGTGTAGAGCCGCCAGCCGCTTTTGCATCGGACACTGTGTAATGCATGCTGAACATGCCGGCAAGGGCAGTACCCAAATTCTAATCGGTTGACCGGAGGAGACTGGAGTCGCGCAGGAAAGTCTTGGGGCCCGCCGCGCTCCCAATTACGCTAGAAAGTTGCACGAGAAAGCGAACTCCGTGTCGGGCGTACAGAAGCTCGCCCAGATGAGAAAGGAGATAGAAGACGAGAAAGCATGTGACGAGACGGAGCGAAAAAGAGACGGAGTTGACGATCGGGCTGAGGAAAAGCAGGAGTTAAAGGCGCATAAGGGAGCTGAGAAGGTAGACTGGGTTGAACATGTAGAAAATGGAAGAGGAAGTGATACAGAACGCGAAAAGACGGAAGATGAGGAGCTCAGAACGTTTAAAGAGGGTAGGAACGATACGGATATGTCGCGTGGGTTTGGTAGTCTTGATGGTGAGAGTGTAACCGAGGAGGCCGATGGAGAACACGAAAACGCAGGCGTGGATTCTTCGAAACCAAGAATGAGAGATCCCGAGGAGGTTGTGAAGGAGAGGGAAAAACCGTGTGAGGAGGCAGCTACAGTTGAAAGCGAGGAACGAGACGCAATCGGCGATCTCGCGAAACCGGTGGCCGAGATAGAGCTTCGTAGCTTTAGTGTTGGTTGCGGCCATTACCGAGATTTAGTGGGGAGCCGCGCTGGGAGGGTTGACGCACTACGTTTTGCGGCCTGGCAGTGTGTCACAGGCCCTAGTTCTCAGTTTTGCCAGGATGAGTACATGCTGGGACAGCCGAAAAACTGTCTTTCTCAGGCCGCTGCTCAGAATGCACCTAGCGTGCACGAGCGGTTTTTGGTAGTGACAGGTGCTTGTGAGGTTGTTGTTGTGGGGCAGTCTGTGCGTAAGGGAAAGCATGATGCCGAGAAGGTCGTCGCGTTCGCGGGCCGCCATTACGCACCAGCACCAACCCTTCGCTCACGCTGCCTGCGCAGCATTGCCTTACGTTGGGGCATGGGAGAGGCATGGCCACTTGGCCTATAGGACAGGAAGCGAAGTCGCATTTTGCCATACCACTCCGTCTTCCCCGAGGTTGTGTTCGCCTCATGTGGCTAAATTGTCGAGACTTGCGTTGACATTGCAACGCTACGCGGTCTGGATCATCTGCAGAGGGGGCTGGAAGTACGCGAATGCACTCCCCTGCTTTCAGATTGTTGCTTGGGGAGGCTAATATTGAATTGCCTCCGAGCCTTAACACTGCCACGACGGACGTGAACGTTCCCGTTCACTCGTCCTTTTTCGTTGGCGGTGTGTGTGTGTGTGTGTGTGCCGCAGTTGTGCGCGACGAGAGTCCTTGAGTGCTCGATCCGTGCACCGAATTGATCGATCCGCGTACCGAACTGAACATTCTGTGCACCGCAAGTGAGCGAAAGCACAGCCGAACATTCTTGAAGGGACGTTATCAGGCTACGCCGTCAAGGAGAACATTTGCGCGCGTGCGCATAGTGGCAATGCAAACTTTCTTGAAGTTTTATTTTTGTTGACTGCAAAATTGCCCATGTTCTTTGCCAGTCCTTATTCCTTTTGTTCTTGTTGTCGAGTGCTGGAATGATTGTGCGTGTTTGCAGTTATATCGCGCATCACTGTTTTAGGTTGAGTTGTCTCATTGTTCGTGGCGTTTACGCGCTCCGGAGACACTACCCAATTTCTTTTTACCCGCACTTAGTGTTTTTAGAATTTTTTTTGTGTGTTTTGGGTTTTCTAGAGTATTCCATCCCTGTTGAATGGCTTGTCGATAGGTTGTGTTTGTAGTTTAGGCGAGAAAGAGTTCGGATCAGCTGCAGAAATAGAAAGCGGCTCATTTGTGGTTATACCTAGCTCCTTCCACGTGTTTTTTTGTTTGTTCCGCTGTTATTGCTGAAGGAGAGATGAAAGGAGTGGCCCTTTTAAATTCTTTTCAGATTGACTGAACCAAGAGCTCCAGTAACCCTCTTAAAGGGGGGAGTTGTAAGGTCCACTTATGAGATTAGCGGCCACCCGCCCGAGCTGCGCGTGAGAACCCGCCGCTCTGTCTGGCGGCGTAGCACTGCCAACACTGCGCCGCAACCACCGCTAATTCGTCACGGCGCGCACGGGAGGCGGATCGTCTGGCCCACCGCATACCTCAAGAATAATCGCCCATTGAGAAGCTCCGGATTCCAGGAGCAGACGTTCCGGATTCCAGGAACGTATGCTCGACGTGCGGAGGTGGTTGTATTAACGGCGTGTCTCCATTGTCGCGCCCTGAGCAGCATGACGCACTGTCGCCGTCTTTCGCTTTCACCCCGCGGGGTCGCACGACCTCCTCGTTCGCGAGCGCGCCGTTGACCAGAAGATGGCGGCGCCTCATTGAATATTCCGTGGCGTGCTGAGTGACAGCTGTGTACATAAATTTAGGCACTCCCTTGCGCGTGTGCGAACGCTACAGGGGTGTTCCCGAGAGAGGTTGATCTCGAGGTTTTATAAGGCCGAACTTGGCCGTTGAAAATCGTTCTTGTCTGAGCGCTGAGCTGGCAGTTCCAGGCGGGACAAGGAGTCTCGACCGTTAAAGCTAGGTTGGGATTTGGGAGTCCCCTAGTCGAGGTTAAGATCGCGTCGGAGGTTTAGGGTGCAGCGCCGCACCGGGCAACTAGACGGATCTTGCGGCGAGACAGAGTCTCGGCCGTGGTTTCTCGAGCGGTTTGTGTACGCTCCGAGAATAGGAGAGTTAGACGAAGTTGAGGAGCTCGAGTGATTTTAGCGCACTCGGAGCTAGCGTCTAGCTGAAGTTTGCAGTTTTTCCTTTATTATCCATGTACCGAGTTTTCCCACTGTAAATACCTGCATATAAACCCTTCGTTTCATTTAATCAACCCAAACGCCTTGAGTTCGTCAATTCGACCGCCGTCTCCAAGAACTTCAACACCATCGCCCTGCTTGCATCCTGCCAAATCAACCGGAGCCCGGGCGATTGGGTTCCTGATCGACACCAGACGTCGGGGGAAACCAAACTTTACTCACGGTATAAACATAACCTCGCCGAGAAGGGTCCGTCGATCACGCATCGCCGCTCATTGCCATTACCCGCCGTTCGATTGACACTAGGCGCTTTGTTTTATAATTAACATAGAGATTTTTTCCAGTGGCACCATGTAAAGAACCTACTGACTGCAATGAATTGTGTTTCGGAAATCTGAAACGTCCACATACATACGCGGGAAATGGGAACGACCATGCCATTAGGGGACTAACGACGCAGCAAAGAGACTAAATACATGCGTTTGATCTTCCCGTTACTCCTTATAGATCGGCAGGGACGAACAGTTGGTCCGAACTTGTGTACACGGCACACACTCTGCTACAGTCACTCCCATTGAAGATGAACCTTTGCCCGCGAAGACTAACAGCTGTCCTTATTTTAGTCCTTGCATAAGAGTGTAGAGCATTTCCACTCAGCGCGGCGTCAGCGCACGAGTGCCATTCTCTTCATGGAGAAGCGTATTTTTGAGTTCTTTGTAACACCGTATATAAGCAAGGGTGTTCATGCGAGACCGAGACAAACATGAAGCTGGCTGCAAGATCCAACACACAGCTATTTCCGTGAAGACGCCGAGCGTCAATCCGAACAGGTTTCTAACCACCACGTCCGTTTCGGCCACGATCGCAGCGCCAGATTCCTCCCTAGATATTATCGTAAGAAACTATATACTAAACTGCTAGTGGCGTAGAAAGGATACGACCTGGCGCGAAATCAAGTGTGAGTGTTTTTTGAAGGAAAGGCGTGTAACCAGGATTCTCCTTGAAGAATATAGAGGACGAGAATAAGAATAGTGTGGAACGCTATAGTCAATTTGTTCAGGTTGGGAAGCATAGTTACATTGTCACTGCGCAAACCCTAATTTTTGTTGGTGTGTAGTCTTGGCGTATTAACTGTTACAGAATTTCAAGAGGACTGTGATTTGGGCGAGTTGGTGAATGTTCATGATTGACAATCCAGCGCGCAAAAACACGGCACAAAAAAGAACGAGAGTTAGAGAGTAGCGCTGTCCTGTCTAACTCTCGTTCTTTTTTGTGCCGTGTTTTTGCGCGCTGGATTGTCAATCATGTTACAGAATTTATTGAGTGCAAGGGCTGGAACAGCCTCGTGGCGGTCACACCATCCTTCGACCAAATATCATACAACCTGGGCGACCGTTCGTCAGGTAGATATATCTGTATTCAAAGACTCAGCGCATTCAAGCTTAGTGAGCGCCGTTTAAATAAAACATAGCAAATACGTTACTGCTGCGATGTGTTATTCGCACCGAATGAAATATGGTGGTTGTGCTCGTAGTGATATTTGTAATGTTGACAGAGAATGCCAGACCTATATTGAGCGGGGAGCAAGCGTGGCATGTACGTAAATACCAAAACAACGCTCAGACCGTGAGCAAGAGGCGCTTGAGAGCTCTCATGGCGCCTTAGACGGTTTGTCTAGTGCAAGTCGAATTGGTGAAAATGACACTTCACTCAGACGAATAAGATAAATTATTAGTGTGCTGAAGGTCTAAGACAAAAAAAAAGTGATTCGACACATGCGGCCTCTAATTTTGTTTTTTTGCTTGCTATTCGAGATACTCGTTTTGTTCAGATCCCATTATGTGTCAGAAAAGTGTTACACATTTAAGATCTTCTATGATGCGCTACGATGCGACTACTTGCACCAATATCCGTACCCTCAAAACTAGACAATAATGAAACCAACCTGGAGTCCAGTCTTCGCAGACAATCTTCCGATCACCCGTGCGGGGGCCCTCGGTGAACGTCCACCATCCCCGAGTCTCTTCGTAGGTGCAGTTGGCCGGTGTGTCGGCAGCCGCGAACGCGACTCCGCAAGCCAGCAAAGCTAAGCCGAGACCCCTCATGTTCGCAGTAAGTCGGCGACTGTTCACTCAGGGCGAATTCGCCGTCGACTGCCCGCCTTGTTTACTAAGGAATATGCTACTTTTAACTTCTTCTTGCACCTCTTTTATCTAGAGAGGATTCTGATAAGCAGTCACAAGTGCCGTCGCTTACTCCGGCACCAACTCCCCGATAATGAGTATTCGATTTCAAGTGGCCGCCAAGCGAAATAAGAAAACAAGACCATAAACACCCAAAGGTACCGGCGATAAGGCGTACAGATAGATGGCGTGAGGCGTTTTTGAGGTGCTCTTTTTTTTGCTGAGACCGCAAAACAGCTTTTTATAATTCTTGGTGTGCATCATTTCTCTCGCACTGTTTTCTGTAATAAAAACGCTGATATCAGATTGGCACATAGAGGCTGGGCTGTGCTAAACAGTCATTCGATGCCGATGCCAATGACACGGTTGTCTGGATAGGAGTAAGAAAGCATTACCATTTGAAACCACTTCATACATCTGCTCGGTAAGAAACAAATGCGCCAAGCACTACTTTTCGCAATTTATATAAATTCCGTGAATATTTTCGACATTTATTTAAAAAATGATTGATTGATTGTGCGGTTTAACGCACCGACACAACGCAGACGATGAGGCGCGCCGTAGTGGAGGGCTCCGGAATAATACTGACCACCTGAGAATCTTTAACGAGCGCCGAAATCTCGTACACACAGGCAAAATAAAGAATGGAGCTACAGGCGAGGCAGTCGCTTTCAATGAGCTTGTTTGAGGACACTGCCTCCTTATGCAAACACGAGCTCTGTAACGTGGTATGTTTCGCAGTTTGCGAGGTTTTTGTCCGAAATAATTAGTACAAACGCATTTCGTCCTTTCAAATAGTGTAGTTAGTCGCCCCTGCGTGGGTGCCTACAAGACTCTTATTGTCACAAGGATTATCTGATACAGACCTTCTGGAGTTGGGAAATTATTCCAAATATCTTAATTAACACAAATTACTGGCGGCTACTCTACTCTATGGGGGTAACATGCGCTAGGTTTCTGGAAATAACATCATTCCTTATAAAATCCTTATGCATGATAGTTGGGACCACCTTTATAAAAGATTTAGGGCCAAAACGGTGGAGTAGGCTCTTTCAGAGGCGTGTCCACTGGTAAAGATGCGGGACCATTTTTCTACTACAGCTATATTTAAAAGTATTGATGATCGCGGCATTCAATGTGCCTTTCGAAAAACCTACAAGCGCATTGGTCAATTGTAGCCACGCAGAGATATCAAGGAGCGACGGTGGGAATTTTCGACACGGCGTTTTGAGTTCATGGAACATGAAAGCCAGGAAAGTTTCAGTTTCCGCTGCCTCGGCCATAAGCATAGCAGAAACGCGAAAGATAAACTCAGCCATGGTGTCTGAGTGGCTACAGCCTTTGGACTATAAAACGCACATATCTCGGTTTTCTGGCAACGTAATAAATCTCTCTTGTCATAAAATATACCGAAGCCGTCAAAAAGGGCGAAGCTCACACCCCAGATGGAGCTTAGGTGAGTACCATGCCAAATTTTGAAATTTAAAACATCGTGTCTATACATCTTTCATCGAACTGGCGTGTTTTGTGGCGCTTATCAGAAAAGCTTGAAATGAAATCTACCAAGGCAACATATGCTTTTTATGAGAGGGCATTACGCAAGGTATTTCACGAATAAACGGCATTGTATACATTGCAAAGACAGACGCCACAAAAACTTGTGCGGTAAAAAACATATCAGCTACTACTGTAGAACGTTTTACTACATTTACATGCTCCTAACAGCATGGGCAAATATTCTGGCTGAGTGGCCCAAAAGGCCACTATGTAACAATGTTAAAGTTTTCCATATTGACAAATATATCAAGTTCTCTATGCTTCAGATTTCGTAAACTTGTATTCTACATTGTTGAGTGTTTCCTGGCTCTTGTATTTCTAAGGCTGCGTTAAGTTAATATTATTGCGTTTTCAAAACAATAAATTATCTCTTGTGCTTTGCTATATAGCACAACCTAAAATGTTTAGAGATAAAATGTTTTTGATGACATGTTTAAATACTTTATTATCGAGACAATGCCAATAAAACGTTTAGACCAAAATTTTAGAATAATAAATCTAGCGCCTATCACATATAATCACTGTCAACGAAGTTTAGATACGCAGCTGTATTCTACAGGGGGTAAAACCTTGAAGTACGCGGAACAATTTGAAGAGATTTTGGAAAGAAAAAACACTATTTGTCCTTCTGACGAAGTTTGCAGGGCAAAGTAGATTGCATTTGTTGCGGTTGGGCTGGCTTTTAGGCAGCAAGGTACCCGTAGTTTAAAGGAAGCATTAGCCAAGTGAACAGCACCGACAAGCACTCGTCCTGTCAACTTCGCTCGTGTATCTCTTCCACTTTTGTGTTCCCTGCAACGTTAGCTTAGTGAAACCACAAGTAAAACCTGCTGTATGGAATTTTGACTTCCTGCTGTGTTTGGCATTGCAACGAGCTATGACGCAATTCGGCTTCTTTTATTCCGCATTATTTTCTTTCAGGAGGTTACCACATGTACGGATTCCCTTGCCGAACGCGCCTTGTTTAATGAGGTTCAGCTCAACTCAATTCAAGGCATTACGTGTGGGCTTGTCATGGGTTGAATGTCGGCCTATGCACGGGTACTGATTCCAAGAAATGCTGTTGCTGAGGCAGAGATACGTGCAAGGCTGCGCTCTGACATTCAGTATTTTTTTAGGCCGTTGACCGTTTTTAAATTGAAGTACAAAAAATTTAGACCACGGTACAAACCGTGAGCATAGTTTCTATACATCAGTCAAAAAAGAGTCTGCGGATATTATGCTTAATTTGTACATTTTAATATATACAGAAAAGTTTTTTCATCATCGTCTTTATAATCATCCCCTGTTTCTGGCCACTCCAAGATGGACGGCTCTACCAAAACATCCAAGCAGTGATACCGCGAGCGAGCCGAGTCCAATCATTGCTTCCACAATATTTGTGGTTACTCCCTCCTCGGTGTTCTTGGTTTGCCCTATTTTGTGAATCGCAATTTGATTGCCACTGTTTAATGCAGGTAGTCAATCGGTTTTCCCTCACATGCGTCAGGTGTCCTCCCGCAGCCCAGCATATTTCAGATTGGTGTAAATAAATAACCGCCGATATGATGGTATTTATTTATTCAAAAGCTTAAAACAGGCTGTCGAGCGAGAAAGTGTCTGGCGTGGGTCGTCCGCCGTCTGAATAACTAGACAGAGAGAAGTAACAAATATTTATTTCAATTAGGCTAGGTCGCATTTTTCAAAGAAAAGAACAAGGAAGGGTTCGAATGCCCTTGTATAAAGGACTCAGAAACATAAAAATGGAGGAGGTCAAAGTCTCTGGTGTACCAATTATGGGACATGTTCACTCTTTGTATGAATAGACACACAAGAGCCGATATGTTGCGCGAAGTTCATGTGGCCCACGCAGTACTATAATACTTCGCGGATGCCCAAGTCCTGATTTGGTTGCTCGCATAGCAGGTTGCATAGCAGATGCATTTGCGTGTGCTTGTGCGGTATCACATTAAAGGACATCCTTGTTGGGTTTTTGTTCAGACGCTGTTACATTTCCGCCAGAAAAAACTTTGTCTCTGTTAAGGTGCACGATTTGATTATGTGGTCCGTGTCAACAAACCCTACACGCGTTGGGATTAGGAATATCTGTACGCAGCGAGTAAGACTCCCACGTTGAGATATGGGCCCAGCGGTAAAGACGCTTTAACTCTTGTTTAAGTACGGTCCGTGCTGCGGCGATCGTCACCGGAATCAGGTATAGCAGATTGGCCGGCAGGCCATCGGTGTGGGGGCGGAAATTACGAAAAACCTCGCCCACCAGCTTAAGAGCCCGCTCATTGCCTGGGTGGCCTGCGTGCCCGGGCACAAAGCTGACCGTCACTCATCTCCACGTTTATGAGGAAAGGTGAGGCATGTGGCACGACATTAATACCTTAAACGAGATATGTGGTTGTTTGTAATGTACCACGCCACGTCCGTAATAAATATCAAAGAAAACTCGGCAGCTCGCCTCTTTAAACCAGCTTCATTAGGGCACGCTCCGAGTCCGCTTTGGCAGCGAAATAGTCTCGCGTGGTCTGTCGAACACGCCGTTATGTTTAGGTCGACATATTTGCTCCCTCGTTCACAACTCATAAGAAATGTTCATAAGAACTTCATAAAAAGTGCTTAGGTTTTGTAGGCCTCCACATTTATTACCTATTGATGGAAAAGACAAAGTTTTTGTGATACAAAACAGTCTTTCAATGCTTTCTGTCGTCACAAATCTTTGGTGCCCCCTCAACAGACTGATACAAATAAGGTAGATAAGATTTTTTTAAATTCATAGCTTAGAGTTACGTGAAGACCTCCTAGACAATAAAGTTTATGCACCAAGGAAGACACAGTATTAGGTGGTAAATATTGATGTGGGTGGCCGAACTATTAAATCTGTATAATTAACTCTAGTTTCTGCAGTAAGCAGACATGTTCGTATTGAAAAGTTAGAAGCAATCGTGTTTTACGCAGTTTTATTCGGCCGAATTCTGCTAGCTCATCCGCACTCCCAGATACCGACCTGCGCAGCCTAATTGCCCTTCGCATGCTAGAAAGTGAATACCGACGCAAAGCTGCTCCATGTTGTTCTGGATCCCTAAGCGGCCACGAGACCTGCCGATGCTCATAACCCCATTCCATACTGAAAGTGTGCCACTTATCGCTATTTCCTCTGCCTCCACACCATTGTCAAATTAAACACCGTACTCAGCAGCCACATCAAAAGGGGGGAGCTTTGTGAGAGTCCTGACTGTCTTGCACACGCAAGCACCCAACAGCAATTAAACTTCTCAGTTCGATATCTCGGTGGGTGGAGGCGCTGGAAGAATTGTGCGAAATGAAGCTAAGTAGAAAATTGATTGCGTTACTTTTCAGTACAATCAAGCCTGCGTACGTCAGCCACTAAAAAGGTTATTTATTTCAATTTCGGTTTATTAGGCCACTCAAACCAATATTTACCACCTGGGCGCATACCCTTACTGTAGAGGGTGTCAACGTACATCTAAGTACCTAATTTTAAAATTCATTCGGCTTAACTTTGATCACCCTGTATATAGAAAGAGCGCGAGCTGCAGCAGCTGCCGTTTTCTCTACGGAGCATTCCTTCAAATCGCGTGCCGTTTATTGGCCCGGTCTGCGCATATGAAAGCTCATTGTGTTTGTCGCACCACTCTACTTTAGCCGAAACTTTTTTACCTAGTCTTCTAATATTTGTAAGCATACATATCTTGCCCTTCATTAGTGGACTTTATTTTTTTCCTGATTTGTCTTGCCGCAACCGAGGACTGCCTCCGCTTTTTCGGGCTTGGCACGTTACTACGTTTGCGGAATTTGTTTAAAAATGCCATGGTTCCCTTTTGCGCAGTATATATTACGTATGTATAGACGCGAGCTCGGTTGTCAGTGGCTGTTACTTATAAATAGAATGAAAAAAAAAATACGCATCGTGCAGAGTATTCAATAATAATTTATTTGTGGTAGGATAGGCAGAGGACGCCAGATACATATTGATACCTAAAGATCAATCCCAATACATACTCACAATGACTTAAGACGGTTGCATAAAGGCAAGAAGCGAAGCACAAAATAATAGGCTGGACAGGCCGCTCTCCTTTCCGCAGCGACACTTCTGAATCGTTGGAAATTTGGTGCGGCATAATGAAGAGTAAAACTGCATTTTTTACAGGTTACACAAGACAGGACACTCAAGTCTACAACTGGAGGCAATTCAGCCGCATTCAGAGTAAACGCTATGTATTCATTGCTTTTGGTATAGTGTGGAGCACCCGGCAAAAACACAATTTGAATAATAAGAGCCCGAAGACATCATACCAACCTTTTTTACGTGCCTTCTTGGGCCCAAAGTAGCACAATTTCCAGGCAGGTAATTAAACCACAGAATTGAAGTTGCACATCAAGTGAAATCCGGAATTATATTTGCCTAGTCCGATGTAGAATACGTCCACGATCATTGTAAAAGGGCACATTTGCTTTTATCACTGCTCCATCAGCTTGATTTGGTCCTTCCACAACTTTGTAATGTTGATATCTGCTTACTACACTCTGCAGCCTATTTTTTCACGCATAAAATACCGGCGGCGTTGAAGAAAAACGGAATCACTCATCCCGATCTTCCCACAAAGTGTGTATACCGCAGAGCGAAACCTGTTTAACAGTGCCCATGCAGACACGACAACAGACAATTGGTTGGCGGGTATTTGTTGTAACAGGAAGAGGAAGAGGTCGACGAGGAGCCGGGCAGCAGCCAGAGGAGGAGAAAGAGGAGGAGGTGAAAGGACGAGAACCGGTCTGTTTGTCTACTTAGTGAACTCGACCCAATAAAGGGGAACGTTACATTTGGCGCAGCCAACTATTCCGGACAATGTGGGTGTTGCTCAATCTGACCCACTGTGAAGATGGACGTCTGGTGGTCAACGGTTACCAAGAGGACGGGGATGATGCTACCGTGATCCTCCCAGAAAAGGTCAGCACACCTGACTTCATACCTTTCCTTGCCACGAAAGCTAATCTGACGCTAAACGAGTTAGCGTTGAGGAGTAACATCAAGGTGAACATGCGCGCCGCTGATTTTCAAGCTCGGGTGATTAAGCCAAGTGAATCAGTGAACGCCAGGTAAGACCATCCAGAGGAACTCACGCGTATCATGGAACACGTTTTGCGTTTGCAAGAACAACAACTTCAGCAGCAGCAGCAGCAATTTGTGTCTTTCATGGAATTGAGTCGTGATTTACCCCGGTACAGACAGGAAGTTAAGCCTGATTGTTTTGATGGTGCCACCTCAAGTCCAGCGGCATGGATTCTGTTCTACGAATACGCGTGCTCCAACAATCACTGGATAACAGACTCTGATCGCATCAATAACCTACGAATATACCTTTCGGGGAACGCGAAGAAGTGGTATGAATTGCGGATGGCAGGGAACGCTGGCAAGCCCTGGGCTGACTGGCGAGCCAGCTTCATCCGTGCATTCGACTTGAACCCCGTTGAGCGTTGGGATCAGGCCATTTTCTTCAAACACACGGAGGGGACGTTGGTGAATTACTTCTACGAGAAGCGAAGGCTCCTCCAGCTTGCCGATCCTAATCTCCCCGAGTCGTCCATTGTACCACTCATCATCCATAGTATGACGAAAGCCGTTCAACACCAGGTTCTTCCAAGGGCTCCTACAACAGCGGAAGGACTCCTCCATGCGGTGAGGGACGTCTGCCCTAACCTTCTGACACCAATAGGCCAGTCCCGACAGTACGACACTGCTCGGAATGCCATGCTGTCCGTCGCCAAGCCTAGTGGTGCTCATCAGCAAAAAACGACTAAAAGAGGTTAATCGGCCCCACCCAAAGACCCCAAGCGAGACTGTGTGCCTGAATCTGAATCCAATTTGCAGTATGCACCATTGTATGTCAGCAGGCGACTTGAAAACGTTTGAGTGGACACCGCAGCATCAGTGAGTATCATGAGTACAGGACTTGCCTCGCCAGATGACATATTTCCTGGTAGGGTTGTCCAGGTACATGGCTACGATGGGACTGCTAGGGTGCTTGATAAACGGACGCGCGTCGAAGTCGAGTACCAGGGAAATAAAGTGCTCGTAGAAGCATTACCAATAGACGACATGAAGTTTAATTTCCTCCTAGCCGGTCCTGACACGAAGAGATTGAGAAACCTTTTTTGGAAGGATGAGGTGCTCGTTGACCATCCCACTGGGACGATAGGCGCGCAGACAAAGCCGTACATCACGCTGATCACGAATAGCGAGAACGTCTGTTCCCAATATCCTGAACTTTTGTGTGTAGGCACTTATCCGCCAGCCGCAGCAGTCATGGAAGTGCCTTTTCAACTGCGCGGTATTACTGCTGTACGAAAAAAAACCACATGGCATGTCCTACGAAAAAAAGAAGTGACTAAAACTGAACTGCAAACTCTGCTGGAGTATCGTATCATCCGACCTTCCGTATCAACATTTGCGTCACCTATCACAACGGTTCTCAAGGAAGATGGTATGTATAGGCTGTGCACCGACTACACGCTTGTGAATCGCCAGGCTGACCTGTTCCCGCACCAAATGCCAAGAATAGACGACATCATCAATGAAACCGGCGGTGCTCTTGGTTCTCTCGAGTCGATCTGTCCAAAGGGTATTTTTAAGTACAACTTCAGGAGGAATACAAGCACTTCACTTCACTCGTGACTCCTTTTGGTACATATGAGTACAACAGACTCCCCTTCGGATGGAAGAATTCTGGAGCATGGTCCAGAAAATGATGGACACCATCCTTCAAGAGTTCACTGGACAATTTTGTGGAGTGTACGTCGACGACATAACAATATATTCCATAAGCAGAGATGAGCACATATCACATCTCTCACAGGTGCTTGACGCCCTTAGTAAAGCTAAACTGAGGATTAATTTCAAGAAGAGTGAGTTTATAAAAATTCTGTTGTCTTTCTGGGAAGAGTTTTTGATGGCAAGACAAAAAGCACAAAAGAGGAATCCGTCAAGCAAATTCTTCAGCTATGCAAGCCCCATGACGTGCATTCTCTTCGCGTCTTCCTAGGACTCGCCGGCCACTTCAGGGCATTCATCAAGAATTACGCCACTAAGTCGAAATGCCTCACAGCATTGACGCAGAACGATCTTCCCTTTGAATGGACCAAGGAATGCGACAGCGCATATCAGGAGCTTACAAAGATTATATCATCGGACCCAGTGTTGACGCTTCCAGATTTCACGAAACCATTTGAACTGACCACAGATGCATCACATTATGGAGCCTGGGCGATTTTGTACCAAAGAGATGACAAGGAATCACCGAAAAGACAGCTCAGGGCCATTGGTTATTATTCTTACACATTTACCAAGGCAGAGAGTAATTATTCTGCGACCGAAAATGAGGCCCTGGCGGTAGTGATGGCACTACGTTACTTCCGAACGCACTTGGAGGGCCGACGCTTCAGATTATTCACAGACAATCAAACCTTGACCTATATACTAAATTTCTCCCATCCAAAAAGGCGGCTGGTCAGGTGGGTCAGTGAACTGCAGCAGATCGCATTTTACATTGCTCACAGACCAGGTGACAAGCTACCGGACGCCGATGCCATGTCACGACTTCACATAACTGCTCCACGTGATGATCACCACGTGAGCGTGTTCTTATGGGACGGCACAGAGGCAATGTCGCTGAAAGATGGTCGTTTACAGGTACCGAAGACTAGTGTACCAAAAATCTTGGCTCTTTACCATGATTCACCTCACTCTGGCGGACATGACGGATTTTGGCGCACATACTGGAAAATCAATCAAAGATTTCATTGGAACACCATGTAGCAAGACATCTCTGAATATGTACGGACCTGTCACCAGTGTCAAATCTGCAAGGCCAAGTTCAAACCCAGAGGTAGTGCAATCATCATCGCAGAACATTCCAAAGAACCATTCGCAACGATCCACCTTGACTTCGCGGAGCTCAGAAAAAAGGCGAGGCAAGAGGCAGCACGCAAGCGTTCCTACTGGCAATTGATGAGCGCACGCGAATGGTCGCGTGTAAAGCCGGAAAGAAAGATGCAACGAGCGTTATCTCTCTCTTGAACCGGGATATGTTTAAGGACACCAAAACAATTGTGGCCGACAACGGACCAGCCTTTCGTAGCGAGCAGTTGAAGAATTGGCTCTCCAGCGCAATGTGAAGCTGTGCTTCTCAGCGCCGTACCACCCTTAAGCCAAAGGGTTAGCTGAGAGAGCTATACGTGACATCAAGCAGTTCATTTCCCTCTATCCAGATTTCAAAGGGGGCTAAAAATGTGCCCTAGAAGCCGCTGTTGCTCACCACAACCACTCGCACACAGAAGCTCTAGGATGCAGTACATACTTTGCATATCATGGGAAATGTGAGTGGCTGCATGCCGATCACCTCCTGGGGATTACCGATTCAATAGTACTCCGTGAACAAGAAAGGTCTGAGAGGGAAATTGAAAGGTACCGGATTGCAATAAAGAAGCATTACGACCGTCTTCACACGGGCAAGGTTTCGGAAATTAACGTTGGGGATAATGTCCTTGTCTGGAAAGGCTTGCAGGGTTCAAAGGCTACTTTTTCAGGGCCCTACATGGTTGTGAAGACTGCTTGCAAACAAGGAATTTTGAAGTACATATGCTACAATAGACCTAATAACAACGTGGAAACTGCGTCTATGTGCAACGTAGCGCCGTATCAACCCAGGAGGGTTGACAACAGAGGGGCGGCCTGTGTAACAGGAAGAGGAAGATTTCGATGTCGGAAGATGTCGAGAGGAGGAGAAAGAAGAGGAGGTGAAACGACGAGAACCGGACTGTTTGTCTACTTAGTGAACTGGACCCAATAAAGGGGAATGTTACATTTGTATAATATGCTCCTTGAGATTTTGAATCAAGCCCGGCAACGCCGTTTATCTGGCGTTTTTGTCAAAGCCCAAGATCGCAACTTGAAGGCTGGTAACAGACGGTGACGCCACTCGAGATGGCGTTGGGCTTGTCGCTGCAATGACACCGCATCGATTTTGACAACCAAAATAAACCGACACACACCATTTCAGTCAAGTGAAAATGCTTGTAGGATGCACCCGTAATCTTTTCGGCAAAGCTGAAGTGTTCCGTTTCTTTGCCCGTAATGGCTTGACTCAGTTGCTCTTTATGATCGTCAACGTTGCTCGGTAAACGCAACAGGTAAACTCTTTCTATCGTACACTTTCACCAAAACGGCCAACTGGGACAACAACACGTTTTTGGCATCACGTTTTGCGCGCGTTGATTAAGTCGCATTGTAATAACTGGCGCTGTTCTCTCACCAACGACTTTAAAGTCACCGCGTCCTTGTCGCTCTCGTCAACTCTACAAAGCCAGGCAAGTGACCCCATGCGAATCATGCTACCACCGCGGGGCAGCGAAACGCACTGTATGAATCTGTCCTATAGAGTTAAGGAGGAGTTTCGTGGTTAAAATAAATTGAAGAACTGTCCTGATACTTTGATGAAAATAAGCCGCAGAGATAAACGATGGTGCTTAAAAACAGGCCGTCATTTTTGGTTTCGGTTGCAGAGAAAACGAAAGGTTAAAAAGAATTTCGGGGGAAAGCTTCAGGACATTTTATACGGGGCAGCCCTGTGTGATCAAGATGCTGTGGTTGTGAAGTTGTAAAAGGGAGGAAAAACACCACCTTGATTAAAAATCTTTGAAATATACTTTTACCTCCATGGAACTTGAATGAAAGCTCATTATTTCGAACAGCAAGGACACGAGACCTCAACTGTAATAATAAAAATTAGTACTAATCAAAGTCAGGAATGTCAGCATAGACCAATTAGAAAGCACAGGAGCATGTTCACAACCTGAAGACTGCAAGGGTGCGGGATTGCAGTCGGCCTTTTGTTGTTCAAGGTCACAGCTCCAACGAGCGACTGTAGCAAATGGCCGCGTATTCGCTGTCTTCGAAAGACACCGGGAAACCGGTCCAAGCCTACGGTCACTCTCGTGCTTCGCCCTGCCTCTCTTCATCAAAGCACGCAGCCACAAAAACTGCGCTTGTGACGTGGGTGAGTTATGGTGGCCCATATCATCTAGCGCACATTCCACCTCTGTACTAGCGTCCTCATTGATGTATGCCGCAACGAATGCGCCTTTCAAGTCGCACGACATGAGCCTTTACATTCAATTCATCGTATTCCGGCGGTTTTTTTTCTTTCTGCTATTTGTCCCGGAGCTGAAGTAGCGTCCTGGGTTGGCAGCGCACACATATCTATGTGCGTTCCTAAGGCGTGTGATCACCAGCGCGGTGGCATGTTATTCCATTTGTTTAAGGTGGAAAATACTGGGGTTCCATTCACCAGTTTTCTTATATTCAGCTGTTTACACAGCCTAGCCGGAGCAACTAAATTTATGGAAGTTTATATTACAAAGGTATTGCGGTGTTTGTAAGTAGTACCTATATCCATATAAAGTAGAAGCATATAAATAATTTCGTGAAAGCGTTCAGAAATACTGGTACCTTCTTAGAATAGTTCTTGTCTTGGTAGGATTTGTGGCAGAAAAACTTGAGATTGTATACAAACAGTTTGCTTTGTAACACGGGACAATCCTTGGGGTTACTTCGAGTTAGTGTCTCAAAAAATGACTTAACGATAGGGTCTCAACAATTTTGGTGGTGAAAAGTGCTTTTCAGGTCAACAGAACTTTCTCTCACCACCCACCACACTGAGTCAAATTTAAATCACTACAGAATAGCTCGACAACACTTAAGCAAAGACGTTTCTTTCAATGTATCTCTGGTTTCAGAAGGAAATCAAAGTACGTCTTACAAAATAACTTAAAATTAGAATGGCATTTCAGTACATTTTATTGAAAAGACACAAAGTACGTTATTTATATTTTGTGTGCTGCTCTGTCTCATCTTGTACGAAATGACGTTTCCAATTTCCTCCCCCGCAGAGGCAAGAAAAGCAGCCAGACATCTTCTATGTTGAAAAACTGCTCAAAACTAAGGGAATCAGTGTAACGTCAGGTTCATCATTTGGTCAGCTACCTGTAAGATATTACTTTAGGTAAGCAACGAGAGTTTGAAGGTTGACGAAAACCTGTGTCGTCTGCCAGTGAGTTCGCTTGAATGGGTTAGCCTTGATAGAATAGTGGGTTGCTCACAATGCAAAGAATAACATAAAGATAATTCTACTTTATCTACCAATTTCAAATACAATCAACTTAGGCTTTAGTTTTTGTCAAGGTCGTTCACGGCATAGGTAACACATCTTTAACGAAAGCAACCCTCCGAAGGAAGTTAAAGTAAATTACATATATTCCACCTAAATTACTAGATCAAACTGGAGTGTGTCACCCAAATAAACGACAAACTGAAAATTACGCTATGTTAGAATAGATATTTCGTATCATGTACCCGCGTTCTAGATATTTTTTATCTTCGAGTATTATATCAGTTCACTCAATATTATTTGGCATTCTCTGCGGATTTGCGTGTGCTACTCTTTCATGGACAACAATGCTCAATCTTTACCATAAAAACTAAAACTTCGCCGGTTAAACTTTGACAACCCCACAATGCAAAATATTTTTCTGTATTCAATATTTAAAAGGTGCTTTTATCGGCCTTCTTCTCTGAACGAAATGTTTGAAAACGCATGCAAGCGTCCCCTTTGCTCATTTGCAATGCTCTAAGACAAATGTTACTGTTACAACACAAATGCAAAATAATTTGCCTTCTTATACCCAAATAATGAATTTCAACGTGTATTGCAAAATGATTACTCGTACTCTTCTTTTTAGAGATCATAAACGCAGCAAAATTTTGCACTTGGCCAGTTCGTTCATGTGCGGCAGTAGAAACAGCACCAAGAACCACGAACACAACTCAAAACACACAACGAACACCACTCAACAACCAACACAACTCAATATTTTAACCATGCAGTTTCACACGGTGGAATCCCATCAGCAGACATGGCGCAGTGCTGACATTTAAAGCATTGTATCGTCTCGCGCTTAAACTTAACTAAGCACTGTGCCCCACAGGTAACAACAGGTTTGTAAACCATGCGACCACCACCCTTAGTGAAAAATGTTAATAGTGCCTGAATCTTTTGTAAGTTCAACCCGTAATATTTTTGGGAGCAAAATAAGTGCATGGTCGCGAATATAACAATTTCTTAGTAAATATGCTTTTGGCCGAAACGTCATGTATTTAGGTTAAGACGTATTGACGTAAAGTGAGGTACCTACTGGTGCATATCTGCAAATGTCCGTATCAACCCACAAAAACTTTCCCAATAAGTGATTTGTAACGGCTTTAGGTCTTTGTCTAAGCGTCGGCTTCCCATTTATTTCTCACTAATTTATGCACTTGCACCACTTGGGTGGCTATTTTTTCAAAGAAGACAAAAACTTTCCACAGAACAAGATATCAGCTGTTGTCTTTCCAAGAAAACCTTTCTACATGCACTGCCGAAGTGAATAATATGTAGGCCTTTACATTTTCACGCGTAAATGGAAGTAAATGCATTTATTGGCAAATAAGTACTAGTGTGAATGCAGCAGGCGACGAAGCACACCAACAATAATGGGTATCGTACGTTAATCACCTCCTCACACAGTGGGCATCGTGGGGCATTCCCAAGTGGTGAGCTGATGAACATGCACCAATGGTATAAAAGACAGAATCACTGTGGCGATATGCTTGAAGAAGCGTCTTTGACGCCTATATTATGCGAGAATGGAACTTTCATTGTCTGTTATAGGCATCTGAAACATTTATTTTTTGCACAACATCAATGCTTTGGCAGGAAGCACAGAATGTTTCATCTCGTGTACCTCACGAATGACAAAAATGGTTTATAATAAAAAAAAAAGGGAAACGTGCAGAGAATGAACTGATGTCAAAGTTGAGAGTATGTGGCAATGAAAACAATTTTGCAACGTAATCCACAATATTTATACACAGAAAACCGTATAACTACAGACCGAAACTTTTGCAAAAGTTGCATGTTTCTACACTTGACGAAGACTATTCAATATGTAGGCACCATATAATGGAGCAAAATAATCTAAGCATACTTTATTGTGGATATCCGGAATTTTATTCAAGTTCTGGTTGGTATTGCCTCATCACCGCATAACAATGCTATTTTGGTAATAAAATCTGTGTATGCAGCAATGTAGACATCTTATAAATCCTTAGAAAACTCCTCAAAAAGAAGCCCTACTCTGTATGGGGTTTCAAGAGTTAAGGTTGTACTATCCCTATGTTGGTAAACATATTTCGAAATTTTTTGGTATTGAATATGGTAGCGTTTTTATAAAACATACATTACGATCCCGTTTAACTCCAATTTGGTACTGGGTGGAGCTTAACTTGTATGTATGCTATGGTGCTTCAAAGTTTGACATTTGTTCGCGTTTGAATACGCGTTTTTTTTGTGTGATCGTGTTTGTTCAATTATGTGTTATACCATGGCGCCTGCCTGATAGATGTGATCGTTTTAACTGGGATAAAGTCACTTGACATGCATGCTCGCTTTTTTTGCAATAATTTTCATTCTTAATTAAGTAATCTGTATCAAAAGTTTGTCATAAAACTCTCGAAAAATGAGGCAAGCTCGCAACCTATCGCGTCAAAATCTGCCCTTAGGTTCTTCCGGATTTTCTGTCGTTTTTTTGTCGCGGAGAACAGAAACACTTACACTAAACTTGAGTATTGATTGGTCACTGCAACCAGGTAGTAATACAAGAAACGATTGCATGTAAAAAAGTGAATACGCAGTATGAAACCCTCCACATTGACAATGTAACTCTTGCAGGAGGAGTACCAAGTTGTTAAAAACTCAAAACCCCGCAGATGCTAAAAGCATTGAAGCATTCATTGAAAAATGGCTTGGTTAATTTGGTTTCATACCCAGTGTAATGCTTGGGTAATTGAAGTCGCCTATTAGAATTTGGCGAACTATCAGATAACGTAAAATTATCCCGTTGACAGAATCATGAAGCACAAGGAATAAAATCGAGGAAGTTTAAAGTAGTCGACAAGAAACCTCAAAAAAGGTTTGTTGAAATAAATGTCGATATCCACAAGTAACAGGAATTTGATATGTGAAAAAGTTGTGTATGTGGCACTAATTATTACACCCCGTTAATCCCTTTATACATTTCTCTCTTGTCAAAGCCAGCAATGTGAACTTTCCATATCCAAAAGAGTTCAATCATGGCTCTTTCTTTCACAGCCACGTTTCTGTTAAGGAAATCACGTCGGCAATACTAGAATCGGTAACTCTGTAAAGATCATCGGGTTTGTGTAATCAGCTTGTAAATATAGGGGCAAAAGAAGAAACGGAAACTGTGCGCAGACATAAGGACCCCACCCTTCGCAGGTATTTATTTTACTGCACGTACTGGCGATCAAGTAGCTGGGGTGCAAGCACCTGGGTTACGAGCAGTTTTAGCACCTGATGAATTAAGATATTGAAACGTGCCTGCGAGCTCAAAGTCTTGGTCATCAAGGTAACTGTAGCTGTAGTATAGATCGTAAATGGCAAATTTTTGCTTTAATAACTCAACCAAATCACTTCGTGCTTGCCCGGTTAGCACAGAATATTCTTCGCAAAGTCTGATACCGCTGTCCCCACACTTCAAAGCAGAAGTTCAATTTTCTTACCTCATATTGAAAAAAGGTTGGCTACTATTGAAATACTTTTTACAGCTAGAGATACCAATCCTCTGCGCCCGCTGAAGTTTGACATTACGTATAGCCAGTTTTAAATGCTAGAGATGAGTCTCGCCCCATATTTCCGTAGGTGAGCCAAGTAAACCGTAAAACAAGAGATTCTCCAGCCGCTTGTCTTCTATTTTGACCTCACTAGCTAGTAAACAATCGGTTTGCACGTGAGACTGCTCGACAGCTGTCTTATGTCTCGTAGTTTGTTTTGCATAGCATTTGTGGCCGCTGGTTGTGCTACGATGGCTGTTAATCACCTGCTCATATTAGTTATGCTCATTTGTGATAATGTTTGGAATTACCGAACTTTCATTACTGAGATTCTTAAATCTCGCCTGTTTTTCTCTCTTGTAGGTGCGCGTGCAATTACGCCCTTTGCGATAGCAAATATTGTATTGTGCTGTTCCAGAATAGTCCCACCCAAAATCTCTTCAAGGGCATGTATCAGAGATGCCTGCGTACGTTTAAGAGGACCAGGGTTTAGCTCCACATCCCCCGACATCGAGAACAATTGTTTACAGACAGCGAAGCACTCGCACCTAATTTCCGGCATCAATACTGCTGGGAGGCGGGCATGCAACACAAAGTTTTGAAAAGCGCATTGAAACCCAGAAAAGAAACAAAATCTAGGTGTACAAGCGCATCGGTGAGCAACTGCATTGAAGGGATGCTCCCACGCCCACTGAAGATTACCGGCAGCGCCAGTCGCATTTTTTTGACATTTTTATGATTTGCAATCCGTGCCTTTCTCTTCTAGCAATGAACACTCTATGGGTGCCATCGCCCAGGAATGTCCAGAACCGCGGCACATGAGAGTTTTTGAAACAGGATCCTCTTTCACTTCACTCTATTTTCTTAAAACCCCACCAGGTGGGTGTTATAAAAGGTGCGCGTGGCCCATTCATTGTTACAAAAGCCGCAAGTTTGAAATATTGTAGGTGTTAACGTGCCGACGCAAAACAGACGGTGAGGCGCACCCTAGTGGAGGTCTGCGCATTAATTTCGACCACCTAGGCATCTTTACGTGCGCCGAAATCTCGTACAGTGCGCGTCAGGCTTGTCTAGGGCAAGCGAGCGCGCGGCTTGGAAGCGTGCGGGCGACATCTGCTGAGAGCGACTGGGTTAGAGATGGCTTGCCCGTGGCCTCCGCGATCGGCTGCCCGCAACGGCGCGCCGCCGGCAGCCGATCGCGGAGGCCACGGCTTGCCATTGCGCGTGCGCCGATCTCGTGCAGGGTCAGGCCGGTCTTCGTTTCGCATGTGCCGCTCGAATTTGCAGACGCCACCACCCTCGAGGGGCGATTGTCTTTCACAGTGGCTGCCGGGAGCGTTGACAGGCCATATAGACGCGTCACTCGACGCGGTGCAATAACCAATCAGGCGGTTACGCGATGCTAGAAAACGACATCCGCTAATCTTCTGAATCTCATGTTTAGGAATCGAAAAGCACGCAACAGGAACGCACTGCAGCGCTTTCTGTCAAAACGTTTCTGCGATTAAGTAACGGGTGCACTGATAATGAATGACGTCAAATTACGCGCTTATCCCGTGTCACCACCTACGATTGGCCCTTCAGAATAAAAGCGCCCCTTGTGGCGCGTGGCGTCTCTACGTTTGAGAGGCCCATGCTATAAGACGACTGACCCGAGCCTGTTCGAGATCCACGCACGCGCAATGGCAAGCTATCTCCAACCCAGCCCCAGTAAACAGGTGTCGCCAGCATGCTCAGAAGCCGCGCGCTCGCTTGCCCTAGATAAGCCTGACGCGCACTGTACACACGGGCGTTTTTGCATTTCGCCTCTATCAGCAAAGCCGCCACTGCGGTCGGGATGAGAACCCCCCTCCATATCAAAAGCCGCAAGTTAACAAGGCGGATACATAGACACAAATTCAATAAAACAAAATTGACAAAGGCGGATACATTGACACAAATTCAATAAAACAAAATTGACAGGTTCCCGCCGAGTTGGTTTAGTGGCTAAGGTGTTGTGCTGCTGCGTATTTAAGTAACATATTTGAAAAATTGTCGAACAGAGCGACCAGGTTCATTTTTGCCTATGGACGCGGGTTCTATTCCTGATCGCGGCGGCCGCTTTTCTGGTGGAAGCAAAAAGCGAAATCGCCGTTGTGTTCAAGATTTTGGCGCACGTCAAATATCCCCAGGTGGTCAAATTTCACTAGGAGGTCTTCACCTCGGCGCGCCTCATCCTCATCGTTGCGCCTCATCGTCATCGTTGAGCTAGAATACCAGTCTGTATTTGGTGGAAATAAGGGTCAATATTCCACGAACCTACTGTTTCTATGAACTGTTGAAGTCCCTCTGTAGTGCTACCTGAAAAAAAATGGGTTAGGTATATTGCGTTAAATAAAACACTCACCTACAACAACTTACTTTGGGGTCTCCCCAAACGAATTGAAAGTTAACTTAGATAGGCCCAACGGGGTATGGAAAGAATAATGCTAAAGGTCACGCAAAAGGGCAAGAAAACAGCCGAGTGTATAAGAGAAAAAATTTGTATTACGCGCGTTCGCTTTTCGCACTGCCTTGATAGTAGTCCGCGTCGCATCTGACAGATGGCGCCACCAGTCCATGGTGCGCTCGCCGCTCGTGGGACCTTGTTCTCGGCGGTTGTGCTCGGTCTTTGCAAGAGGTAGCGTCAACATCCCCCTCGCGAAGGGCACGATCAAATGCAGAGCATTTCCGGGGCGCACGACGTTAAGTAGTTTGCGTTACGTTAATGTTGTTGCACTTGTGGCAACTGCTGACGAGAGAGCGCTCGTCAGCAGTAATTTGAATCAGTCAAGGATATAAGGCGTGTCCGTAGCCTTCCATTCTGTGTCGGCTTTGTGGCGCAGTGGGTAGAGCGTTGCGTACATTGCGTCCCGCCCGCAGGGTCGAAAGATCGAAACCTGGCGACGGATTGTAATTTTTTTATATAGTAGGGACAACGACGGTGCGGACTACGGACGCCAACGCGGGTGACATCGTGAGTTACTGAAATGCTCTGCATTTAAAAACTAAGGTGGAAGACGCTGTAGTTGAAATTAGGCAAAGGATATGGGCATGAGAGGGTCACGTCATGCGGTTGGTAGACAACAGGTGGACCAGCGGTTTAACAGAGTGGGCTCCAGTAGACCGTACACGCAATAGGGCTCGGCCGAGGACACGATGGAAAGATGACCTGCGACAATTCGGGGTTAAATGAATGATAGTGTCGATGCGAGCTAGTTGAGCTAAAAGCGAAAGGAAAGGGGCGCCCCTTTCCTTTCTGTTTTCCTTCCTCCCCTTGAGCCTGGCGCTTAACCTAATCCCATGATCGGGAGTCTGGCTTCGGCCAGACATCGTTCTCGAGCTGACGAATGGATCGATGTGATTGATGTGGCGGTAGCTTGGGACGCAACCATCGGTTCCCTCGAGCGCGTGAATACCGGTGCTTGGTCCCAAGCCCGTTAAGTTCTAGCGGCTCACTTTCGGTGCGCGCGGGCTCGTGTGTGCTGGCACAAGGAGGGCTGCCCATAAAATTAGTTTGACAGATGCGGATCTGGGCGGGCTAGCAGCCTGGATCATGGTAGGCAGCCTAATCTGGCCTAATCGTTTTTCCAAACTTATCACCGCTTAGGTGTGGGGCCGGGCAGCACTATTTGTAATACCACAGCAGCTTCTTTTCCTATTCAATCTTTCATGAGCATTCTTTTAGTATTCTCTTGCATTTTTGCGGCGATTTTTGTGGTTAGCCCTAATTGCCTTTTTATGCTTTTTTTAATTTTTTTGTATGCGTGACTTTGGTATGAATGGACTCAGTGTGACTGAACGGATTGAATGTGTATGTGAGTTGGAGTGTGAATGTGGCTCTGAATGTAACTCACTCATCCTTGCATTGCTGTCCCTTCGTTATTTCCCCATCATTATTTTAGGAATCATTAGTCAGGGGGCAGTAACCTTTTTTGTGACTGGTCATTTTCGACGTTTTATTGCTTTTACCACCTACCCAACATCATTATACCAATTCAATTTTGGTTTTATTACTTTTCAGTTGTGCTACTGTCCATGCTGTACTGTTCTCATGACTAACGACTTCACTCATATTTCACATCATGATACATGATGTGCGGGGTTACTTTATTTGTTATTCGGTCAACTGCGCCTTTGCTCTGGACTTTCCTGGTGGTAACTCCAAATGTAGTCCGGCTCTGTGAAGCCGAGGGGGGGGGGTAAAAAATCAGACTGTTTTTTAACCTAGGCCGCTTGCGAATACAGCGTTGCGCATCGCCCCCTCACAACAGCTCATACTGATGCTGTGTTGTTTGTGTCTTTTCGTAGCATGTGTTTTATGTATGTATCTTCCTTGGGTGTCTGGGTTTTGTTGTTTTTGTTTGCCATTTTTTCTTTATTTCGCACAGAAGGGCTACCCCTGAGTACTGTAACTGATCCGGAGGTGACTGTTTGCAAAAGAAGAAACCAGTGGGTGCCCCCTACATGGAGGCCTGCTCCCTAGTGCGCATTCCCGCACATGAACTTTCCCGGGGCCACGGCCCTCATCCACTCCAATCTACCATGTCTATTAGAACATAAAACGTACTCGGGAAGCCGTGCAGTAGTGCAGTCAAGCCAGGACATTTTTTTTCTGACGTCACATGAAAACGCCACAGAAAATGGGCGAGGACGCAGAGAGGAGTACAGCAATTTCAAATTGGTTTTTCTGCTGAATGAATTCTCGTACGCACCCACGGGCGTCGAAACATGGCCTAGAGACTCCGGACTACAATTTGCGCTAGTAATCCCGCAATGTTAACAAATCAGTTCAGTGTCCCTTTAAAGGAGCACTTGCATAGAAATTTAGCATCTTGTTTTCCGTAATTCCGGGGCGTTCCGTAATGAAAACACTGCATTTCGCATTACTCGGTGATCATTCGGTGGTCAGTGTTTACGTTTTTATTCGTTATGTTTATTATGTTCATAATACTTATTGTAAACATTCCGACCTGCAACTTGCATTTTCTGCGCTGAAACGTTTTCCCGAAAAATATACCTCGTGTAATAATCGCTCCCATAAGTTAGCATCATATTCTTGAAAAAAAAAGTGCCAACATTACCCGAGTAAAAACGGTATATCTGTTTACACCACTACCGATAATCGGGCCGAAACGCAGCAGGCGATGAACGCTAGTGTATTTTTTTTCTTTGAGATGCGGGCGCGAAGCGCATGCGCTGGCACGGTGGCCACCGACATGGCGATTTTTAGTGTTGCCAGACGGAGAAATCGCGGGCTAAACTTCTCATTGAATACCACCTATACGTCATGAATACTTGGCCGGAAAAAATCGTGCACTTTGAATTACACATAACTTAGATATGAAATAGTTCTAATTAGCGAGCTTTTAATGTAATGGTCAGCGTTATGCAGCTCGCATCATGGCGCTTGAAAGACCAATTTCTATGATAAATCAGGTAATTTGTCGCGGATTGATTTCCTACGCCCTCCCCAAAGGCAAAAAAATTCACGGCTCAGATTTTGGACCATAAATACCTCAATTTCTAATCCAGCCTCACGGGATTGGCTGCATGGCCAAGCACACTACGAAAACATATCGCTTGCTGTCAATCATGCGCAACTAGCTTTTGCACCCCATGTCGTATAACGGGCGCCGCGAGGCAAGAAATAAAATAAATTTCTATCATTGCCTAAAGGAGAAATAAAGATTGCTCATTGCTATGCACGCCACTCTCTCAAGCAGTAGGTGACTGCATAATTGCTAGGAAAACCACAACTTCCAACGCCGGTGGCACAGGAACTTGCAGCAAACACCACTGGCTTGCCTGTTATGTGGATGTAAAGAAGAAAGTAAACCCCTTACAATATCTACAGGCACTACACCCAGGAGCTTCTCTTCCAAATAAAATGTGTTGCGAAAGCTACAAAAGGCGTCACCAGCAGGATAACTTGAGACCCACGTTCACTGGGCAAGTCCATTTGCGACGGAAACATTCATTACAAAACACGCTGCGAATGCAAATGCTACAGCGACACATCGTCTAGCCAGAAGTGAATAAAGTAGTATGTTCGAGCAAGTGCGCTTGCTGCGTCTGGCTGGAAAAAACTAAAACCAAAAACATTATTTTCCTCCAGGACTGTTTCTTGAGTGATGGCTGCCAATTACCGCAAACAAAGTCAGAGTACAAATAAGGGAGTGAACTTCAAAAAACTCATGCCGGCTTCGCATCAGTGGCGTGAAGACTGAAGCTTGCGGGCCCGCCTAGCTTGTTCTTGGTTCAACTGTTTTTGTGCGTGGTTATATTTCGAGACAGCCACGTTTTGTGCGTGATGTCGTCGCTAGCCCATCAAAGATCAATGAACACTCGGTCAATAAAATATTGCCACGAAGCCGAAGTAGACGCACACACTAAAAATTTTTACGCCCAAAAGGGTGCTTCAGCTTGTCGCCGCAGGAGCACCCTAAAAACTGAATATTTTACGCCCTTTAGGGTGCTTGGATTCTGTCGCCGCAGGAGCACCCTTTGTGACGCACCCCAGAAGACAGGTGCCTTATAACACCCTTTTCGGCCTAAAAGTATCCTAGGGTGCTACTTAGCACCCCAATCTGTAGGAGCATCTTCTGCAAAAGCACCCACCTAAAGGGGCACAAGAAGGGTGTGTCATCCCCGGTTCACAAATGGTGCAGCAGGTGTGAGACCACATATTGCACAATATCACACACGATTATGGTATGAAACTTTCGTGCTTTCCAAGCTCGGTTCCGTGAGACATTCCATTAAAGCTCAACGTCAGCTGATAATTGCTTGAACTTGTGTCACCGATTGTTAAAACATCAATTTAAAGACTCAGGAGCCACATCTCGGTACAGAGTTATAACTGTAGAGGTAGTTGATTATCCAAAACTTCGTAAAACACCAATTATATGTTCACTTTGCCGAACTGCAGTACACATCCTTCGAGCTTCACTGCACAGCCTAACCATGCTGTGCAGTGAAAGCAATTAGGTGTACAACACTTCAACCACACAAAACTTTCTTGAACCTTAAAACCCTTGGCTTCTCAGTATTGCATCAAACTTCCAATCAAGGTAGCTACCTGCAATGTTTAGTGACTTATTCTTGAGCTGAGCAGGAAGGTTCAATATGAAGGAAGACCAAATGCAAAATGTATAGTTAACTCAGTAATGCGGCTCATAATATAGTTCCCTCCGTACTGCGGCTCATAATCTAGTTATAAAAGTTGGGTACCCAAGCCATTTATTTTCGTTTGCATTATTCTTTTTGCTTTACGAAAAAGTATTCATATGGTACAGCACTTGCAATGTTTGGTGGTATATGGAGTTTTATAAACATACCTTTAGACTAAATGACCCCACATAGCAATAACAAGAACTGCAAACATCACAGAACAATGCATACAAGTTCCCTGGTGAAGCCCATGGTTGAAATGTAACGTCATTGTTCAGAAAACATTACTTTACCATGAGGCTAGCTTGTACATGGTGCCTTGCATTATGTCCCTGCCGGTGGATGTGGGGTCATTTGTCACTGTTGCAAATGAAAAGCCAACAGCCAGGGCCCATTAGTTTTGGCTAGTATTACGAGGTGCCTCACGGCAAGCATTCTACGTCGATAGACTTTTTTAGAGTTGACTAGAACTGAAATCAGCAAAAGATTCTCTACAAAACATTCAGTCTATCTGCAGCTTTAGGGTTTGCTAATTTCCATATTTGGGTTTCTTCTGCCTTTCTTAACATTTTTCTTTTGATAAGAATGTGCATAACCAAAAGCAAAAAGCTTTTCTGTAAACCTTTGGTAGCTATATAATTGTTACAAAATATTTTACTCTAAACATGGCAGCTTAAACTGAGAATATTTGCATTTAAAAACATTAAAATAAGTTTAAATTGATCATAAATTTTTAGCTGTTTTTACGCGAAACTGTACATAGGATATGAAGTGCCCCACAAGGAGGGCTTTGGATTAGCTTTAGTAAGTTTGGGACATTTAAGGTGCACTGAAATCTCTACACATGCGCTTTTTCACTTTCTGTATCCACCAGGAAAATGGCTGCCAATTTAAACAGCGATTCTAAATGGTAGTTGACGTGCATTTTACAATAATCTCAAACATTATAGCCACAAAATAATTTTTACAAGTTGTAGACATTGCCCGTTACACCAGACATTGGACTACACTGTCAAGAACTTTGACATCTACAATGACGTCTACAAAGCAAGCTTATACTGATAGAATGTTTCATACCATAATTACTGTGTGTTCAGAGCTCACGTGTGAAGTATGGACACTGCTGCTTCAGCAAGAACCGAGGATGAGCACCTTTTCTGGTTCTGAAAAAAAAACAACAGAGGAAATGCCTTAAGCAGGATTCTGAAACAGGGTTGAAAGAAACAAGAATGAACAAGAAATTCTTTCAAAACATGTAGAGCAATGCAAACAAATATTTATTTCAACTTCATTTCTACAAAAGACCACCTCATGAAGACTGGTGATGGGGTATTGGCTCAAAAAAAGAGCAGAGAGCACTTCGAGCACTTATATAAATGCTACAGGGAGCCTTCGCAGCCAAAAATTGTTTGAGCACGTAAACTAATCACTGTTCAACAAACTCATCAAAAATTTTTGAATGCATAAAAAACCAGTGGTAAACACAAGAAACAGTTAAAACAGAATGACGGCCCCAGTTTTTCCCGTCGTTCTCTTCTGTGTCCTGGGTTTTCCTATGGTTTTTCATCCATTCAAACATGTACCAGCTAGCCCAGTCCCACGCCTTGGTATCATAAAAATATGGATAGTCAATCCTTACAGAAAGTTGAAAAAAAAAGTATAAAGTAGGTGACAAAATTAAAACGGCAGCATATTGTCTGGCTTTTAATTTTAAATGACACTATAAAAATTATGGCATGAATGAAAGTGAGCAGCACGCGAAGTACCTTGTTGCTAGCCCGACATTCCACTTTGAAGCAAAATGTCCGCTTTCAACACTACATAGGCTAAAGATGCAATGAGGCATTCCTTTAGGCACAGAAAAAATACCATAATTGTTAAAAAAGCTACGAATTAGTTGAAAAAATCTGACCACAACAAATTGGAATTAGTGACTAGATACAGTTTCAGAAATACACAGCGACATCATATAAAATATATGGTTCCCATACAAAGATTGATCATAACAAAAATTCAGGAATACATTTATCAGACTGGCATCAATGTGCAAAGCAGCTTAATGAAGGAAGACGGTGTTAATATTGAGAGCTCATGTGCTTCCCTGCAGGATGGGTGTGTAAACCCACTGACATCTTAACTAACGCGCCTGAATCATCACTTTATAGACATTGAGGAATTTTACGAATTGATGTATTGTAGCGAGCTGTCTAGTTTATTCCCTATTTTTCTTGGCATTTCGTGTCTAATTCTAAATTTGGTGACTACATAGCTTTTACTATGGTCCTGCACTGGTGACAACGAATATTTGATTTTACTTAAAAAAAATTTCAGTTTTGTTTATTGCTCACTAGCAAAAGATCTGAATATCAGAGGCGCCTTAAACGTATGTTGGCATTTCCTTCCTGCACTGTAGGAGAACTAATCATGACTTTTACCATAATTTGTTCACAAATCGTAATTATTGAAAGCATTCAGCCGAATGAAAATGTCATTTCAGAAGCATGCACAATCAGCAAGGCCTCAATGACTCTCACGACGTGGTCCACTTGTTTCTGTCACAAATAACCTGAGTGCAGACACATTCCACCGAAGACGAAGGTAACATGCCCTCTTGGGTGATGAATATTTAAAAAGCCTTACGAGTAAATTTGCTGCTGAGCACGTGAAATTGTGGCATTAAAACAAAAGATCCCTCTGCGGCATCTTTCACTTGGAGGAGCGCTTGACCGCAAACTTTGAGAAGCTGGAAAATGCTCCATGAGCCGCTCCAGCCAGCAGAAACGATGCAGGACACAAGTTGGTAGGCGGACCGTTGGCATCCTGCGATTGTGAAGATATTTCTGTTTAGTAGATGCTCTTCTTTTTGTACCACTGTTGATTTCACCTTTAACAAGCAGCTGAACTCCTTAACGTTCGTATAATAAAATGCTGCAATGCGGAACAGTTAGCAGGGTTACCTCAATTTTGCTTTTCTACGAATTAACACAATGTAGGTAATCTGCACACAACTGCAATCAAACTACAATTTTCCCCTACTTCACTGCTAACAACAGCGTTTGACTACTCAAGCGCAAATACAGGTTAGACATGTGAGGAATCTGCTAAACTCATCCCCACAAACTGAACAATCAGGCATCAGAAATCGGCAAGGAAGGAGGTGTCACTTTAAATGGCACATTTTTCGTACAAAACATAAACAACACCTGGAAGCTTGAAGCGATAGAGGGGGTCTTTCACGCTGAGAATGTCAGAACATAGCTTGCTAGTGGGCACGTGCACGATGTGCACAATGTGTTTCTTGAAAATGCGTGCAAAAGCTTGATTGATGTGTAGGACGAGAATTGCAGCACGTTTTGACACAGGCCTTGTGGACGCTTCAGCCTGCTAATGTCAATGCGGATTCCTGCTAGTCGCCCTCTTCGCTTCTTTCTGAATATAATGCTTTAGGCAGCTACAAGGACTGCATCAAAACGTGCAAAATTACTTACGTCCCACACATCGGTGAAACTCTCGCACACATTTTCAAGAAACGCAGTGCATACATCGTGCATTTGCCCACTAGCAAGCTGCGTTCTGACATTGTCAGCGTGATAGACCCGCTCTCACGCTCCAAGCTTCCGGGTATTGTTTATTAGATTCCATACGCTGAATTCAAATCAGTGTACATTGGCGAAACGGGCAATCTGCACAGAAGATTAACGCAGCACTGGAACGAAGTGAACAAGGGCCATGCAAAAAACAAGTCCACTGGCAGAGCACCGTGAGAGGACGGGACACGTGGTCGACTGGAACAAGACACAATTACTGACAACTGAGTGCTATCTATCTTCTCGATTACTGCTCGAGTCCCTCATCATTCAGACGACGCCTAACATTATCAACATAATGGATGGCAATCTGCACCATATCTATGCAAACTCATTGCGCCGCGTAATGCCCAATATATAGCTTCGTTTTCCACGACACATGCTCACCGTGAACAAGCACCAAACCGTTAAATGGCTTTCTTGACTTGGTCAGTGACCTACGTTTCATCATTGCAATAATGCTTTTACCTGCCTACACGGCATTCCGTCAAACACTGGACTAATAACTACATGAGCCATTGCCGTTCTTAACCTGCACCAGAGTATATAACCTTTCACTACTGCTATGAGATAGACCCATAAACACACTTCAATATGGCCATTATATTTAGATCTTGGAAACATTATGTATAATTTCACCTTTATGTTCACCTGCTACAGCAGCTGGTAATATACCAAAAACATGAAACAAAAACTGTGGTTTAACACGCCAAAGCTACAGTTGGGATATGGGGAGCACTGTAGGGGAAGGCTTCGCATTAATTTTGACCACCTGGGTATTTTTGTTCGCACCGAAATCTCAAAACACGGGCGTCTTTACGTGTTCCCTACATCCCGAAAGCGGCCACACCAAGCGGTATCTAACCGACATTCACCTCCACAGCACACCACCCTAGCCACTGCAGTGGGTTAAACATATGAAATAAAGCGAGTTTTGGAGTGCAAATAAAAATATTAATAACACGTCTTATTTTCCCAATCGATCTACCTTTTGAAATCCACCATGCAATCCCCCCTCCCCTACCGGCCTACCAAAACACCTTTGTCTCAAGAGGTAATCAGGCTGCTGTTAATGAAGTAAGTATTTACAATTCGAGACTTGCCACTGTTAAAGTCATACACTTTGTTTTAGAGATAAGCGACATTAGCCATTTTCAGCACCAGGAGTTAATTGTGTTAGGATCACATTGAAAGCATTGACGGTAGTAGTTGAAAGAAATTGTGTGATAAATTACAACATCATCTGCAAATAAACCTACATGGGAGGATATGCAACATGGAAGATAGACAGGACCAAGCAACCTGCCTGGGGGGACAACAAAGTGGCACGAGCAAAAGAAGTATATAGTTATTAGAAGTAAACTGCATTTGAGAAGAATGAAAATCTTTCACTCAAGTGAGGACATTAGGGTGAAGTTTGAGAAGTAGTCTGTGGTGAGCAATGCGATTGAATGCTTTAGAAAAATCGAGAAAAACTACCGCAGTTTGTAAGCCTGCATCAATGGATCAATGTAGATCGTGAACAAATCCTGAAAGTTCTGTTTCTCAAGTAACCCTTGTGAAAACCGTGGTGATATTCGAATGTGATATTGTGATTTTATAAATAGTTAGCGACCTGGGAGTGGATGAAATGTTTCCCGACCTTGCATATGGTGCTTGTTAGGGAAATTTAATGGTGAAGTACCGTCTTCTGATTTAAAGATTGGTGCTACCTCGACTATCTTCCAATCATTGAGAATAGTGCCTGTCATGAGAGACTGCGAAAAAAGCGCTGTCGGAATTCTACAGACTGCGCGATGTACTTTTCGGTATAGTATGATTAATACCAGTATGATCTGAAGTAGACCAGTTTGTATTGCAAGTTCAAAACCTTATCGAAAGATCCTAAATGTTTGCTTGGCTTGATTGCATATGAATACTTGTTTCAAAGTCAGTTCAATTTCTCTTCTTGCCCTTTAGTCATCGGCCCCAGATTCTCTTCAATATCTCTGCTAAGCAATGACACGCTTAAAACGCACAGCACTGCTTCATGAAAATGTTTCAAATAATCAGAGGCCACAGCACTGCTAACTGGTAGACATCATGCCAGGTTCCACAACATGCAATAACTAACCTGAAAGTACATAATCGGTGGGTGCACCGATATGGCAGCAGTGGCTGGAGGTGATGTGTCGAGCAAATGCGCTGACTTCGGAACGGGTGGTCCAAGCGGCCAGATGATGGATGAATGACCATTCCTGGCGGAAAAGCGTACGGAGCACCAACGAAAGGCCAGGCAGAACTTGGGTACAGCAGGTGCAGTGTCGGTTGGCCAAGGGAGGCCCTGGCAAAGCCTTTGAAACTGGACTGGAAGGCAGCTGACCAAGGACAGCCAGCAGCAGCACCTGCAGGTGCATAATCTGTGAGTGTGCTGACAGTTGTTGAAATACAAGAAGAGCACACACAAAGCACGAATGCTTACATCAAGTAGATTTTTAATCGTTTAAAGACAGTAACCTCCAAGGCACTAATAAGAACATTCCCAGAACACCCCAAGTGAAATTTAGGTCACAGTAAGAATGTATTTATTAGACCCGCAGGTACTGTGAGTGGGGTATGCATGATATATGCAAAGCTCACTGCTGAGCAAATTTGCACGGAACTCATGGTAGCAGCTTATCTGTATCCCTTGCTTTCAATCGGAACTGGTGTGTGATAGTTGAGGCTCCTCCATTTCAATGTCTGACTTGTATCTGCACATTCAATTCTCCAATATAAATCGAGTTGAGTGAGTGCTTACAGCTTTCTTGTTACTCTCTGTATGGCCTGCTGTTTTGCGAAAATGAGAACTTTCGAATTCGCTCAATTTTCTGCACTAATTTAAACAAAACAAATGCCTCTGATATCAAGCCCCAGACTTCCCGAGAGCTACTCTGACGGAATCGGCAGGCGCCTCGTAGGCGTTGTGAAATCTCCCCCACTACCCAGAGACTATGCTAACTCCCTGGAAGGCCACATGCGCGCATTTCACCTTCAATTTGCACGTATGTGAATTCTTCGCAGGCCCGAAGACCGCGAGGCGTACGGTCGCCGGTCTCGCGAGCGCAATAACTGCGAAGCGCACTGCACGGAATTCGTGTAGGGGGGGGGGGAGATTTCACAACACCTACGAGACGGCAGCCATGGAATAAAGCGTACGCTTTTTCACGTGCACTTCCAGGGAAAGTCCTGTTCATGTTATTTCTTGGTATACCGCGGGTATTCACGAGGGAGGACTAATCAAAACGTTGTGCCACTCACGCGAAATTGCGACTGCGATCTGCAACCGCAAAGGCACTGTTTGAGAGAAACATAAACAAACGCCCCGGTGTTAAAGAGCCTTGCGTGATGTGAAATTATTAGCAGCCGTGTACCACAGCGCGAGCATCGTAGCCAAGGTCTAGCTTCAGCGTAAATTGATGCTGACTTCTGCGGAAACGGTGGCCTGGGCGCCAAACAAGTATACTAACTCACGTAGGCTCTCAGAGCAAACGAGATGGGGGTCTAGCGAATTATTGACCCATAAACACCAGAACTCGTTCCAAGCAAATACAGAATAATAAAAAATGCGTACTTACCCGAGCAAAAACGATATTTCTCCTTCTCTTTCTCCTTCACCTTCACAATTCTCCTTCACTGTCGTCTTCATCTCGCGGACACACGAACACGCTTTGTTCTGATGCAATGTCATCCACTTTTGACGCGCAGTATTTTATCCGGCGATGATCGTTCTTCCGGGGTCCCCATGTTCAACACACGCGTAGGTTGGAAGGGTAGACATCACCTATGAAGCTTTTATAACTATGATTTAAGCTTCAAATAAATAAAACTAGTCAAGTCACGCCAGCAACCACTCGGCACAAAACGCCATGAAAAAACACACAAAAAGTGAGAGATAGTTGCCAGACTTCAAATGCAGCACCTCTATGTTTGACGAAAATTGTGTTAGTACTGTAATGTTACTAATTGTCTTTCTGCTTTCAAAGTCTGAAATGTGTTTATAACCTAAATTTAAGGTTTTTAAACACAAAGAGTGAATACACATAAAGTAATTGACATATATACTGATATTGTAAAGACGTTTTGACGTTTGTTTTGGTTTTGTTTTCACGGCGGGCTTCTCAAGAGAGAAGGTGCGAGAAAACGAGCTACTTTGGGTTAGGAAGAGGGCGGTAAATGTCGGCGTGATAGAAAGCAAGGAACAGGCGCTTACCCTGGTCGTAAAAAAAAGAGCTAATGAAACCCTCACCCAAAAAAAAAGAAAACCAGGTTCGACGAGGAATCGAACCATTGACCTACAAAACAGTACATGGACCGGTTAACACTCAGCTATCTCGGCGGGCGGTCTTTGGGCCACCTAAAACAACTCTATACTTACGTAAGTTGTCAACGAATATTGTCGCTTGTGCCTTGTTTGTCCGGCACCGTCTTGCAGACAAGCATCGTCGCGCTAATACTACAAGCGATGTCACTCCTGGCATGTCAGCCGCATCAAACCCGTCGTGTAAAACGACTGCTAACAGTGCGAAAACCTCTGAGTATGTAGCAAGTGGGGATTATTAGAAAGCGACCGAATCATGCGGTGGCGGCGACGTAATAGGTACAGCAAACAGGTAGGCAGAACGGCAGCGACGAGCGAAAATGATTTTACACGACCGCCCCCGTCGGCCTGCGCAAAAAAGGAAGATAGAACCCCTGCATACACGCCCTCGAAGAAAGCTGTAGGGCCGATTCAGTTTGTTGTGGACGAAGAGCAACCGAGGCTACAGCCACAAACGATTGTGCTTGCCGTGGTATGAGCCAAATCATATCTTCACATCGTTATGTTATCGTCCGTCTGACTGTTACTTTCAGACTGTTACTTTCAGGGAAAATTCAGAGCACAAACGTTGACGTCTAGCGTCTATGCCAGACATAGACGCTGCTGTTTAGGCCCTAAAAACTACCTTCAGGGCGTCTGTCGGTTCTGTCTGATGGCGTGCTCGCGCCGCTGATTACGAACAAGGCGTCTGTTGGCGTTCACTGATCGTGTTGGCGAGCCGATAAACGCCATCACGGTTAAACTCCCTGTTGGAAGACTACGCTGTTGGGACGATAGAGTGCCGACAGAGCTTCTTATTGGCTCCACAAACGCCATCAAGGTTAAATTCCCTGTTGGAAGACTAGGCTATTGGAACGATAGAGTGCCGACAGAACTTCGTATTGGCCCCACAGGCGTGCTGTGAGCCCAACAAGAAAGTCTTCTTGGACTTTTTGCCCGGGGCATAATAATACTGGAACAAATTCTTAGGTAAATTCGATTTCGTTGAGGACACCGATGCCTCGCGTAAAAGTTTTATTTATGGGACTACAAGAGGCATTTTGTAGCCTTGCCTTCCCGTGCACCCAGACATTGAAACGAACCTTGTGATACACTCGAAGAAGTAGATTAGTGCAGAGTGGAATTTAAACATTCAGCACGTTTTGTTCAATGTACGAACAGCAATTTTAGAGCATTTCCCCTGGTTTATGTGGAGAGTTCATATTTAAACCTCTCAACGGGAGGTGAAATAGTGCAATGTGCGGTTTAAACATTCAGCCTGTTTTAAATGCAGAGCATTTCTTTAACTCACATGTAGCGTCCGCGGTCCGTCCGCAACAGCTCAGCGCGCAGGTGCGCCCTCTCCCCCACTCCTCCTCTCCTGCATCACGCTACCCTCCTCGCTCTCAACAACAGGTCCGCACCCCTCCCCCTACACTATATAAAAAAAATAATAGTTATCGACGCCTGGTTTCGATCCCACGACCCTGTGACCGGAACGTGAGGTACATGGTGCACTTCCCACTGCGCCACAAAAGCGACACAGAATCAAAGGGTACGAACGCGCCTTATATCCTTGGCTCATTCAAACTACGTCAAGAAGCTGCTGATACACGGCAGCAGTTGCATCGATCTCGTCTTCACCAGTTGCTGCAAAGCACGACCACTGCGTAAAGACCCCTTAACAGAACACTTTAGCGACCACGAAGCCGTTGTTCTCAGCGTCCAATACAACGACAACAGCAACAAATAAATAAATAACGACTTACAACAACCTACTCCTTGCCTTCACTTCTTGCGTCACAAAAAAAGAAAAACCTATCTCTCCACGAGGGGGGACTCGAGTCGCAAAATCACGAAAGTAATAATTATTATATGAAAGAAATAATAATAATTAATAGTAATTAGCAATAATAGTTAACACATTCACTACCACCCCACCACCACCCCCAAACACTAACGTTAACGCAATGAACCCACCCCCTACGCGACGCATTTACTCGAGTCCCCCATCGTGGGGAGATGGGCCCAATTTTTGTGCAATTTTGCATGCTTGCATTCACACACCGTTCTTTTAGGCACCTTAACAATAGGGTGCTGTGGTAACACCCGAATCGAGAAGAAATACTTTTTAGCACCCCTTTAACGGTCGTAGCACCCTTTGAAACTGTTGATTACACCCCTGAATTTTGGCACCCTCGAGGTGGGGTGCCCGAGCAAAAATTTGGGCGCTGGAAATGTGCAAAAAGGGTGCAAAATGTTCAGTACACCCTCCTAGCACCTCAAAGGGTGTAAAATGTTAAGATTTACACCCCTTAATTTGTGGCACCCTCATGATTGGGTGCCGGAGCAATGTTTTGGTCCCTAAAAGGTGCAAAAAGGGTGCAAAATGTTGAGTGCACCCTTTTAGCACCTTAAAGGGTGTTAAAAAGTTTAGTGTGCAGTGGTCTTGAAAAAAGCAAGTTTATTGGAGCGATCTTGTGTTCCCCCAACAACTCATTGAGTAAAGAGGTGACGAAGCAGCCGTCAACAAAGTGATGTGCGCAGGCGAGTGTAGGCGATCGACTGCCACGGCGCCTCCTCGGCGAGCATTTATCGTCCGGCGCGGGTGTTTTTTTTAACCGTCGAATTACATGGAGAACACTGTAGATCAAACAAGATTTTTCTAAGCTGGTGATGTTACTTTGAAACACTCTCCATATCAAGAGATAACATGTGTGGCATACAATACAGTCAATGAACACGCACTCACATGGCACACAGATAACGCAGCCGGGTGCAGCCGGGCGGTAAAAGCAAAAACCCGAATAAACATATCCAATGCATGAATTTTCGGAGTATATAAAACTAGCGGTAGTACCCGGTGATACCCGTGTGGGCCGGCATACTATTGACACTAAATGATATAACACGTGTTCAGTTATTTGTTAGTGGTCATAACTGGCTAGCGCATTGTGAAGTTGTGCACGATTACAAACTCCTGCCTGCTGTCAATAGATGGGCTCCAACCAGAGGCGTGTCATCGTAATGGGAAGCGTAGAAAACTTGTGCCTTCCAGCCTCTCTCGCTGAGCAAATTTCACGAAGATGGTGCTCTTAAGAGAGTGAGTGCGTGAGTGAAAAACATTTGATAGAGGCGGTGAAGTGGGGGTAGTTGCCTAGTCCAGGAGGCCGTTACCTAGTCCAGGAAGCCCTTCGTTCGGGCGGCCAAAAAAATCTGGACATCCAGATCGCTGTTTCTGCGCAGGCGGCTGGTAGACCACATCGCGTTTACGAGGAGTTGACGTAATAACCACATTTTAGCATTTTGACGTCTCCTTGGGATCTGCAGCATTTAGCCTTCGGGCGCAGACACATTCAAGTTTTTTTGGCCTTTCGGGGTCGCGTTCAAAAGGTAGTACTGCTTTCGATTTGGTTTAGTGATTATAGCCGTACTATGTACAGGTCAACATGCTTCGCAAACTATGTTTTCGTTCCTTATACCACTCGCTAATGTGTTGTGGCAAACTTACTTACGTTATGAACTTTCAAATAAGCGATAACTTGCCAACGCAGCCGTGCAGTGAGGCGGGGAAATCTGATAATCAGTTTCCTGTTTGAGCATGGCTTCACTGTGAGCGTTTATTTTGGATACATATCTTTATCCACCAATAACGGGTTGAGTACAAAAGCTTTTCACTGTTATTAGCTCACAACTCATGATTCAGTTTTGCAACGTTTTAACAAAATTAGCGAAACTTAAAAAAGCAAAGCTTTCACAGTAATTTTAGGCAGTGGTAAGGGACCAAACGCCAATGTTTTGAGCTACGCCATATCCCTGCACGTAGAATAAATTTTATTTCAAGTGTCCGTATTACAAAGACACTTTCAGGACAAGGTACTAAACTTTTCGTGTCTCGCTCTTGATTGGCAGGGTCAAAAAGTCCGTCGCAAGAATTTCGGAAAGCCCGTTGGCTACTTCATACAAGCGATTATTATTCACATAAATTTCGTCCACCTCGCAATGACATCAGTTATAGCACCGTGTTGGATCTATTGGGATAACGCGTGCTATTCTCTACAAATTGAGTTAAAAAGCAGGCTTTGTTCCATTTAATTTCCTGCCGTATTCGGGAGTATTCAAGTAATCCGTGTAAACCATGGCTTACGTCACGATATGATACGATACGATACGAAGCACCTCACTTAGAATTATCGTAGAAAACATCTTTAAAATGTCCAATTTCTCGGCGTTGTATATCTCTAACGATGTTTTAGCTTCACTTTTTTCTCTTTATTTATTCGTTTCTACCAGCTTTGCTTCTTTTTTGGTTATTTCGACTGTTTTTGATTCTCAACTGTTCTTTCCATATTCCATCGTTAGCCTTCTAGTTTTGGTTACCCACGGGGTGTTCACATTATTTATGTATAGGTGTCTAAAGATTCAGCTGTCCAAATACGTCGATTCATTGCCTTGAACCTCCTCCCAAAAGATAGTTTACGCTTAGCCTCTCGAACCTCAAACGATGGCCAACCCATATCTCCCCGTACTTATTCCTTATTTATATTACCATGCGCTCATAAGGCCAAACAACCTACCCTTTTCAGCTTCACTTGAAAGCATGAGAGAGCGTCTGATTTTAGACAGCGTACTGCGTTCGCAAATGTAAGGTCCGGAACCATTATTCCTTTCCGCATTCGTCTCACTACTCTGTATTGGTTATGCCCCCGCATGGCTGTGTGCTTCATTAGAGCTTTGTTGCGCTTTCCTTTTTTCTAAAGATGCTCCCTGTGAGTTCAGAAGTAGTTGTCCCCTTCGTTTTTCCCAACGCCCAAATATTAATATTCCTTGACTGCGGGTAATTCGCCATGTTTAATTGACACTGAGTGGGTGCTGATGCCATTGAAAACCATTATTCTCGATTTTTCAGTGCTAAATTTTAACCCAAGGTCTGTGGCTTTCTGGCCACTAATATGTATGACCCGTGGCACATGGCTAAAAAGAAAAATTTCGTCTGCGCAACACATTCGCTGAATACGCAGGTGTACCACCTCGCCTGACACATAAGCCTAGGTTAAACCCTAATTAACTTTCTCCAGTTTCTTTTCTAACCCTACATTCTCTCCTGCCGTCTTCCCTACACTCCTTTCCTCATCCTATAACCAATTATCCTAGTCTCCTTAGATATATTCCACTATCCACGGTGTCATTTCCCCCGGTACACCTGTTGTGCCTACCACGATGGATCAGTGGCTAAGGCGCTGTTTTGCTGAACCAAAGCACGCGGATTCAAACTCCGCCCGCGGCGGCAGCCTTTCTGATAAATGCGAAAAGCGAAAACACCGGCACATTTCGGTCCAGAGGAGGTCAAAATAATCTGCAGAGCTCCATTATGGCGCGCTTCATTGCCTGCGTGGCGTCGGCGCATTAAACCTCAGAATAAAGCTATGCTTCTTCTGTTGTACAATACGCCTGCCCAGATAGGTTCTATTCTGTAGGAATATATTTCTCGTGCTTAGCCGACCGAGTGCCTGTGCACTAAGAGAAGATCTCCTGCTATCACGTGAAACTACAGGCTATTCTTAATAGAAATTCACCTCAGTGTTCATCGGATAGGTTTCAGCAAAATACTCCTCCATAAGGGTGGTCAGTCATGGTCTGTTATGGTTGCGCGGTTTCTGTCCCGGTAGTTTTACTGGCGTGGTTGTACGTATCTAGTGTAGCCTCATCGGTAAGAGATATTACTTCTACCGTACCAGGAACGTATAGAAAACCCAATTAGATGTGTAATTGGATGGGAATGTGGAAGGGGATCAGGGAGAAAGTGACAACCCTCCATGAAACCCGAAAAAGCGGCGTGCGGAGTTCAACGGTCCTTTTATCAGCTCGCCTAAAAAAAGGTTCTTTCTCAGATTTCTGTCCGATTTCCCCCGCCCTCTTTTTAGCTTTCTATCTATACCTGTAAAACAAACTGGCCGACCGACTGACTGACTGAATGACTGACTGACTGACTGACTGACTGACTGACTGACTGACTGACTGACTGACTGACTCTGACTGACTGACTGACTGACTGACTGACTGACTGACTGACTGACTGACTGACTGACTGACTGACTGACTGATGACTGACCTATTGACTGGCTGACTGATTTATCAACGCCCAGCCATTTGCTAACTTATAGGGTGCAAACTTGAGGAGTTTATTTCTTTCATACCGTAGAGGCCCGCTGTGGCGGAATTTTTCGAAATTATGTTGCTAACAGAGTAAAAGGGAGACATTGTGTTTTCCCAAATTTTTTACTATACCCCTCACCGGTTTCTGATATTGAAGTGCTTCTTGCTAATCTATATAGCCCGGGAGACTCTATAAAATGCCATACTACAGTTTTTCCCTGACCAAAATAATGGTGGAAATCGACATTTCTTTGCAAAATTATGTTTTTCAATGTTCCACGATATCAGTTTCCACAGTTTAATACACCCACGCATTCGCTGATAAATGTTACTAAAGCAAATGCACCCAACCAATTTTAAGGATTTGTTCCCGCGACGCCGCTTCAAGGGCGAAAAAAAATTTTGAAATCACATTTCGGACAAAACGAAACCACCTAAGCGGTGATATTACACGCCATCCAAAACGCTGGTTCTAGGTGTTCCAAATTCAGCAGTACAAAGATATTAGCGTGTAGAAGATCTATATGCCATAAAGTAGCTAAATAACACACCTGAGATACTGTAAAGCGGTTCTTAATTTTTCAGAGAATATTTATTTTTCGTATGTCAGTTAAGATATCTAAAATGTTTTTGTTGATATAGGTAAACGATAACAATGTGTGAAAACGTAACAGCCGTCTCCAAAAAACTATGATTTTAGAAACACTTTGCGTTTTTACAGTTTCTTACTATTCAGGCCGTTGATATGTCTAATGTTTTGCTTGCAGATGCTGCCCATTGATATTGTAACGTGGAGACAACACAAGGTCAGAACCCCTCACCACTCGCAGACCAGCGGCATCACGGAGAGGCTCAAGCGGGCCCTGACATACATTTCTATGTACGTCTCCACCGACCATTGCGACTGGGACGTGGCCTTGCCTCCTCACGTCACGTTGGCTTACAATTCGTCTCATCGTGACATTGCAAGCTTGTCCCCATTCTACTTGTTTTATGGCCGCAAGCCAGCTTTGCCACTTGACACCCATTTACTGCCCTTTACGCCCACAACTGAGTAGGCCGAAGCCGCCATCGCTCGTGCCGACCACGCTCGCCAAGTTGCCCGATCTAACCTCCTCTCATCAAAAGTCTCCCAAAAGGTGCGTCACGACTCCCGACACCCAAACCTTGACTTTGTGCCGGGATCACTTGTCCTGGTGTGGTCGCCGTCGCGCCGTGTGGAACTTTCTGAAAACTCCTTTTTCCTATTCTGGTCCTTACCATGACATCCGACAAGTGACAGATGTCACGTACGAAATATCGCTGGCCATGCCATCGCCAACTTTCCACCGTTCAACAATGGACGTTGTTCACGTAGCTTGCCTGAAACCTTACCACGCCCATGAACGGCGTCGCTATACTTAACACCGAGACGGCGTTCTCTATCGCGGGGGTTATGCCATGGTCTCATAGCCGAAGAGGCTAAGCAGAGGAAGAGTCAGATGGTCCATGTGCAACATTAGGACATGTTCCCGGTGCTAGCCGAACGAAGATGGTGGTAGCACGCTCGGACTCGGGGAACGAGCTAGACGTAGAAGCAGAAGTGGATATTGAGCATTGCCTGCACGGCGCCCTCAGGATTGTAAATACACTGTGTGGATACCTCTTGTACCTCTTGGTTTCACGTGTTCCTTCACGTCACTGAAACAATATCTATAAAAATAAATTTTGGAAGTTTATGATAACAAAATTATAGAGAGGTGAAAGGGATTTTGGTTAATGTACACCAATCAAGAAGTAACCTACAGTTGAAATTTCATGCGTTTGTACACCGCGCGCCATCTCGTGAGAATTTTTGTCACCACAGGCCTACAATAGGAGTCTGTGTTAGTTATAAAACTGCGAGTGATGGTTACGTAACACTTCTCGTGGGTGAAGAAAGAGAAATAACGTTTACTGGCAAATGATCATGGCGCAGTGGCTGCCACCCCAAGGGTCGCGACGACTTTATTCCCTCTACTCATCATCATCATCATCATTATCAGCCTATCGACGCCCACTGCAGGACAAAGGCCTCTCCCATTAATCTTTAATTACCGCACTACTGCGTAAACTGGAATCAATTTATCCCCGCAAACTTCTTCATCTCATCTGCCCATCTAACTTTTTGCGCCCCCTGCCACGCTTTCCTTCTCTAGGGATCGTCTCTTACCCTTATTGACCGACCGTCATTTTACCTTCGAATTACATGCCCTGCCCACATCCATTTCTTCTTCTTAATTTCTAATAATACGCACTTAACACGCGTTTGTTCCCTGACTGACTCCACTCTCTTCTTGTCCGTTAATGTTACACCTATAATCTTCCGTTCTATTGCGCGCTGAATCATCGTCAATTTAAGTTGAACCCTTTTAGGTGAGCCTCCAAGTTTCTTCCCGCTAGGGGAGTACCGGGAAGATGCCGCTGTCATACGCTTTCTTCTTCAGGGACAATGGTAGGCTGTCATTCATTATATGAGAATGCCTGCCGAATGCACGGCACCCTATTCTTATTCTTCGAATTATCTCATCCTCATAGTTGCAATCTTCCTGCTGAAACTACACATGCTACAATCAACGGTTCATCAAGTGATTCCGCACCAAAAAGGAAAGCACGACCTTGAGTACATGTAATAACAGAAAGGGCTGGCAAGGCAGGCGAAGACAACGTCTCCCTTCACCGCTGGGTGAACCTCTGTGCCCCGTCATCGGAAGGCTGCTCTGAATGGCACCATAAAAACATATGATGTGCTCTGACATGGGACCCTTCGTATTGTGGAGAGGGAGGGATTCAAAAATTTCGTTACTGTAACTTTGAGCATGGTATAAGCAATCTTTTTGCAAAGTAGCCATTTAGAACTCTTTAAAATCTAGGTTCTCGCAACAGGACACGCGCTTCAATCGCGAGATGACCTCATAGAGAAGTTCCTGCCCGCGATGGCACCGGTGCTGCATAGAACATCATTGTCCAGGTGGTAGCGGAGTACGTTTCTATCGCGCGAGAAGTGTGGACGCCGTGGTTTACGGAGGGCTTCTTGGCTGCAGAGGCAACACTCGTCGACAGCAACCTCACGGCTCACACGAACTGACTCGCTTTCACTCGCCCGACGACTAGAGCCAAACAGATGCTCGGGTTCTCTTCGATTACGACGGAGGGTTGCTGCAAGAAAACATTGTTGGCAAGGTAAAATACCTTCGCGTGGTGATCGATAAGACTTCATCACTTATAAAAGCGCTAACTTTTCCCGGGTGGGAGGCTGAAGATGACGAGGACGGTGACAATTTCGACGAAAGCCCGGAACAGTTCTTCAAGGAACATTTAACCGAGTTTCATCACTGCAGCAATTTCCCTTTTGCTGCGCCGCCCACCACCTGCAGCTCGCCGTAAAGGAAGGCATTCGTCAGGTGCTAGCTTTAAATTATATCTTGGTTGCTAGCTTTAAATTATATCTTTAAATATGCTGCTACAGTAAAGGGTATACCTTTTGTTGCTCTTTGCGATGACCGTATCGTAGCCAAAACGCACTGCAGGAAAGTCCCCTTTACACAATAGGAGAACAAACCATGGTTATTATGATGACGGCGGTGATGATCATGATGATACACAAAAAATTGCTTTGCGTGGTTGAAGCTTCGGGTTTGCTTGAAACGGGTTTACATTGCCACTTCGCAATTTCATGTTCGCCCACACGAAAGCTTTACGTTTAAACCTTCGACGTCCTTAGTCGGACGGGCGCATAAATATTTTGCCAGGAATATGACAAAAAATGTAGGAATATGATATTGCCAGTTTATAAAGAAGAGGAGCCCAACTCTACTTATTGATGTTTCGATGCTTTAGAGATTTGTAAACAACTGGCATAACCGAGACTACAAAGATTACTGCTGATCGATTATTGGCTGCGGAGGATTTTTATGCCATAGGCTTGGCACCATGCTTGCGCGACTTCGAGGTCTGCTCTCACCACGCCAATCAGCCGTTTGAAATACCTCTAAAAAGAAACAAAATGGAACAGAACTGTACATTAACTAATGAAAGGCCACGGTGTCCCAAAGTTTCCTTCTACAGATTTTCTTACTTTTTTGTTTAGGCTAATTTTATTTATGCTGTTTTATGGTCCTCGATATCTCCCGTCTTTCGTGATATCCCTTTCAATTTCTCTCACTCCGTTCTCACCCCGCCACGGAAATGAAATCGTGCGTGCGCCACTCCGTATGGTACAAAGCACTCTGCCTGTAATCACAGTTGCCTGTCGTACAGTCCAAGCCAGAGAAGTGCAAGTCTACTGTCACTATGTTTGAGTGACCAAGCCAATTTTATTAGGATACTACCACCCGAAGTATGGGAATTTCTTCCTGAAGAACAGAAATGTGCAGTCTATGCAATAATGTCCACTCAGGTTATTGTACAAGTAGAGAAAGGGACTGTGTCTGTCCTCACGTTACTTGTATAGTGCAGTTTTGAAGGACGTCAGTGTGCGGTCGAGAGAAATATTTTACGATTCACTTATTTCATCATTCTCTTTCTGAGGCTCTATTGCATTGCGTGTTCGCCGTTGGCACTATCGGTCTTTGCAGTGGCAGTGGATCCTCGCTTTATTTTACGACCCAATTTCCGAGAAATCTGGAGAAAATTTCGGTGCTACCGTTGCATGCATATGCAAGAGCACCGCCGACAAGAAATAAGGGTTCAATGGGGTGCGTCTGCATTTGAGAGTTCACAAAGCGAACAGAACTCGCGGCTGTGAATGATGCGAATGCCTAATATATTTACAAATTCATCAGGACTAATAAGAACTTAGGAGGTGTGCCGTAATTTTAAGCAGCCCTAAACTAAACTGGGGGTTGCTTAAGACTTGACTGAGCTCCTTCACCACGGTAAAAGAAGCCACGGAATTGATACAGTAAGGGCACACGACGGCAGGGCTTTTGCTTCCCATATTGCGAAACGTCAACATTTCCATTGCGGCAATCTTAGGCAAAGGCACACCTCTTTGCAAATAGGCGGCTAAAGGCCTACAGCGTGGCCTGTAGAAACAGTCTGAAAGCACTGAACTGACTCTGATTTTTGGTGGGCGCTGTCCTACAACCATGGTTTTAGTAGCCGTATGTGTTAGCTGCAACAGCCTTGGAGACGCGTTCTGCGCTTCTCGGGTGGCCGCCTCTTTTACTAGGGCAGAACAGCGTCAGCACCGTCTCGAATGCATACTGTGAAGCAGGGCAAAGCAGACTGTTGTTTTAAACATCAAGTAAAATGAAAATTCTCAGCTACACAATATGCCTGAATCTATTTCAGAAGATACTTTTCATTACCTGGGAGCGGGAACTTGCGCCGACACGGTTAAGCAACCGACCCATTGGAAAGCAAACGCTGTCCGCTTTAGATTGCTTTTCAATCTCGCAAGGGTAGTTTTCTCGGTAAATGCGGCTTTAGTTGACGTGTGCGCGATTTTCTACGGCATGAGTAATATTGATAGCGATTCGAAATTGGCTGTCAAACACACCTTTTGGGCAGAACATGCGTGTAAAGTGCCACAAATATGGAGAAGTCCAATTGCTTTATTTTACTTCCTTGTTTTTAAATGTGACGGTTCACGCAGCTGTCAGTTACACTTTGTGTTCTCAGAACTAAACGGCGAACCGCCAACTAGGCTGAAGCCATTGCGTTGCAAAAGTTGAATGACTACAACAAAATTATGCTTGTTTTTAGAAGCTTGCCCCGTTTGTTTCCTCTTTTTCTACGTATAAAATCGCAAGAATACATAGTCACTCTTCATAACGCAGTAATTTCCAAAGCAACAGTGGCCAGTGGCCGCTCGTGTGCTTTCATTATGTCGTTATTTTTTTTACATCATTTCTTTCGTTACATACGACTCGGCACATAATTGCGTTTTCTTTGCGAAGCAACGGACGTATTTGAGGGAGCGTACATTGCTAGTCGCCCGATTACCAGTTCCGTAATTATCGTGGTAAAATGTGTCTTGGAGGCATCAGTACATGTTTTGCTATGTGGAAGACCGCAACGCAATCGACAGGTCCATCTTTAATAAGCTGGAGCCGAAGGCCAGCGTGGCGTAAAAATTGAACGATTTGCAACTTGCATTAACCCCCAGACGAAGGTCGCAAATACTCTATCATACCCTAAACTTTAGCTCGTGCGTAGTGGAGTAATTGACACACGTAAGCTTTGCTACAAGCAACACATTGCATAACTGCTTCTGAGTGAACACAGAAAGTTCTCACCCAATCTATGCTTGCGAAAAGCGCTTGACAAGCTTGAAGGCTGAACAACAGTGCGGCCCAGTGCTCCGTATTTGATGCAAAAGCAGGACGATGTGCTCGACTGGTGCACTGCTCCAACTAATACCACCAAATCCAGAGCTTCTGTTCCCCAGTAACCGAATTGTAGGTTTCTCGATTCTCACAACCATTTCGCACGCATTTAAAAACTGCGCAGTAATATTATGTCTACTTCAACCGTAAAGGTTTCATCAAAAATTGGCGACGTCGCCACTTGAGCATATTATAACCTCGCATCCCGGTAAAACATGCTGGAAATGCACATACTGTAATAACCAGGGGAATGACTGGCCCAAAGGAAATTAGTAGGGTGGTTGTACTCACCAGCTGTACCACCAAACCACTATTTTCAGTTTTTACGCAGTCGGATACTTCAGCTTTATGATGCGCTTATCGGTAACCCGAGAAAGGTAACCAGATGTTTTTCCTTCGTTCAAGAATTAGATAAATGAAATCTATCTGCCCGGCCATTCTCCGTGTGGGAATTGGTGAACTTTTGAAATTGCGAGGAATATAAAGGAATCAGACTTAGGAACGTCTTTATTCCACAGAATGGTATTAGAATGTAATGGGGAGGCCGATTCCGCCACACTGCTCTCCACCACCGCTGCTGCTCAGTGGCCATCTGTGACGCGCACTTGGTCCGGCGCTTCGACTGGAATAGGCGCGCTATCTAAACTGTCGTGGTTTGTACACTAAAATTGTGTGTTCCATTATTATTTGCATTATGACCAAGCCACTGCTCTTATATTTCAATAGATCAAATCCAAATATACTCATTTCCTACATAGGAAATCCCAGCAGAGCGCGTACGTCTTTGAAATTTCCTTTTCTTAGGGGGGCAGGGCTCTGCTTTTAGTTCGCGTTGCGAGGACTCGCGAACGCAGGAAGCCATACATTCGTCACGTTAATTCACCACGGTTTTAAACAGCCGCTGTCTTTTTGTGATTTTTTAGAGAATTGGGAATCTTGAGCACACACTTGTGACAGGTGTTTCAATGAGTGCTCTTAAATGGTTCTGCGCCAATGACTTGCAATAGAGTTTGTGTTCCAAGCGAAATACGATGATACACACCTTCCCCAACCTTAACCGGTGCGGGTTCTGTGTGCTTTAGCCATATAGTTGTTACATAAATTCACATCCAGAGCTCATACAAATTCGCCACAGTAGGCATTCTATTTAACGACCTTGGCCTAAGTAAAAAATAACAGGGTGTTAGGAAGGCAGTAATGTGATTTTGATTGTCGAGAAAACCTGCATTGTTTGTAGAATTAAGATAAATGTGAGCAACTAAAGGGGCTCCCAGCGTGAGTCAAGACGCATAGGACACGCTACATTTACTGAGTCAGCAACAACATCTGACTGGTATCTCGTTCTCCCAAATGTTCCCCAATAGGGCAGATTGGCTTTTTTGCATATCATGGAATATGGAGGGTGTGTGTATTATCAAATTGTTGACAGGAAGCGCATAGGCAACGCAAAGTTATTGTTGCGGCTGCGCTACGCTCCTTCCGTAAGCGCACAGACCACGCGCTGCATCCTGAACATAGTCATCATCTTCTTTTTCGTGGTATTATGGTTCTTGGGCGAAGCAACGTGGAGCTTTCATGTGTGTTGCCAAGAGTGCATGCGCTTAAGAGGAAGGGCTGATAATAAATGTTCAATTTTTTTGTAACGCGCGCTGTTCACATGCTCTGATCTGTGAAGAAGCGCGTTCCCACATTCGTTACCATCTCCACAGCCTACTGGCGGCACCAGCAACTAATGCAACTGCCATCCAATGGAATGATTAATGCATACAAGCCCTGCGGAAAACTAAGGGGGCTCTTCCAGATGCTACCCTGGACACGTACGCGCCGCCAGGCGGTCGTCAATGTGTAATGGTGAACGCTTTCGTTGCAGCGATTGAAGCCATATTGCAGCAGAAAATGAACGGAGTGTGGCGACCCATTCCCTTCAGCTCCATAAAATTGAGCCCGTCCAAACGCGGATACAGCACCTTTGGTAGGGATCTGCAGGTCGTATATACTGCTATCCGATATTTCCGCCATTATGTAGAAGGGCAAGCATATTTTCACTAACGAATCACAAGCCGGTCACCTACGCATTTCATGTGACCTCAGATACTGCTGCGCACGTGGAACGGGAGCTCCGCCAAGTGTCGTACATCGCAGAATTCACGGCTGATGACGTCAGCGTTTGGACAATGCGGCTGCAGGTGCTCTTTCGCGCAGTCCAGTAAATGTCAACAATCTGCTGAGCGGCGTGGACCTCACCACACTAAAGACGGCTCAACGCAGTGACAGTGAGTTGAGTCGCTTACTGACTCCTTCAAACAGCGCCTTCAAGCTGCAGTTTTTGGCTGGACCAACAGGGTTCGTATGCTTTGACATGCGACTGGCAGGGCTACACCGCTCGTCCCCTCGAACCGGCGTCGCAACAAATTTGATTCGCTGCACAGCCTGTTCCATTCGGGGATTCGAACCACTCAAAGGCTGTGCACAGAGAGGTTTATGTGGCCAAGACTAAGTCGCGATGAGCGACTCTCGGAACGAGGGTGACCCACATGCCTGCGCTCAAAAGTACAGCGACTTGCTGTGACTCTCTTGCGATCATTCCCCCTGCATGACGCTCGATTTCCAACGTGCATGTGGACATGGTGGGACCATTGCCCACTTCTCAGAAGCAAACATATTTGCTACCTTGCATCTATCTCTTCACGCGATGGCCGGAGGTCGTGCCCATTCCCGACATCACAGCCGACAGCGTTGCCACCGCATTTATATACCACCTTGTAGCCCGGCTCGAATTGCCAGCAACCCTTACTACAGATCGCAAAACGCAATTTTAGTACGCCCTGTTCACGAGCGTCACACGGCTATTCGATACTTACCGCATTTAAACAACGGCCTACCATCCGATCAGCAATGGTATTGTGGAAAGGTTCCATCGGGAAGGGTCCCAAGACTAGCCTGATGGCAACTGGGAGTCACAGTTAGGTAGAGGCACTACCTTTCGTTCTTGAGGGAGTTAAGATGCCTCTAAAAGGAGATAATGGATGCTGCGTAGCTGAACTGGTGTACGGAACAATACTTCGCCGAACAGGGGAGCTTATCACTGACAGTAAGGATGAAAACATGTACGCGAACACGGACTACGCCGTGCGTATGCAGGACATAATGATCAACCAACGTGCTGTTCCTTCGCGTCCGCCAGCCGCACAGCCACACCACGTACACCGTGAACTGTCCTCCTGCCCTCATGTGTTTGTGTGACACGACGCACTACACCGTCTACTCCGGTCATAATATGATGGGCATTTCAAGGTGCTGAAACGTGGAGACAAGAACATTACGATCTACTGGTGTGGCCGTCACGACGTGGTTTCCGTGGGCCGCATAAAACCACCAAATGTGGACACGGACAGCGCAGTACCTGCAACACGTCGAGCTCCACCACCACCCGGATCCTCCGCAGACCACGTCGTACAGCCCCAAAACAACTCATCAAAAGGTTCACGCGGAGTAGACGCTGTAAGAGACCTCCGGTGCTCGCATTCCTTGTTCCCGCAATCACTAGGGTTGCAGTACTGTGCCAGCGCAAAGCGACGTTTTTGTGTGGTGCCAAAAGCGCAAGCACGCGTAAGAAGAAGTTGCAGTCGAGAGAAGGACCGATAATGAAAGTTCACCTGTCGTTTGGGGTGCGCGTTGTTCACGCTATCGTGAATCGCCTTCCAACGTCTCTTTGAACCAAAGTTGAGACCGAGATTCTGGTATTCCGTTCTGCTTTCAAAATGGATGATCACGATACGCGTGTGCTAGAGAAAAGTAGTTTTAACTATCGCTCCCCCACCCTCGAAAAAAAGTTTGCTGAGTGGTGTAGTACGATTCACTACGAATAACGGTCACCGAATGAATCACCATCGTCGTCATTCATTCTTCCCCAAGGGCTCTCTCTGCGGAGGATAAGTAGGTATTACCAGCTAACACAACCACGTTTTCAGTATCTTTTCTTATAACATGTCTTTTATTCAAATTTTCAAATATAACCTGCAGAACTAAAGCTTCTGAGGTAGTCCCTAATTGCTTTTGTAACAGGTATGCCTTATTTTCGTGTCCTTAGGCAATCTTCCCTGTGAAACAAATTGCTGCATTGTAAACCTATGTACCTAGGATTGGCTTCTGCCTAGGGTATGGGGTCGACCTCAACGGCCAGACTCTCAATTCCGCACTCGTCGGCGCCTCGCAGGATGCGGAAGAAGCCGCCCTCGCCCCAGCCTTCACCCCAGGAGTTCTTCACGGTCCAGTAGGGGAGACCGCTCTGGGCATCCTTGCCGTAGCCCACCACGAGCACGGCGTGGTTGGTGAGCTCGAAGGGGTCAAAGGGGGCACCCAGCTGGCGGTGCACCGTGGTGTGCTGGTAAACGCCACCATGGTACGATTGGAAGTCCGGGTACACCTCGAAGCCGACAGCAACGGGGCCTCCGTGAACGAGTGCGAGCTTCATCACTTCTTCGTTCGATCTGGGCGAGAAGGCAATGAGCACATATAGTATTAAACCTTTGTACAATACCAACTGCACATCAAATAAGCATTCAGGCCTTCGTGATTCGTTTGCGAATATTTGAGAAATGTTTGAACGTCGAAAAAGCGACTTCAAGCAACTGAGACCGGATTTTTTTCGTGCTAAGTCCCCTACCGTATTGTATGTTTACATTTCTGTTTTAAGCCGTACCCTCGCAACGGAAAACCTCATTTCAATTTTTTTAAGGCAAAAGGCTTACACCACTTATTAGGCTAAAATCCGTCCCTATTTTCCGGCTATAAAAATTGCCACCGCCACAAAAAAAAAATACTGTATGTAAAATAAACAAGTGTAATCTGATGGTGATATAACCCGGGTGTCTACGGGAGCAGCATGGTGTAGCCAGATATGTTATCTATTTTCTGTCCCGGCACATTCCCAGCGGTAAGAAAAACTTGTGATAGTTGTTAACGTTCCTTCTTTCCTGTGGCATAGCCGATTGGGCTTGGCTACGAATTCAGAGCTTTGAGGTTGTTAAAGCGCCCTATTCAGTAAGTGCACAAAGCTACGAATTGGAAACCCAACAATTGTAGTACAGTGCGCGCCGCGGGACACCTCAACGCATAGCCACGCGAGTAAGTCAGGCGAGTCGAAATAATTCGCGTAAAACAAAGAACAGACAGCGGAAAAGGAACGGCAAAACAGCGCCGCAGTAAACCAAGGGTTAAAATTATCGATAGAAGTTAGGCTTCAAAATTTACTCAGACTTAACTGCCTCCCGAATTTCTCGCGCGAGGTGCGGCGTTTCCATTACCCAACTTATTCCCTCCTCAAAATGCCGCAAAAGATCTGCAAAAGTACCGCTGCTCATCCGAAGTCAATGTGGCAGGCTTTTGTTTCCGGTCATATCGACATAATATACCTGATTCCACACCAGCCGAACGTTTTTCCTAATTACGGAAAATGATTCTTTTTGAAACCGTAGGGTAATTATAATATTAAATTTGTTGAGAAGTTTTTTCGCCCTCCACACAAAACCAATTTGAAAGGACTGTGCAATTTATATCTTTTCAGTTGTCGACAGCCTACACTTTTGCAAAAAAAGAATAGAGTGTATTGTTAAAATCAGCGAAAAAAATACAGAACGTGAATACAAAAAATGAACAACAAAAAAGAAAGAAATACAAAAATACAGAAAGAGATTACCGAGGTAACTTCCGAGTTGTGAAGCCAAACTCGAAATAAAAAGATAGAACCTGCCGCCATGTAGATGTACTTGAATTATTTGGGTATAATACGGTCCTTTTGTCAAATAGACTATTTCTGGTGTTTGCGCTAATTCTTACAACTTACAAGAGCAAAAGCCCTGTTAGCTCATGCTGACTTGTTAAAACAACCTTTAATATAGAATGATCGCATTTTTCGCGGTTCTTTTAATCGACTTCCTATTACCAAATTTCACTAAATTTTCAAAGTTGAATAATAAGATATGCGTAAAGAATTAAAAATAATAAACAACCAAGAAGCAAAGGTCCAGAAATATGCCTTCATCGCCAACTATTTTCCCTTTTTTATCGCCTTCAGTGAGTTTCTTACTCTGTCTTTAGTAATTACTGGGACATCGCAACATTCGTTTGTGGTCTCAAAAGTTTTCCGTGGACTGCTGTCGCTGTCCTAAAGCTTGCCTTTTAATCATTCCGCTACTTTTACTGTCTCGTTCATGTTTTGAATAATGTTATCTTGTTCATTTCTGAGTGCGTATATTGTCTTTGCCAATGGCTACCTTCTTCGCAGGTTCATTTAGGCTTCTTTAACCCCCTCCGGTGTTTTGTCAATCCCGGCCATGTGATAGGCACGGATGTGGTTTGTTTTAAATTTGTTAAATCAATTTGGACAGTTCCGCAAATTCAGTGTAGTCCGCCGTGCTAGACAGTTCAGTGTTTTTGTGCTTTCAACTAGGTTCCTGGGTTGACTGAGTTTGTTTCCAGTTTCTTTATTGCAGGCGGCTTCTTCTGGAGTTTCAGGTGACTCTTTGAATACCGTTGCTAAGTTGCGGTTTAAAAGGCTGTGACTTTGTTATTTTCGTCCAGACTAAATGTGCGAATGAGTAAAGAAGGGGTACTTTAAACTCCTGCACCCTGGCTCTGACTCAATGCTGGGTTTTCCATTTTCGCCTAGTTTGCAGCTTTTTTTACATTCATCTTTATTTTGCACCAAACCATTCTATGATGCTGACGGCATAACAGTGGAATTTTCAAACCAGGGGGGAGATATATTGATGCGAAGCATCTCATGCTCGTGGCTGTGTTCCTCCCTCCACGTTGTCGTTGTCCACCGTCCGCACTCTACTGTGCATGGGCTTCTCTTCAGCCCCGTCAGCGTTTGGGCTGACGTCAGCGCAGTCCACTATAAAAATAAATAGTTAGGCGGCGCCTTGTTTCGATTCCACGACTCTCTGACCGCAACGGGAAGTACGTGGGGCTCTAGCCACTGCACTACAAACCGAGACGGGAGCATGTGCTACGAACGCGCCTTATGTCCTTCACTCTTTCAAACTATGTCAAGAAGATACTGATACAACGAATGCACGCGAAGCTGATCCTAAATGGAAACGACGAACTGAAAACTAATGGGATCTTCAGTATACCCCATGGCTGCTTCGCATACTACCCAAGGTACCCCTACGGGAAGATGCTGTAATTTTATACTAGAAACGCTTGCTAACCTATTTTACGAATGCATAGGAACTTAATGGGTGCTCATAGCCTGAAATATTGTCAAAGTAATGACTATTTCTAAGGAAGTAAAATCGATGTACCTTAACAAAACAGACTTATAAGTTTTACACGAGCTTTTTCCCAAAGCAGTAGGCAACCGCACATGCGGCAGCCTAGATCCCTTACACTACCGGGAACAAACGGGGTTTTGTAAAAGATGCTTAAAATAGATTGCATCAATGTCTATATTCAAGTATTACGAAAATCTGCATTGTATAAAAAGTCGCTTCACGGGAATTTGTAGATTGAAAAAAGCTTTGGTTCAGTGGACACCACAGCAGTCCTTGAATCACTAAAATACCACGAAATATAGAAAACCAAAATAGGAATCCCAGACTGCATTTATAAACTTTTTATGGGTAGGATAATGCTTCACTGAAAAGAAAAAAAATTGTTCTTCAGAAATATATTCCATTAGGCCTTTCCAATTCGCCAAATTTGTTCACAGTATGCCTGGGGAGAATATTTAAAAGCTTGAATGAGAAAGAGAATGATTGTGGATAAATATGAAACACTTGGGCCATTTATGGTTTGCGGACGAATTTATCATGCGGTGTGTGTCCCACATACTGCAGGGAAAAGTGCCTAAAGAACTACCGCCCGGAAGGTTCGCTTTGGGACTAAAATAAATATCAATACGTTTGAAATATACACCAATAGGTGGGCTGAAAGCGCCCTTTTCATCGGGGTAATTCAATGCTAGAGCAGTTAGAAGGGTATAACTACCTTGAACATCTCATCAGTGCTCATCGAAACCAACAAGAAGATATACGGCTCATATTATGATTAGCGGAGGGGTACTCGGAAAGCACTACAAAAGAATAAAAAGGAAGCTACCTCTGTGAGTGAAAAAAATACAACCACTGCATGCCACAGATAACATACAGGCAGAAAGTTGGTGCCTTGCTCAACACTTGGAAAAAAACATTGTACGGTTAAACGGGCTATGAAAAAAAAAATCATAGGCGTAGTGCTCAGAGACACGAAACGATCTTCCTGGATTAGTGAACAAACTAGAATAGAAGACATAATTTTTCAAAAAAAGAGAAAAGGAATTGGAATTGCGCGGGCAAGTACTGAGACGAAATGACAACGTGTGGACCACTAAGGCAATATAGCGGTTACTTGACGGCAGGTCCAGTCAAAGCTGGGAATGCCATTACTTTGATGGAGTGACTAAACAGGAACATTCAAAGGAAGAGACTGGACGTAGGTGGTTAGGATAGAAATGGTTTGAGGTTACTAAGAGACGCTTTTATTCCGCTGTGGATATAAATGAGCGGATGATGATGAAACGGGAAAGCATATTATTTCAAATCTCCTCCGTCTGTTGACAATGACGGTTGAAACTCAAAACGTTCTTGCACTCAAAGTTCAAAATGGGAAGTGCCAAAGTGAAACCCATTACAATCAAGGCTAAATCACAAACGAGGAGAGCACAAACTCCCCAAGAGTCAAAGGTCAAAGTGCAAACTTCCTGCGAGTTAAAGCCCAGGCTCAGATGACTGCTCTCATGAGAACGAGTCTCTCATGAGAAATTGCACACCCCTCTCCCTACACATTGTCATTGTTCGGCATTCGTTGTCATTTAAGAGAGGGGATTTAAACTTTGTTAAAAAAGTGCACTAAAGGTGTAGCAAATCCAAACTGCTTTGACGGAGTTAAAAGTGACGCTTTTTGACGTGGTCATCATAGCACGAAGGACACATGCTCAATTTCAACAATGGGAAGTGTTTGTTTTTCTTGTGCCATCATCAACCTAATATGGCTCCCCTGCAGGGAGTTTTGGTTATGACACCGCCATCACGGAGACCAAACAAGCCTTGTTTAAAGTGCGAGAAAGCTTGGGAGCATCCAAACGTTCTTATTTGCTTCTGCCCTCATGAAGAAGAATGCAGTAGTGTGAAAAGCAACATGAACGAAGGCGTTCAACTACTGCACTCTTAGGCAAAAAGGACTAAAAGTTCGTCCTTTTGGGGACTAACGGCCTCTGCCACAATCATTAGTTCCTTTGGGGACTAACCGCGAGGGGACGAATGGTTAGTCCCCCACCCGGATGGTCCGTTCCGATACTCCCCAAGGAGGAACTGCGTAGAGTGCCGAAACAAAAAAAAAAAGCTGGCACCGGCAGGGATCGAACCTCTGACGCCCGTAATTATGCACAAGGAACCCGGCGCGCTATCCGCTAGACCACGCCGCCGAGTGGAAACTGCAGACGATAATATTCAAGTGTACAGCGTGTAGTTCTGTGCATAACGCAACAGATCCATTGCAACTGGTGCCCGAATTTCTATCTGTGCAAGCGAACGTGACCGGGTTTTGCGCCTTGCGCTTAGCGCTTTGCTAGGTTTAGGGACTATTGCTCAGTTCGATTCGAAGTAGAGCCTCACAACCATAGTTTTTCTCGTAAATAGCAATCAACTCGTCGTCGCCTAGTTGAGATAGGTAGCTGGGCGATCGGACGACTAATTTGTTTCCGCATAAATTAGCGCAAGCTAAGTGCTTTCTTAGCGTTCGATACATATGTTAAGCGCTCTATGTAACGTATGTGAAAGGTGTCGTCTATGTGAGCGTCAGAATAAGGAAACATGCCATATTTTCCTGCAACGGCGAAAGCGAATTCGGTGTTGCTTAGCCTGAATTCTTCAAATTCGCGTCGCTAGACGATTGCGACTGGGAAATGCAAGCGGGTTTTACAGCAGTTGCAGCATTGTCTATAGCTTTGGTGCCCAAGGCAATTATGTACCGAGTGTAAAAGATAACTTCGAGACGCTTACCTGTAGCGAGCATTTTTGTTTTGCAGTTGTCATCAGCAACATGCGTTTTTTCTCGTCTTCATTACGCTCAGGAATCCACTTTTCCTATTGTCACTAATTTTTGCGTTACTGTTAAGGCGCTTGAAAGCTTTCATTGGCCGTTATTACCTCGCACGAATCGTATGCAACACAGCGTATCAACATAACATCGCCGAGAAGCGTATGGCAATCGCGCTTCGCCGCTCCTTGCCATTATCCGCTGCTCTACTAACCCTAGGCGATTTTCTTATAACTAACATCAATATTTTCTCCCGTGGCACCATCTAAAGCACCCAGTGACTGCAATGGCTTGTGCTTTGGAAATATAAAACTGTTCGCAGACATATGCGCGAAAGGGCAACGAAGACGCCATTAGGGGATTAACGACGCAGCAAAGAGACTAACTGCATGCGTTTCATCTTCCCGTTACTCCTTATAGATCGGCGGGGACGAACAGTTAGTCCGCATTTATGCACACGGCATGTACTCTGCCGCAGATACTCCCCTTGAAGATGAACGGTCGCCCGCGAAGACTAACAGCTGTATTTTAGTCCCTATTTTAGTCCTTTTTGCCTAAGAGTGTGGATGAGGACAGTTTTATTTAACCTATCAATTGAGAGGAAATTGTTTGTTATACGCTAGAACAGTCACTTACGCGCCGTAGTATCCTCCACAGTAGCGGTACTTGGCCACGTACTGCCTTGTGCAGTTCGGAGTTGTTTTGCAGGGACCGTCCATGCCCCGGTATGGGTTGCAATCCTCATCGACGACGCCGTAGTCCTGGGCGTACTTTCCACCGATAAGGTAGGGAAATCCTCCGCTGCATCCTGCATACAATTGAAGGTTGTTTTGATAAGGAGAACAAAAAAAGGCCACTCAATGTTTGCTTGTCTGATGATGTGGTAAGTGACGTTTGATCTAGGTTTATTCGAACTTCTCTAGTTGGGAAACTACTTACTGATACATACATCGTAACAGGTTTCGCTTAGCACCCTTGAATAGTGAGCAAACAATTAGGAAAATGGGCAAGCGTGCCATCTCTTGACGGGAAGACAAAGAGATACTCATTGGCTGGCATTGGCCTGATTGTCAGAAAGGGAACACCAAAAAAAGGCACTACTGTTTATTTATTTTTGAACAAAAAATCAAGTTTAATTCGCAAGTTTTGGTAATAAAAGTAAATGTTTTAGCAGTTCAGTTTGCCTTTTACATGCTGTCACAATACGCTCTCCCTTATTAGAACAAAGTAGAGTAGCACATATGGTCAGGAGTTTGATTTGATATTTCTTATCACGTGTATTTTAAAGAACTGAGAGTTCAGCGGTAAAGATTCTCATAAAAGTTCGATAAAAACCAAAGTCGTACCCAGGAGAGTCTTAACCTATGGCAAACTTACGGCAATTTCTGCCTTTAGAGAAGGACCCTGATGTAAAATAGAATTAGTCGATCACTATAACCAGCACTTCTAGGTTATTCTTTTTTTGTGCATTCACGGTTGCGGACCTTAGGTGATAAGCTCTGCTGAACAAATATCAGAATAGTGAAACTAATTTTCCAACAAATATTCGCAGCGATAATTGCTCTTGCCGGATTTGATGCCCTCTTTCAGAGGCACGTAATTTTTTATTTAGAAAGCAACTTTCTCCGAAGATAAAATTTTTATTTAGAAAGCAACTTTCTCCGAAGATAAAAATATGAATTGTAGAGGAACCCACCAAATCATTGGGGTTCTAGCCTGTAGTACGACACAAATTGATTAGACACTCTTTTAAACACAAATTTTTATCGTCTACCCTTCAGCTCAACATACCTCGTGCTACTACCGAAGGAATGCATAAAGATGTTGCTTGTTTCTTTCTCAAAAGGCTAACTATACCTTATCAAGTTTCATTTACTGATCACTGTGAGGTACGATAAAAAGTACTCCTGCTATACTTTGTTACTACATCGGTGCCACCATTTTTATCACAATAGTTTTTGCAGAATATTAGTAGCGCATTGTCGGATGCAGGTATTTTTGCAGAGGGTATGCCTGTATTTCAGAATCCGCAGGTAATGCAACATGCTTGCCCCATTACCACGAAGTGCTGTGCTAAAATAAAGGAATGAATGTTGAATTGTGCGAAGTTCATTTGATGATCGCAATTCAAAAATTACAACCCCTAGCTATTCGACATCCGCCCCTGCTTAAACAAACCTGTGATACTAAGCTCATTTGCATAATTACGGGAATCCTACCCTGAGAGTATGGAGAGCAGGAGACGACATCTTGCGGAGAGAAGACACGTTGCACCTTGTTGTTGGTGGCGATGCGAAGCCGGGATTCCAGGAGAGCCATGGAAGCGAAGGCGTAGCAGCTGCCACAACCCCCTAAAGAAAACAACAGTAAAGTAGGTATTCACTCGAACTGCTCACAGGCATGAAAATACTAATTCTACCAAGATCTGTCAAATACATTGTAATGGGGGCTTCTGTACATTATTTGTCCAGTGGTTATTCTAGTTGTGTTTATGTCCAATACTAAATAAAACACTATGGATAAATAAAGTTTAGGGCACAGAAAGCACTTTTTTCTATTTTCGTATGGTACCTCATCGTTTCTGTATTACCAAGTAACGTTCTTGCGAGTGGTGAGATGATATCACGCAATACCAATGATGAAACAACACGAGTGTCTAGCTCATGCACTTATTTTTTTTTTCTATAGCAATGATCTGCACAGAAGTGATGTTCTATAACAAGAGCATATTGCTTTCTTTATATAAAACACTGTTTCTCATATTATTTGTTAAGAAGGTGACTATATTGATCCTTGGGTGCCTTGAATTTAAGCGTTCTGCCACGCTTACCGCAAAAACTACTCATCTTACCTGTTAAGTCCTGTTAAGTTCAAAACATTTATTTTCTTGTGTGCGCAGCATGTCCTGTTCCCCTCTTATTCAGTTTTAGTACTTGCTATGAAACGTGCCGAGGCGTGTAATTCTAAATTGAAGCGCACCTTGATCCCTGATGGGAGACACGTAGTTTACTCCGCTCACGTTCCTCCAGTCGAACTCCTCAGGAAGGCTGCTGGCCAGTTTCTTCTGCTCTTCAGTCACAGGTGCAGGTTTCGGGTTCCTGCAAAATGCCCCATAACAACAAACATGTGAGAGCAGCCGGGCTTAATTTTATAGGCTTCTGTGGGCATTCTTAGCCCGATCCACGAACAGCGACGTATGATACGGCAACCTATAAAAGTGCGTACACATGTTTTCTTAGATATATACGTCAAGCGCAAGGTTCTGTACTTTTATACTGTATTGATTTTCGCAAAGGATGTCAACACCAAAAATAATAAAGGCCTTACCAAACCTTGTAGGCATCGCGGTCCCCCCTTACCAATGAAATAGAAGAAAGAAAGTGGCAAAAAATGCCCTCTCCTGCAAGGCTATTGTATTTTTAAGCTTTAAAAAATTAAGATATGGGACCAAAAACCAAATCTTTTTTTTTTTGAAACGCCAAATTGCCGGGTTAAAATAACATCCCATTTTCAATATTTTTGTACGTTCGGGCAACAGGCACATTGTGCACGAGGGGAGAGCAGACAACCTACGCTAAAAATAAAAGTAAATAAAAACAGCACACACATACTCATCATTCTGAAGAGTGTGAATGTTTTTTCAAAGTATTTTTGTTGGTGCAACTCAAAACAAAACTTTCTGAAGTGGAAACAACTGTGCGTTGGTTTGTTCAGGTCATGCTCATAAAGGAGGCGTCCGTGAGAAGTAGGGTTAGGTACGCATTTTCGAAGCCTTCGTTCATTTACTGTATGCTGCACATAAATACCGTGGTCACACAGCTGCATAGGCCTAGCTGTAGTGTTTGGCTAAGGTGTATGCAAACGTGCAGCTATTTTCAGGGTATTTATTCGAAGGGGCAGTTATATAAATGTTTAAGTAAGCTGGTAGACGGTAATAACAAATTTCATATAAAAACAAGCTACCAAGAGAAAACCTAAAATGGGAGAAAATGCTTGACGTACTGAATGCATACGCTACTACCAAATTATAAAGAGGAGGGGGACAGCCACTGGGCAAGGGATTTTTAAATGTGGTCGTTTTATTCGCAATCAGATATTAGCACCAAACGTGTCTTGTGATAATAGCGCAGTATATAGAAACCAAAAGATCATCACGGGAAACGCTCGCTGCTTATACCTGAATTTCCTATTCCGGTGGCCCCCTCGAATGGCCATCATCTCGTTCAAGCTCTTGCCGCGGAAAGGCTCGTGCACCTTGGCCGTCCAGGAGTTCTGCGCTTTGTTAACCAGGGCCACAAACTCCTCGCTGTTGAAAGGGTCGACGACATCGCCGACTGGCCTCCTGCATTACAATGAGTGGAAATAATTTTCCGTTTGAAATGAAATATTCTGCAGGCCACAAACATAAACACGTTGTTACAAAAAAATATACCCTTCACGTATGCCCACAATACGAAAATATTGAAGGCATAAGAGCAAACATCTTCGCTGCCCAATCGTCTAAAAACTAACACCACCGAGTTGTTTATAAATGTTTCAAAAGCAAAGTTACGTACATATTTTGATATATTTGGAGCAATCTAAGCGGGCATCATTCGCTAAAAAAATCATGTTTAAATTGAAGGCGACGATCAAATAATCATTTCCTTTGAGAAACAATAATATTTTCCTTTCTATTTTAAAGAATTCCTTTAGGCCAGTTTTAGTAGTATGCCTTATTATTGACTGTATATGTTTTATATACGAGATAGACTTGTTTACATTCCAGTAGGCACGCCCAACAGAAAAGTTTGGTATGTTGTTGAGATTGGGTGGTGTGACAGTATAGCGGTGTTAAGTTCCCGGTGGCGAGACGCGGGCAGGCAGATTATGAAGTTTATTTACCCGTATTTACAAGGTACTTGCACCGTAGAATTGCAGACGACAAAAGGCAAAAGAACAACCGGGTTTAAAATTAACATGCTCCGCGTAGGACCAGGCTATCACGACCCGATCCCTGACGTGGCCCGTAAGGCGAAAACGTGCCAAACCGCCGCACGGTTGCCTGAAGAAAAAAGTGGACCTCTGGCACCAGATGCAACCATGGGAACGAGTCAGCTAGCGACTGCTCTCCGCCGCAGGTCCAAGTTGTTTGCTCATTCAATCGCCTATCCACCCCTTTCCACCAGGCCGCCACCAGAAGAAGCAAAAATACCCCTTAGGGGTTTTACCTCTGTTCCTTTGTCTTTGACAGTCAGGAGGAAAGCAAAGCTACTAGTACCCTCAGCACATACAAAGGGGCAGAGATTCAAGCTGCACAACTACAGGTGATCAATAACGAACGGTAGATGAGACATCGCCCCGTCGGGCATCTTTGGGGCAACCATCATTACACCAACCATAACGTTATATTTGCTTGTCATTACCAATTTTCCAGCAAAATGTACCCTAAGACGGCTCCACTTAGCAAATGCATCATCGAAACAAGTGAAACTGGTCCGTTTGGAAAAATTTAGCTACGGTTGCTTTATGATCTCCTTGTCACGTTGGTGGACCACGTTAATATTTGAGCTCCGCAGGTACAAATACCTCAAGAGAGCGGAGTGGGTAAGAGAACAAACGCGTGTTAAGGAAATGTCAGTATAAATGAGGAAGAAATGGACGTGGGCAGGGCATTTAATGCGAAGGCGAGATAACCATTGGTCATTAAGGGTAAAAGAGTGGATCCCTAGAGAAGGCAATCGTTGCATGGGACGGCAAAAATTTAGGTGGGCAGATGAGATCAGAAAGTGGGCGGGGATAAATTGGTCACGGTAAGCACAGGACCGGGATAGTCAGATATAATGGGAGAGGCATTTGCCCTGCAGTGGGCGTAGATAGGCTGGTTATGATGATGAATATGATGAAGATAAAATACCTCAAAGGTTCAGCTTGGAGTCCCTTTCTTCCGACGGTGTCGTCCCTCTGTCCTTCGAAGCAGGCCCAGTTGTGGCCCAGGACGTCATGTGCCCAGCCAGCCTTTGTGCTATCGCACAAGCTCTCCGTTTTCGTGTAGTTGGAGAAGGCGAAGTACCTGAGGGCAAAATGTGTTTTCTTTTGTTGGAGCATCTCTAACGAACGCCAAAGCTAATTTTTCATGCCACCATTTCTCCTGCAGGAAGCAACGAAACAATATTTTTTAAGTACGCAATTGTTGCCTTATTTTTAATCTGGAGACTGCTTCTTTATTTCTGCTTTGGCCAGCCTTTTGTGGCCGCTTGCGTTCGCTGGCTGTGCCGCAAATTTGCGTCAATTATAATCATCTATATAGAAGAGAAGTAAACGCCCAGTAATATCAATGTGAGTTTCAAAGTCTTCTGATGTCACAAAGCGAACCGTTTTTTTTATTTTTGCGCCGAAGCCAGCACTTCCGACAATGCATGCCCCACCTACCCGACCACTTCGCCGTGTCTGACGGCGGCGCTACCGACCGCGCTAAGGGAGGCTGGCGAACCAATTAGCGACAGCAATGACTGCGATTGCTTCAGTCGTTGGCCGAAGCGCGATCTAAAACAGTGTTTGAAGGTGGCGTTGAGTCAGGCTGCTCAGTAAGTATGCGACTGCACAAGTATTCCTCATGCGGCAATGACAACGTCATCCTCTTGTGACCTTGCTATAGTAGCGTGTCTTGATGGCAGTGGCACGCAAACACTCCGAAACACACTTTGCGAAAAAAGAATTTGGAAAAGCATGCCATTGAAGCTTCGCGTCACGTCGAGTCGAACATGTTTGTGGGGCTCGTCCAGTTATTCGGTTTGCATTTTTGTTGTTTCACAATAGCACCAGCTTCCCATTAGTTTGTACACGACGTGATTTGCAATCACAACTACCTGGCAAAGTTTTGTGCAGTACAGAAGTTCCTGCTTTTGCGCTATCCGGTTAGCAGTCCGTTCGTAACAACGTCGAAGTCCGTGAAAATCTATCCACCGGCAGCCACCATGTAGACTTTTTAAAACCATATTCTCGTTTTTTTTACTTCTTGATAGCACGTTTATGATGGTGGGAAAAGCTTAGTGAAAGTTTTACTGGCTTTGAGATTCGATGCCGCCGGTAAATGTCACAGTAGAAAAACCAGGTCGCCACACAAAGGCAGAGAAGAAGAACTGATAGCAAGAAGGGCCAGCAGATAAATGCCTTTTTGTATTCTATCTTTTATTATCGCTCACCCTTGTTGTAAGCTCCATAGCTCTGTGCCAAGCTAGAGATCAACAGGAGCATAGGAGAGCGTAGGAGCTATCTTGCTTTTATCTCGTCTTTTGTTTCCTGGCCTGGCTCTGTGCGCAGCTCTTCTCCTAGCGCAGGTAGGTATGTTGGAGCGACAAAATGGATGGCAATCGTGTGGGTTTTGCCGCCCATGTCTATATGCCATCCATAGGAATTAATGTCCCCCGTGTAGCCCGGAGCGAGGTCTCTTGCGCGTTATTGAAAATTGCTTTGGTCTCTGTACATTAGGAAAGTTGCGCCAGACCATGCTGCACTTCGCACCTAAACACAGCGGCAGCTTTTCACACACCCATAGCTTCTTGGACGACTGTAAGAGTATAAGCGGACAGAGTATAAGTAAAACCCGAATAAATCGGGTGAACAATTGAACCTCCATTCCAATTAGGAAGTTGTGAAGTACTATCTGCAGCACCATTCAAATACAAACAAAGAAGCGCGTGGGTTTCAGCCCATGTTCACATTTTAGTAGCGGGCCACATATACGCAGTATGCGTAATTCACAAGAATTTGTGGGAAACTTTGCCATGGAAACACTATCGTTCGGCGTGGAAACGTTTTTATGTTAACACCATCAGTATTATTGCCACTTTCCGTGGCCGCTCTTTGGCATTCTTTGTTGGGGAAAGAGGGCGAAAGTCCTTGTATTCATTTATTTTTCGCTGAGAGCACAGCGCCGGGCAAAAAGTTTACCAAGACGTTCGCTATTTTGCCAGTTAAAAGCGTTGGTTTTATTGGGGAAGATATAAAACGGTATGGTCAATGGTAGCCAAGTTTGCAGGTGTCAGAAATGAAAATGCCCACGCGCCAAAGAGTTGTCTTTCTATTCCAAGGTTAGACAGGAACTTTGCTTTTTTTTCTACTGCTTAAACAACACGTGTGGCCAGAATGCGAGAATTAAATAAAATGCGCGCCGTGCTCTTCAAATTATATGTATCGTGATAGAACCTTTCCCTCCTCTCTGTTAGTTTTGACACAAAATCTATTCAAAACTGTTCCTTAATAGCCCCCCCATAATACGTAATTGGAGCATTACGAAAGCACGTCGCGCTCCTTAATGAAGAGCAGAACCATTGCCAGTATATAGGATTGATTGCTTTCAAGTGATTATAACGAATCCTCTTTGATTGTCATGAGCTGAATGGTTCTCGAACACCGTAACAAAAAAGCTTTTCCCGCAATAATGTAAAAGTTAAGAAGAAATACATCATATCCCTGAGGGTAAGTTGAGAGCCTTTGTTGCCTTCAGGAAATGGACAACGCCGTCGGCGAAAGCTTCAAAAAAATTCTATGTCAACAACACAGCTCACTACGTGCTTGAGAGGAAATTCCGGTAAATTTAGAGGCGAGGTTTGGACAGGTGATGAAGACAAGCCATGAAGATGAAGGTGATGAAGGTGATGAAGGAGCCATGAAGACAAAATACAAGTTTGTTGTATTCGAAAGATTTCGTGTTTTGTAGTGTCACCAGCGCTTGTTCGAATGCAAACACTGCTTTATTCACTGAGAAATTAATCAATTTATGTTAAAATTTTGATTTTCCCGCTAAATCGTGTGTTTTCATAGCTGCAATGGCATCACAGACCGCTCTGCAGCCTAGGATCCCTTGATTCGCGCGTCCGCCGTACAGGGTAGACACGCACACGTTGGGGCCGCCATTTTGGATCGCTCAGTCGCCGCCGAAGCAAGTCATTGTATCAAAATCGCGCTAAAAGTATCGCCGCAACGCGGTTAACTGGCAAAGTTTGAATCAACTCATCTGTTTCGCGTTGCTGGGTCGCGTGGAAAACGAAACGAACAACGCCCTGAGCATGTTGACCCAATCGCAGCGGCACGGGACCGTTCAAAGGGTGTCTCCACCCTGTACGGCAGAGTTGGTATCGAGGTTGTCGCGCGTTTGTTTACGTTACTCAACCTAGATGGCGCCACCATACCATGGCGTGTCGTTTTCTGCCTTTTTTTTTCGTTCTGGGAGAAAATCGTTTCGTGAAACATACTGCTCGCTCGACAAATATGTTCACGTAAGACACCGTCGCGTCAATCAATCGGCCAGTGTCGTCTGAGACAACCCCAAAGCCCCGCAGTCCTGTGCAGCTAAACAAGAATAGTGCGCGCAGTACCAACAGCAGCAGTACGCAGCGGTACTTCTCTGTTTACATGTGCTTTCGTAACTTACACTTACCACCATTCTTACGGCTTAAAATAGAATGTGCCTTAAATTTAAGGCAAATAGCTCGTTGCGCAGGCTTATACTCTGCCTAATTTTCGTTTGCTTTTGCCGCCCTCCGCCAATCGCAGAGCTGTCTCGTGTGACGTCAAGGTTCTGTTGCGGGAAATGAGCTAGTGGGTCGCATGGCCATTCCCTTTTTTCTAAATATGTGCTTTATTTGACCGAAGTTTACGTTAAAAGTGGTGTCAGTATGATTCTAACGAGGCAATCTTTTGAATGAACCAAACTTGTGTTTTCTCTTCATGGCTCCTTTAGGCAGTAGCTGCGTTAGCTTGTATATTTCAAATTCCACTATCAGGTTAAGTCCAGAAATAGGATTTTATTGAGAGCTAAAGAGGGAGCAAATCACAAGTTTTTTCGCCAATTTACAAGACCTCAAGTATTATATTACACGCCTTATAATCTGTGAAATACATTTTTAACAATATGCAGCGCCGTAAAAGTGTAGCTTAGCAACACTGTTCAATTCATTCAGAAAGGTGCATTTTTAACCCAAGACTTAAGTTAGTCGTTTTTAAACTCAGGATGTATCCACTATCATCCAGTACCGAACTACGAAAATTTGCTGTAGCTGACGAAGAAAAGGTTGTTTTCCTAATTTTGCAGAAAAAAATGGGGCTGTGACAAACCCTCATGATTCCACCCGCGCCCTGGCGGTCGCTGCGGCCCTGTGGGCCTCCTCAAGCCCCAATACCTGATCCCGATGGACGAAAAAACTTATTCCTTCGTTCCTTCCGCCGTTCACAGATAACTCTAACAAAGTACACAGACGTATTTCAAATAGAGCGAAGCAACGCACTGGAGAAATGTTTATATCAGAAACCTAGCTACGCCCTCGTCATTCAAACTTTAAAAACGGTCACTGGGCTGTCTGGTTTACACAAAGGTGACATTACTGATCAGATGGGTAGTAGCAAATAACATTTGTTTTGGGTTTAACGCGTCGGAGCCACGGAAGCGACGTTGCGCGCCGTAGTGGGGGGCCCTGAAATAAATTTGACGACCTGGCGATGTCTAACGGGCGTCAAAAACTGCAACATACGGGCATTTTCCCTTTGAAAACCGCGTCATTATGCTAAGCAGCACAACGCCTTAGCCACTGGTCCACGGCGGAAGGTGCTAGCTTTGTGAGACGCTGTGCGCATGTACTAATGAAGCGTCGAAGTACCCGCGTACGACATTTTCTGGGAACGCTTGAGACGACGGGCACCGCCACACTGGCGCCCCCATCTTCCTCCTCCCCCCGCCATGCCCTCGCTTGCCATTTTCTTGTATTTTCTGGGCATGTCTTTTCGTGTAGACATGGCACATCGGGACCACTGGCATCATCACTTCTATATTCTACATTTTCTAACGGAAATAGGGCTAACGTACGAAACCATCTACAAAACACTGAATTGGGTAGCCGAGTATGTACAGAAACCAAATGAAGGGGCGAACTTGCGCAGGTAAATGCGCCGTTAAAAATGCGTTCACACATTACATCTCCAGGTGTTACATATACGGAAGCAGCAGGGAAATGTACGTCACAGTTAATAAAAGTACAGCTAAAAAATAATAAACTTTCTTGCTTCCTTCTTGTGCGAGCGTGCAGTTTATGTTTTGTATTGTGGTTTCTTTTGCACCGTGTGAACCTGCGTAAGGAGTAGAAACATGTGCAAATCGCCCCCAGCTTTTTTTTCCCCTATACGCAATTCAAGGAAAAAGGCATTAGTAAGCGCGCTATATTGGTACTCTTGTAGTCGCAACTATACTTTCCACGTGATAGTCCTTCTGAGAGTGGCCCTCAGTGTCGTCAGCTTGACACCCTTGTTTCTACAGCACGCCATTCAATTTCTCGAACTGATATAGGCTCACCGGTTGTACTCGGATAAATATGAAACAACAGGAAACTGCATGTACTCTGATAATATTGTAACACTGAGAAAGATTGTAAAAGTGCAGTGTGAGCAGGCGCATGATGGAAACAGCGATTTCATTACATGTTGAGCGTGCAACAGAGTTCGTAGTACCATATTGATTGGGCGCTCGCATTTTGGAGATAAATTTTGTGTTCGTGGGTAACCACTGCTATTACGTGCTTTGTTTTACGTATATGCGCTCATTTGTCCTGTTCCTGTTCAGAACTGGTGTCCCGAAAAAAATATAGGTCACGGAGCTATTTGTCTAGTTTTTTCAACAGCGGAGCTCTTTAAGCTTTCTTCTGCACGTGCACATCGTTAACAGAAAGTGGTGAGGAGCAAGCCGGCCATGTGCAGGTGTTTCGATTTTCCACCTCAAGAAACAAGCGCTCCCTAAGGTCGGATTCGAACCTGAGTCCCTCGCTTTATGAAACCAGCGTCTGTCTAATTGCGCTATCATCGCATTCGTAGCGCGCAGCATTTCCTTTGGGTTCGCAGCGCGTGCGTTGGCTTTGGTATTTTGCTGAGGTATGGAGGACCTTGGATTCGGTCTTTGGCAATTTGGACGTCAGACTTCAGGAGTATAGATATTGGCCTATGAACTATCTCATTTTGCGAAAAGAAATCTTCGCGTGTGCCTTAAGAAACCAGATAACCTCAGAAAAGCCAAGTAAACTTTAGTTAAGACCACTAGATCCGCTGTTCCCTCCGTCTTCTCATCTCAATTGCCAAAATAGCGAAATTTGTTGACGTTCAGGACGTTTTTCTCAATAAACCACATATTTTTCCGCCAAACAATTTCTATTTTACCCAAGCACAAAAAATGTACACGTGCACTGCCACGCGCTCCGTGTTATTTTCACAACTTCGGAAGCATTACCATGTGCAGGAATGACACCCAGGTTTTTTTTTTCTTTTTGCCTGTATCCGAAAAGCAGCCAATGCCACAAGGATCCAACTCGTGGCCCTGAGTTCAGCAGCAAGACCCTTAGGCACTGAGGAATTGCGGCTTGTAAGGCAAAGAACCATTTCTTACCAAACACCTAGGTCGTCCGTGCAAACAACCGTTACGAGGTTCCAAACAAAGCCAACGAACATCACGTTGTTGGCATTTGTGATTTTACGTCGCGCCACATAAACGAAATTGCTAAAGGGTCGTAAAACACTGGAGCGAGATCAAGAAGTATATGGCAAAGATTTAACTTACCTTCTGAAGTTGATGATGACTTCGAAGCCCTGGTTGTAGATGAGCGTCCATGTTCCCTTGTGTCCGCTTTCGTCAGTAGCCATGTTCGGAAATTCCAGAAAAACCCTGACTTTCGTGGCATCCCGACCTGGTAAATAAAATGTTAAATGAATACATCGTCGTTATGCTTTGCAAGTATTTGAGGTAAAATATTGTGGTCTGACTAAAATGTTTCTATTTACTGCCCAGCGCGCCAGCAAAACTTAAGAAACGGCATGGCCCCAAACGCCACAAATGTTTATGTCGATGCCGATATCCCAATTTCAAGAATAATATGTTTGATAGAGACTGCTGCGCTCCGAGCGCGCAGAAAAACAACAGTCATGCGCTCTGAAAGCACGCAGTTTAGGATTTGGCAAAAGTTAAGTCACCAATTCGGTGGTGAATTATTTGAATTTACGGCGGCGACGAACCTCATCGTGCGGTTTCGCAAGAAATCACGCATAAAAAAACATTCGCGAGAATGTATTGTACTGCACTCTCGTTTATTTCCTTTTATCTCGAGCCTCAGTACAAACATGTATATATTTTTAGCGTTTATAATAGGTGAGGGAAGGAGGGAGGTCATATATCTTTGTGCTTCCGCGGCAGATCAAATCATGGCTCTTTTATTTATCTTAACACTTTCACTCTGCCCACATCGTGTCCTTGCGGAAAGGGAGAAGCAATTTATTAAAAAGAAGAAGCGCAGTGATTTGTTAATTATTTGCGAGCAAACCATTGCACTCTTTACATAAAAAGTGAGGGTTATGAACCCATTCAAAAATGTTGGTCCAAATATAATTTATTTACAACAGATCTATTAAGCAGTGCAGTGCATCGATGGCCAAACAGTCATTTGGCGAATAAAACATAGTTTTATCGGAATTGTTTTCATCTATTACGATTTGTCAGTATTTCACCCGACCATTTTTGTTTTAAAGGAGGCGCCCCTAAGTTCCCCATTCTGCGGAAAACCCTCGTCTTTGATGGTGTTCTTGTTTACCTGTACAGAAGACTGTTGCATCTGTAAAAAGGTCGCAAATTAAAAGATACACGTGATCCAATGTGTTTTTTAACTGGGTCTCCAGAGTAGTAGCCCGTTGCGCGACCACTATGATATCACCAGGCGCCACCAAAGCTAAAACAAAAAAACGTTGTCGATGTTGTCCTTTCGTTAGGAGTGCATGGCCAATTGGTGGATTGGCCCGGAATCGGGGAATTCAGTGCCTGGCGTATCCGCTACACAATATTCCCGAAACAACGGTAAACAAAAGCGGCAGTGTGCTCCGCGTCATGTGACACCTGAACGTACCGCCACCTGAGTAGAGGCATAGAAGCCGGCGGAACGAGTTTGCACAAAAAGACGCCGAAATGAGGGCTGATAAAGATACAGAAATTCCAAAAGAGCAATAAGTATACCCAGGCTTTCCCCTAGAAATCACGCAATTAGTCTTAAGTGAAGCGAGAATTCTTTTTTGCGAAAGTCAAACCATTAGCCATTACCGTGGCGTTCTTATACCTCAACAAACTACTGTAAGCTTGCAGGTTATCAAAGAAGACGTACCGGTTTTCAGCATGTTTGGCGGCGAAACCTGAAGTGTAGTACATCAGGAAACCTCAGCAGGACTCCCCTAAATCTAGAGAAGGCCATTACAGGCTTTGCTGTATTATCGCTGTTTTTTGTGAATTCTACTTTTGCACCAAGAGAAGGTACTGTTGTGTCATGAGCAACCCAGCGAAAGTTTATGTGCCCAACAAAAAGGGATGACGTATGCCAACATTTAGATGAAGAGGCAGGCAAAAAGAAGAGGAGAAAGACAGCAAGCATTTGGAGAAGGATAAAGACGAGCTAGACCAGGCTCTAGCAAGGATCGCACTTTCTGGGCCTGTTGTAGACGTCGTTGAGCCGACGCCATTATTAACCGCTGCTAGGTACTGGAGAAAGCTGAAACTCCAAGAACAACAAGAATCAGTTTTATGGTCATTAAGCGATTTTAATGATCTGAAATTCTCATGTAAACCTTAATGGTGCCCTTCGGGCAACTTACATGGGATAATTACAGCCCTACGTTGTCGAGTACCCCAGTTAAATAGGTACTTACACAGGTCTCGTCTGGCGCCAACAGCTCTTTGTAGCTATTGTGACGAAGACGAGTCTGTGGAACACTACCTCTTGACATGTCGATGTTTTTCACGTCTCAGACGTCAGACACTGGACGTGCCGCTTTGCAGTTTGGGGATATCCCTAACAGTTCCGGCTCTACTATCATTCGGGGCACTGAATTGGGGTTCTGCCACCGGGATGTATGCTCTGCCCTCCCGCGTTTTATTGAAAATTCCAATGATACTCTTTATCATTGCGATTAGTAAACCTCGCCATAATTTTCCAGTGTTTTTTTGTGTCGTTTATGGAACCAAAACTCTTTCCAACCGGTCTAAATTATCTTTTCTAAGCGTCTCGCCATTCGATAGAAGTTCCATTTATTCTCACCGTCCCCGGTTGATTGGCCGATCCCGTCATTGGGTATGTGCCATATCTAAATGCGCAACAACAACAACAACAACAACAACCAGGGTGCGCTTCTTGAATGGACCGCTGCTTCATCGAGGCCTGCCGGCGCCTCACGGCTATCGACACATGTTCCAGGCTGTGATCCTCGAGGGAGAACCCCACGGCAACGCACCATCGGCTGCTGCGAGCACGAGTTTCAGCAGGGCTGCCCGGCTTGAACACGCGGCTTGCGGACCTGAATCATTTCCCGACGACGCTCGGGGCTACGAACGATAGACTCTGTGCAGCGCAGGTTGAATTCATTATGACGACGACCTACATGACTTGATGCATGTCTTCATCTCTCCTAAGGCAGCCACAAATCGAACGACGCCAGCTGACGTGAGAGAATACCATCTATAAGAACTATAGTATGCGAACTGTAATGGCAAGTGCATTTTAGCATAGCATTTTGGTATTTGTCGCGTCTAGTCCTATCAAAATCGTGCGTGTTAATTAGATTTATTTCGGTGGATCCAATCTGCCAACCCGATTCACGTGACATGTTAGGTTTTACCTTTGTGAATGACAAGATATAAAATAAAAATTCTTTTTGATTCTTTTAAATTCTTTGATTTCATTTGTGTAAACACATGTATAGAAGCGATTTCCGGCCTTTAAGGTGTATTTCTTGTTGAAATTAGTGCAATTGTGGGGTGTTCACGCAAAAACGCATTATAGTTCAAAACGTGAGCTAAAATACGCGGGAAAATAGTATTGATGCTTGTCATACATGTACATGACGTTGTTCAGAACGTAACTTTGCGATTGTTGTGTTTGTCGCCACTGATTTTTCTAATGGGCGAAACTTCCTTGCTTGGGAGAACATACATGGGAGACGCAGGTGGCGAGTGCCCAGCTCATCCACAGAAAAACAAATGTGGGTGGTAAATAACTTTTGAGAGGCAAGGTAACTCCGGCTTTCAGCGCCCTCCGCACTACAACCCTCGCCCCCCCTCCTCCCACCCTTCCACCTTGCGTTCGAAAATTTCGGGGAGGTGCACCGTTACTTCCTTCCCCCTTCCTGCGGACGACACTGCGTTCGGCGGCGAGTTCTTGGTGATTTCGTGTCTGGTTTTATACCACACGCAGAGCTAATATATGCAGCACTGCTCTTCACGGTATGTTTATTCCGTTTTAGAACCTTGGTGTTCGGCGCGAGGCCTATTTTTGCATTTCACGCATAGAAAGTCTATCTTTCCGGGTGTAGTAAGCTGCCACAATTTCGCAGAGTTGCTGTTACACAGAAGGCATAATTGTTAAAACTATCTTCGGAAGAACGACTTGGAAATACCAACCTCTGAAGTGCGCGTTACTCTTTCCGTTGTTTTTGTGGAATTAAACAAGGTTTAGGGCCCCCCCGCCTACCCTCAAAAAATACCATATGGAATGGTATACTGTGGCACGTTCATGGACGCTATTCTTTTTTTTAGGAGCGACGTCGCAATCCCCCCCCCCTTGCCCCCCCCCCCTAACAAAAACATTACTAAAATTTACCATTTTGCAGCAAGGTAAAGCACAATCCATTTTTCATGTTAGGCGAAAAATAAACTACCTTCCGTACACTGTTTACAATTCACGTGATTTTCGCATGTAATTTACTCAGGAAGCAGAAGAAGCAAAGCAAAAAGGTCGTAACCACCAAACTGAATAAGATTCAATGTAATTCCCGCTTACAGATATTGCCCATTGGAACAGCGAAACCATTGGTACCTTTTTTTCTACCCATGATTACAATTTCTATCAAGGACTACTTGATTTACGCCTCCTACTTCATACTGATACTACTACCTGACAGCAGTATTATGAGTATGAAAGCACCAGAAGTACCTACGGGTCCACTTGACAGCAAAACACAAATCTAACTTTTAAAATGTAATTCGCCTAATACAATGCGCTAACATTGTGCTGTCTATTTCAAGTCGTTGAGCAATCTAGGAGGGGATTGCGCTCGAAATATGAGTATCCACAGAAGCTTGGTAAGCAACAGCGAAATCGGAGTGGCCGTGTCGTTTCCAAGAAGTCAGAACATCTGGTTAAGGGAGGTACAGAAAGGGACAATGTAAGCAATTTCTGCCATGCATACTCCAGGCTTCTTTGAATTACAGTAAGGAAACCATTCTGGGATTTACACAGGCGGTGCCGTCGACAGGCAGAGCGGCAAGTTAATGCTATCGTTGGAGATAAGATTGGGGATAGCTTTTCCTGATAAGAAGGTCCTCCTAACACAATGATCGATGAGCATGGTTATCTCAGGAGCCGGTTTGGAAGACACGTGGGGAAAATTTTTACATTGCTCATACCCAGATATCTCCGAATGGGCAAAGATTTGCCCTCGGAATAAGTGCTTACGCTTTTATAGCGAGGAAAGCTGCTCTGGTGAGAGTCCATATGGCGACAGTATTTCAAGCGTGAAACTCACGTAGGACAGCTCGGGGGTACATTGATGCCAAGAACTGGCGTACGTATGCGTCAAATAGGGCAAAATCGCATACGGTATGAACTACGAAAACGATCGTTTTAAGAAATTACGAATTGCTGCTGGTTGCAATGGTGTTATGGGGGAAATGGGGAACAATATGAAAAGAAGCAGTGCCTAAGCATCCACTTATGAAGGCACCGATATCCGTGGAGTCGAGTGGTTATGTGGCAGGAGTCATTGGCAGCCGGTACATTTCTTTGTTTGGGGCTCCATTATTTGTCAGGTTTGAAGGAATCTGGGGCGCTTTGGATGATCGAGATATCCCTGAGCAAGGATATTTAAATTGCATGGAGTTTCAAACAATAATAAATTAATTAAACTGTTGCTAGTGGCAACGCAACCTCCTATGCGGCGCTTACGCTTCGATGGGAACAATGGGTAGTAGTGAAAGCAAAGTTGAACAATTTATACCAGTTGCGAAACGTTCAATCGGCCCGAGGTATCAAAAGCTGGTCTGCGGTTGCCCCCCCCCCCCCCCCCCCCCCCCTGCGCTGGGAAACAAGCACGGGGAAATTTACTAGCCTGTCTTCTGCCGGCAGATAGTTGAAGAAGCACCCAAGTGCTAGGGGCTGCTGCTCTAAGTCATAAAATTTTAAAAAACGCTAAAAAGATAAGTAGATAATACTTATTTGATCTGTTTTAATGCAATAAGCAGATATATAGTTACAAAAATGTGCTGATTGAGCTATACTTTAGAGAAGTTTAGTTTTCGTCCTCTAGGGGAGCGCCAGTACACTGGCCCCTGAGATTCTCTGGAGCAGGGGTCCCGCGCCCCACGCATTCTGAAGCGGAGTTTCCGAGCTCGTATATATTGCAGAACTGTGCAGTGGAACCAGATCGAAGAATCGAATCGTGGTAACGGATGTGCATATCGAGTTCTTGTAACAGGAAACACTTAATGCGCTGTTTCATATTTACAAATTACTACGTGCACTAGAAATTTGGTTCCTCAGAAATGGTGTTAGGCGAAGTAAATAAAATGGCGCTTTTCGATAAAAAGCCGACGCAGAGTCGCCGATGTTTCCGGAGAACGTTCGCCAATTGCCGCCGACTTCACGTGAGGCCGGTTTTTTTAAAAATTCATTGTGAAAATTCGGCGCTTCCAGTTTTTATATCAGAGAAGCGTTTGTGTTCCTAAAAACTCAACTGTCTACCTTGGAAAAAAGTCAGTTTAGCCTGAATTTGTGAGAATCATCAAGCGGCGTTACGATCGGCTGCTGATCCGCTTGGTCTACGCCGTAGGATCTGGCGTTTTCAGCGAAAGTGTGGCTGCCCCAAACAGTTCGCACTCGTCGTCAGCTTTAAAAATACATTGTTGTGCCGAATGAGCGCTGCCGGAACTCCTACTTCGCAGGCAAACTCGTCCCACATGGCACCCCAATTTGTGTTTTGGATCTGGCTGTGCCGACAATGAATGGATACCCCACCCGATCCGCAATTTTGTTGATACAGCATTTCCACCCAGCGCGGCGTAAGCGCGAGCACTATTCTCTTCAAGGAGACACGTATCTTTGAACTCTTCTTCGTAACACCTTACATAAGCAAGGGCGTCGATGCGAGACCGAGACAAAAACGAAGCTGGCTGCAAGATCCAACACAGCTATTTCCACGAAGACGCGAGCGTCAATCCGAACCGATTTCTAACCACCACGTCCGTTGCGGCCACAATCGCAGCGCCAGATTGCTACCTGGTTATTATCGTAAGAAACTCTATGCTAAACTGCTAGTGGCGTAGAAAGGATAGGACCTGGCGCCAAAATAAGTATGAGTGCTTTTTGAAGGAATGGCGTGTTAGCAGGATTCTCTGAGAAGAATTTAGAGGACGAGATTGTGTGGTACGCTATAGTCAATTTGTTCAATTTGTGAAGCATAGTTACATTGTCACTGCGCAAAGAGGGCACTATATAACCCTAATTTGTTAGGTGTGCAATCTTGGCGTATTGGCTATTACAGAATTTATTGAGTGCCCGGGTTTGAACAGCCTCATGGCGGTCAGGCCGCCCTTCGACCAAACATCATACAACCTGGGCGACCGTTTGCAAGATAGATATATCTTTTTTGGAAGACTTACCGCATTCAAGCTCAGTCTGTGCCGTTTAAAACATAGAAAATACGTTACTGTTGGGACGTGTTATCCGCAACGAATGAAATATGGCGGTTGTGCTCGGAGTGATATTTACAAAGGTGACGGGGAAGGCTAGAACCCTATTGAGCGGGGAGCAAGCGTGGATTGTACGTAAACACGAAAACAGCGCTCAAACCGCGAGAAAAAGACATTTCCGAGTTGTCATGGTGACTTTGAGGGTTACTTAAATGCAAGTCAATTCGGTGAACACATCACGTCACTCTGGCGAATGAGTTAAATCATCAGCGGGCTCAACATCTGAAACAAGCAAAAAAACTGTTTCGACACATGCGGCATGTATTTTTGTTGTTTTGCTTGCTATTTGAGATACTCGTTTTGTTCACATTTCATTATGCATAAGAAAATTGTTCCACACTGAAGACTTTCCTTGCTGCGCTACGACGCGACTACTTGCCCCAATATCCGTACCCTAAAACCGAGTAAATAATGAAACCAACCTGGAGTCCAGTCGTCGCAGACAATCTTCCGATCACCCGTGCGGGGGCCCTCCGTGAACGTCCACCATCCCCGGGTCTCTTCGTAGGTGCAGTTGGCCGGTGTGTCGGCGGCCGCTAACGCGACGCCGCAAACCAGCAAAGCTAAGCCGAGAGCCCTCATGTTCGTAGAAAGTCGGCGACTGTTCACTCGGGGCGAGTTCGCCGTCGACTGCCCGCCTCGTTTCCCCGGGGAGTGGGTGAGTTTTAGCTTCATCTTGCACCCCTTTTATCTAGACAGGATTCTGATAAGCAGTCACAAGTGCCGTCGCTTGCTCCGGCGCCAACTCCCCGATAATGAGTATTCGATTTCAAGTGGCCGCCGAGCGAAAGGAGGAAACTAGACCATAAACACCCAAAGGAACCGGCGATAAAGCGTACAGATGGATGACGTGACGCGTTTTCGGGGTGCTCTTTTTTTTTGCTGAGATCGCAAGACAGCTCTTCATAATGCTTGATGTGCATCGTTTCGCTCGCACTGTTTTTGTAATAAAACCGCTGATATCAGCTTGGCCCATAGAGGCGGGGCTGTGATAAACAGTCATTCGATGCCGTTGCCAATGACATGGTTGTCTGGATAAGAGTAAGAACGCATTCCTATTTGAAACCCCTCCCTGCCTCTGCTCGGTAAGAAACAAATGCGCCAAGCAATACTTTTCGCAATTTTTATGAATTCCGTGAATATTTTAGTCATTTAAATTAAGAATGATTGATTGATTGTGGGGTTTAACGCACCGACACAACGCACGTGATGAGGCACGCCGTAGTGGAGGGCTCCGGAATAATTTTGACCACCTGGGAATCTTTAACGTGCGCCGAAATCTCGTACACACGGGCAAAATGAAGAATCGGGCTACAAAATAATTAAAAGGTGAGATGGATTCGGATAGAGAGCTTAGATTATGGGTAATACTGATTCATAAAAACTGAAATGTGTCTTACGAAGAACCACCACTATTGAATATTCACGAAACAGTGATTGTTACAGAAATATATAAAAGCGTCGTATGCATTTAACGGAGCTACTATTCCGCATTTTAAAGCAAATGTCGTATTGCTAGTCAAAAGTCTTCATACATTTTGCAAGTTGAAGCGCTGCATGACTGCGGTGTTTATTTTGGACAATGTATGACCTTTGGTTCTGCGGCTCGTAGGCAAGGGTGGACTGTCACATATTTTTCCATTATTGACTCAGTGAAAGGACAGTTAGGATAAAACTTTTTCACGGCACTGAGAGAAGAGACCTAAGGATCCCCTCTTACCCCAAACGCATTGGAGAAATTCGGAAGGGGAAGGGGGTGGGGGCGGGGCGGTTGTTAAGTCATTATAGGAGATCCATGGACGGTGTTGGTTGCTTCTGTGGGGCTGCGTCGGGTAATTGTGGCCAATTTCGAAAGGCAATTCTTACGGCGCCCAAACAAACATGAACGAAATCATCGGCGGAGGGCGCATGTGGCTCTTTGCCAAACGATTTCTTCAGCGCTTAACTGCCCCGGCGGCCTGTCTCCAAACGCTTCGCTGCACAGAGCACCCACGTGACATGCGTGATGTCACTGCGTGAGCTAAGCACCTGCTAAAAGGTGCCCAGGGTTCGGGCTCTCTGGCCTCGATGTACAGCCCTGAGTCCTGGTTCTGGCGGCTTAGATTCGAGCCCCGGCAACTGTATGTCAAGTTCCTTTTTTCAATTGTTTACCTTTTTGTTCTAAATTTTATGTTTTTCTAAACACAAATCTGCGTGTTGTTTTTGTTAATATTGGTGATTTGGTATCTTTTATTTAGCTATAGATTGGGGCGCAGTCAATGACATTTAATTACCATTCTGCATCGCGTGAACAGACATGTCACGTGGAGGCTCTGTGCAGCGAAGCGTTTTGAAATACGCGCCCCGGCGTGCCCCATCAGCAGCTGAACGGAACTAGCGCCAGCAAAGGCGTGGCGCAGCGGACGAGAATGAGAAAAATGTATCGGGCTCCGTAGGCATCCCAACATACCGCAGCGGCTTCCGCAGAAGTGACGTCAGGACCCCGCAACAGAGCCCCTCATGAAGCTCTCCATAGATAAGAACGATCACCTCACCACCTCGCCGAGCACCGCCCCTGAAGCGCGGACGCCTCTCTTTCGACCGGTATGCACGGTCTCGTCTTGCCGTGATGTTAATGACCGTGCACGCCCGTCGCGCGCGAAGGACTCCTCGCACGCAAGCGCAGCTTCTCTGGCAGCCAGGTGGTGCTACTCGCTGCAGGTCGCTGGGGTTTCGCTCCCTCCTTTTTTTCATTATCCGCTTGCGCAGGTGTACACTCTTCTCCTCTCTGGTTTACAGGAGACTTGTGTGTTTTAGTCTCAATTGAAGCCTGCTTCAGAGAGCGTGGTGGCAAAAAATGTAAAACCGTTCAGTATAAAATCTTTTTGTGCTGTTTGCCATATGCAATCGTGAGGGAATACCAATCGGTGTTTCTAAGCCAGGCTATTCCGCATGGTCGTTGACCCACCAGATTGAACAATAAATTGTTTTCTCGAAACCGGCATTGATCAGTAGGGCATGGGCATGTTACCATTTCATGCATCTCATATTTTTTCAGCTCAATTTCAATAACAACCACGAGGGGCCACCAAGAATTGCCTACTGTTTTTTTTCCAAACCATTTTGTCTGTTCAATATATGTATGAAAATGAGGTGTTCGTTGAGGAAAATTTAGGAAAATGGGTCTGCAGCCTACGTCACCAAATAAGGGAGAGAGGTATGGTTAGGTTCTTTTTTTTACTACAGTTAGTGAATTTAACATTATTTACGTTTACGTAAGAAAGAAAGAAAGGAAAACACGCGCCCAGGGTGGGAAGCGAACGCACGCCTTGCGATTTAATCTCTAATGCCTTACCAAATCAGTAAGGCCTTCGAGATCAAATATATGTATATATATATATATATATATATATATATATATATATATATATATATATATATATATAGCGCTTTAGGTTAAGGTGAACCAGAAAACAAAAAAAAACAAAATTCAAGCACCCCTCAGTCTGACAACATTTTATGCGCGAAGATTTCTTGCGTGCGATTCAAACGGCGAACTTCCAAATACAATTCAAGAATTAATGCAGTGGAGCGTTTGCTGAGGGAAGTTCTTAATCGTTAGGCTTGAATGAATTCGCGCAATACAGATTCTCCTTATATGCAAGATTCAAACGGCGAACTTCCAAATACAATTCAAGAATTAATGCAGTGGAGCGTTTGCTAAGGGAAGTTCTTAATCGTTAGGCTGAATGAATCCGCGCAATACAGATTCTCCTTATTCAATCGAGAAGCATTTATCATTTATACGCGTTCACTTCACATCATCTCACCACATAAGCGAGACCATCCGTCTAACGACCAAGAACAAGCGAAACGACGAAAGCTTCGCTTAGAAATTGCGCTCCGTGCCGACCCTGTATTATTGGCGCAATACGATAAACGTGGAATTGATAACGCGAGGACCTAAGTTCGATTCGGAACATGTTCTATTTGGTTTTTTCCTCCAAAAACTGCCCGCACTACGGCAATCCCCTCTCACAACCTATCACCTCGTCTACTCCTACTCACGCAACACTGACCCCTTCCCTCCACTTCCCATGAGCAGTAGGAGTCTTCGCTGACTAGCTCGGCCCGTGAGCGCCAAAAAGCCCTGTTGCAAGGAGCCCTGGAATCAGCAAAGGCTTGCGGCCTCCTGGACGTAGGGAGTTGACCACCAACCCTCACTCCCATCTTTTTGCTCAATAAATGTTTATTCTTCCTCCTACTACCTAAGCGTTTTTATAGCATTGGCTTTTCTGTTGTCTTTTTGGCTGTACACCAGACACTATGAGCCAGGCATAGAAAGCTTCATTATAAAAGATATATTTTACAGAGTGAATGACGCTGATGAACACTGAGCTTGTATTCTTTTATAAAAAGGGGATCACCACAGGCGCCGTCTGTGTACCTACTTTGATGCCGTATTGCACGGTGAGCATGGTAGATATGTCTCTAAGCTTAGATCACCGTCATAGGAAGCTTTAGGCATATCCGTACTTCTTACATAAAATATCCAGCTCAGGGAAGGGAGGGACGATAAACTATTTTAAAACACAAATTCAGGCGAATTTTTTTCGTTGAGGAGCGGATGAAGGCCTTCTAAGAGGTTGGAGGTCATTCAGTGGCGGAGAGGGATGAGTATGGAAAGGGGTGTGCGGCTGGGGACGCTCGTCAGCTCCCTACGAGACCTAAAGTGCGTCTCAATCAAGGTTCATGCCTTCAGCATTCTTCGTTGACTGATTGAGCAATAAAAGCTATATAAAAGCGGTGAAAGTGCATGGACTGATGGAAAGGCGGGTGGAGCGCACCGCCATCACGTGTACATCGAGACAGCTTGCCAGTATTTCTGCCACCACACTGCTAATTCTAGCAATTCTAAAGTACATTGGAGAAGCTTCCCGCGGCACCAACAGATCTTCAATTCCTTATTGCAGATATCAAATACAGCCTCCTAAAAACGAACAAAAAGTAGAGAAGCGGACCACTGTGGCAGTTGTTTTGTCTTCTGCCATAAAGTGCAGTGTAATAGGGTTCTGTGGATCTTTAAAAATAGTCCGGAATTTGGGTTATTTCACCTGGGCTCGGGCGATGCCCGGTGGCTACTGGCCCCTCTAGAGGTGGTAACCTGCATTTAGACCAATATGAACATACATTTTTGTGTTTGTAATATAGACCAATACGGCTATTGCGTTATAATTTGGCGTCAGTGTTACTCATGTTATAACATGGGTTCTGCAGCGCCAGGGGCTGCCCACGTAGGAGGGAACACAGTGAGGGGGCGGACTCTGCTGTCAGACATGATCCACTTAAAGATAAACACGATACGCGCTAGTGGTCGTTCCTGCATAACGTATGTTGGTGCCCATGCGTTAAAAACGAAGTACAGCTTCATAACGTTCATCTTAACCGCAGAAAAAAACAGGGACACAGTAGACGAGTACAAGCGCTTGTCCTCGTCAACTGTATCCCTGTTTTTTTCTGCGCTTAAAATGAACGTTATGGAATACCAACTAGCCCGAACGCAAGCCCTTCTTGAAGTACAGCTGTTGCAAGTTCAACAACACGCAATTGGCCTCCTACCCGTATTATCCTGAAGGAGGCAACGCTGCAAGATATACCCGACCTTTCAAAACAACTTTTATTCGGGAAGGGCTGGATATACAACTTTTGTTTTGTGTGTCAACAAAAACCGTAATTGATTTTTTTTCTATTTTTACGGCTATCTTGCTATTATGCTCACTGTATCTTTCATTAAAAAATATGTAATTTGACATCTTTGCAGAAAAAAGAACTCATTCGCGTTAATTTGTTGTCTGAGTCAGGAATTATGATTTAGTAAATGATACAAATTTCCATCTACCGTATTCGTTGTTCGTGCATTACAGCGTTACGAAACGCCTATTTCTCGAACAACCTCTTAAACAGCAAACAAAAACCACTCTGTCGTTAATTGTTTGCGCCAATAACGTCGTCTTCATAGGAGAAGTAACTCATAAGACAAGCACCGGTTTTATATCTTACCGGCAGTGGCAAATTGTCATATGGTGTAATATTTTCTCCCCTTCGCAATTGCAAACGTTTTCTGCGTCTGCTTCTTGTGTTCCGTTGGCGTGGTTATGGAACAGGACAAATCACGTCAGTTCACGCAGCACTATACCACCCTATGCAAACTTCAAAAGTACGTTGGTCATCGTTTGGTGATCGCTGCAATTTCAATGAATCATAAGATGCCCTCAATCTATGAAGTATTAGTAATAACTAAAATATTCGGCTAGGAAATGATGGTGTGCGAGGGGGAAAATGTGACAACATTGTTGGCCAGATATCCCTGAAAATTGATAAAAAGGGTGTAAGGGACGTGCAAGCAGTGCTGTATATTTTACATTGCCAGATATCTGTGAGGTCTCGCAGCTGTTTACGTCTTGTGTATATGATGTTCGGTGGCTACTGTCCCCTTTAGAGGTGGCAACCTGCCTTTAGACCTATAAGCCCTGATATAGGTCACTGATATAGGTCCATGTCCCGTTAAAAGTTTCTAATGGAGACCATTACGGCTATTCCGCTATTATTTCGCGTCAGTGCTACTATGCCAAGTGTGAAAATTGTGAGCGCCAATTAGCATGCAACGATGAGGGGTAACATATAAAACTTAACTATGTTTGACAAGTCATGTCTTACATCGGGAGAGTTTCGTTGATTCAAATCTTAAAGGGACACTAAAGGCTGAATGAAATTTGTCTTAACCTAAACATCATATCTTTCGTAACTCTCTCGGCTTTTGTTCGGCAAGCAACGATGCGTGATTTGCTGAGAAATCAGCAAATATAGGTCGCGTTTTTCTCACTCGTGTTCCTTGAAATTTTTTGTAATCTACAGATTGCCTCATAAAATAGCAGCGAATTTCCGGCAGCGTGCTCCCTCTGTGGACATGGGAGGCGGCGCCCAGCCGCGCGATTCAAACTGCTTGCGGAAGCGGCGCGGTGCGGCAGCACGCAGGTCTACTACGCAACGTTTCTCTGGCCGACGAGGCTGGCTTGGACTTTTGATTTTGCGCCGACGGAATGAGAAACGCGTGCATATGCTCGAGCTGCCGGTGTGCCCGCTTTCTCCGACGACATCTCAGACTCCATCGAGCCGGCTGCGAACATGGAAAGCTCCGGCGAAGCCGCTTTTGAAGCAGCAAGCGCCGTTTCGAAAATCAAGCGCAGCGTTATGGGCTACCGGCTTGCGCCCTTAACAATGCCGCCTTTGCATTACCTTTTCCGATAGTCACAGCCATCTCATATTACCTTCTCTTGGGCCACGCGAACCTAGCGGGGAATAAAACCATAAACCCTCCTCACGGCAGTCGTGTCCAGTAAGCCTAGTTGACCTCGTCGCCCGTGCCGAGTAAAGCACGCTTTGCGGATTATCAACGGCGGCTCGAGAAGAACGGGCTCATCGGTTAGGTAACCACTCGCAGAAAGTTCGTTTTACTGGCGATTACGTTCCAGCCGAGTGAGCTTTACTGGCTGGAACATTTTAACTAAATTGTTACTTCTTCTATTCGTTCTCCACCGCGCGGAAAACGAAAGAGTGGAAGCTCGGGCGCTTCGATCAGCCACTTGCAGTGCGTCTACTCCTTTTTTTGATTATAATGCAGAGACTTTAGCTGCAGGGATTTTAGCTTTAGAGACATACACGCGGGTATGCTGCTTCCGAAATCTTGAGCGCTCGCCTTCGTAGATTAATGACTTCGTTCGTTGCTCAGCAATGTTTTCCGAAAACGAAACTGAAAGCATTATTGCTGACGGAATAGCGAAATAAGCGGCCTGCCTCGCAGTGTATAAAAGCTATAGTCTGTGTTTTTTAGACACGATAACCTCACGGAAAGCTTTGATTTACGTTTATTTCACGTGGTGAAACCACGTAGTGTCTGTTTGTTCCAGAAATACATCAATACACGCTTCCCCAATATGCTCTCGCCAATTACCACTTTTGTGACGTCCCGAACCGTGATACCTAACAGCGTGACGGGTGTTGTCCCCTCTTTTCACGTTTATAGAGTTTTCTGTCTTATACACCATTCTCGCATTGGTAGTTGCGAGAAAGGTGCATTTAAATTCTCATCACTGTAACCAATCGAAGTAGGCTAACTTTCTATCACCCTTTAGAGTCCCATTTTATGAGATTTTCGGTGTGGGTCGTTTGATCATCCTTCTGCTTGATTTTTTTTTCTTTCTAGGACAATAAATTGACGTGTAGATATTCCGTATGGTGCCCTGTACCTCCAGTTGGAACAGTGCATGCATTCGCACTTATGTTTAGCAAACATATCTCCTGTTATTGTCGGCTTAGTGTATTTTACAATCAATACACTCCTAGAAACAACAACTTATCGCCAACCCATAAAGGCCTGTCAGTTATCTCTGAGAACAAAATTAGGCCCAGTTCCGTAATAGCTATATTATTAGGATTTTTATCGTTTGTGTATTAGCATCACTATTACTATCAAAACACTTCCCACACTTCTCCACGGCGCTACAATAAATCGGACCCTGATTTCTTTACTGTTTTAGGTTATAGTTTAGAGTGTCAAATTCAAGTTTCTCGAAGGAGTTGTAGTGAAGTTATTTAACAATTATAGTCCGATCATTCTACAATACGACGCAACGTCTAAATTAAAAAAAAAGGTAAATGGTCTGTATCGGATTCCTCATTTCATAACTCCTGCTTGAGCGAAATTCTGATCAAGCAGCGGAGCCCAATCATAGCATCATATTTATGTCTCAGCGTCAATAACGAAGCTGATATTTGGGAATATAACGTGACTCTCTGCCGAAGAGGGGGCCTTGGTTACGACCGGCTTACGTTAAAACTTCGGTGATCGCGCAGCTTCAACTATACTTTCCAAATCTCACATGTCGGCCATCTTAGGTGCCCTCCATAAACATTTATTGGTGTCTGCAACCTTATTGTGAGAAATGTACAGCCATGTCTGGGTAATATGGGTGCCTCCGTTTTTCTGAAAAATCGGCCATAATGTGAGTCATCCATGATAACGAATCAACGTCAAAAACGCAAACATTCAGAAATATTTCTTTAAGAAAGCCTCGTTTCAGGAAGAATCATTTAAGGAAACATTAGGGAAAGCTTGGTCCATCTACGCTTAACGCCGGCCATTGCCTCCACCGAACTGACCGGAGAAGCCTTGCCCTTTATGCGCAGTGAATATTGGCACGAATGATTAGCGTCCTGTCATCTAGTCTGAGCTTCAGAACAAGGCTCTTTCCGGCGCATGCTGCACCGGGAAATCGTGTCGTCACTGCCCTAGAGTGATGTTCACTGATCTCGAATGTTCTCTATCTAACTCGATGGTACTGCTTTCCGAGATAAATGCACGCTTCTGCTTTGTATGCTTCGGCAAAATGTAACTTCCTAGTACGCACTGGGGCCTCGGGGGTCACCAGTTATCTTTTCTGTCGTTCTCTTGGTGGACCCGTGTCCATAATAACGAAACAAAAGTGCGTGTATTTACGCGTTTCGTCCCCAAAATAGCCATCCATAGTCCAGACTTCGGGTTTCCATATTAACGTGGCAGAATTGCATGGCAAGGAGCCGGTGGCCGAAAATTTCATCCATATTGCCCATATTAACGGGGTCCATATCAATGAGACATGACTGTATCAACTTTATAAAAACGGTAAATAAACGAACAACACCGTGTCAAAAACCTGGAGTCTTCCTCTTCAACGACTGAGGAACATCTAGTCCTGTATCTTACATATTGTCTTACAGCCTTACATCTTGAAGTAATAACCATTATTTGACTGAAGGTTTAGGGTTGGAATGTGAATTAAGCCTTCTTAGTTATGGTGGCTACTAGCCAGCGCTGTTTATAAGGCTCTAGTCCAGAAGCTTTGCTGCTCGACCTCTGCGAAATAATTAAAGCTAAACAGGTTTTAAATGCTACATATATGTGCATGGCCCCGCAAGGAAAAGGCACAACCTAACTTAAACGTGGATACAACGTGTGTATCAGTTTATCAAAAATTGCCCTCTCTTTCATGCAGCTCAGGAAAGTGCTCCTTGCTTACAGTAGTCATCTCGAACAAAATGCATGTCTTCGCTCCTCCGCCGATTGCCTGATGGCCCAGAAAGGAAAGCCCGCTCCCACTCCCCGACAGGACACTGCGTGACCTGCTTGCGCAACCGTTGCTGTTTTTTCCTCGATGGCTGGGGCGCACTTCGAGGAGAGGAAAACCTTGACCTTACGTAAGAAACAAGAACGGAAGCGGTGGTAGAGGGGAGGGAGGTACTGGAAAGAGGAACGCCGTTCTTCAAACTGAGCCGCTCGGTTCAACGCATCGGTTTTTGCTTCTTGGGCTTCATGCTCTGGTGTTTCCTCTGCGTAGTCGGCGTTGTGTACCAACCGGGACCATCATGCGCGTCGCGGCAGTTTCAAGCTGACGCATTTCGAAACCCGGTAAGTGCCCTGGTGTCCTGCCTGTCTGTAAGCAGTGTGGACTTTATTATCTTTTCGATGAAAACCCTTCGCGTGCAGGCGCAGGTTTCTTGGGAGTATCTGTGACTTGACACCTAACGTCTCGTCGCAGCCCCGGCATTGACAGCGTGCTTTTCTTTTTCACTTTTCAAGTTGTGGCCTTTAACACATTATCGCATTTTCGTTTGGCTTGGCCTCAAGCGCCTAAATGATGTTTAATCCTGCGGGTTTTGCATGAAGGGAAATCTTATACCTCGAGGTATTTCTTCGCATAATACATGGTCGCGAAACTCACTTCTACTTCACGAAAAAACTAGTTTCCCTATAAATTCTCGAAAATGAGCAATACCAGCCTTGACAGAGTGCCTGAGGCGATATAGTTTCGTAGTAAGTACATTAGAGAGGAAACTGCTGTTGGAAATCCATGTCGTCATGGAGGTTATGAGAAGACCACAGCTTCTGGATTGGGCTTGGCACGACAATTGAATTTTTCAACGGTTTTGGGGATTTGCTTTCTTCACAGGGCATTACCACGTCTATGAGCTACGAGGTAGCCGAGATCCTCCCTGTTCTGTGGTAGCCGTGAGCCATGGCAACTACGTGATCGGTGAAAGAGCAGAAAGTGCGTAATTGTACCTAGCATTGATCCTACAGCATTCGGTGGAACGTACGAGGGGGCAATATGACGCTGCGAAAGTTCTACGTGACGAAGAAAAACGAACCAAGCGTATGGCGACGAAGACAAGATACGACAGATACGGGTGCCTGTGTCCGTCCTACCTAGTCTTCGTACTTACCTTTTTAGCGCCATATTTTCGTTTTTCGTCAAGTATGAACAAACTCGCTCAGCAACAAGTTTTCATAAACTGTAGCTCACGGTCGGTGCACCGGTGCACCACGAAGGCGACATTTTCTTAGGCATGCTCAAAAACATTTCCAAGCTGTCCAAACCACTTATTAGTGCAAATAATTTTAACATTACCAAAATACGTCTCTAATAATTTTCCAGGTAATATTAACCTTTTTTTTTTACTACCTTCTCCGCCTTCAGATTAGTAGGCACAACCGTTCCGCCAAAAATACGCTTCACTTCCTTTTTCTTAGCTTTAAGACAGCCTGTTTTGTTTTCCCCTTATATGATACAACAGCATTATTTGTGTTTTTGTGGCACTGTGGTCGAGTATACAGCCACTAAAACGTCTGAATCCAAGCCAGTCACGAAAGAAAGGGGAGCCTACAGTATAATGGCGGCCCATGGATACACAGGCGGCACTGATATGAGCCGCATAGACGCAAGCACCACATTCCTCTCTCGTGCATATAGTAAGAAACTCTTTACCTGAGGGGACATATAGAAAAATCCTCTCGTTCCTAGTTTGTTTACTGTGATTGAGATTTGAGGCCTTCTTCCCTCATTTTTTGGAAAGCGTGTGCCTGCTAGCTTTTCGATGCCGGCCAGTTTCACGTCGAAGCGCCGGCTAAACGGGAGAGAGTAATAGAGATAGTGATCGCGATAAGTTTTATGGAGAGTAAAGACGAGGAAGATGTAGGAGTACAAAATACTAGTTCTCCACTGTTGATGAGAAATTTCGTTACAAAATGTTACTTCATAATCAACATTAACCTCTACTCGTCTACGCGAATATATTTAGATCCGTATTGTGAATAATTGCGAATTACTCGTATAACCAGCGAATATTAAAATTTTCAGGTGCACTATTATCAACCTTATCCTCATCTATTATCTTCCATATTCATAGATCACTTATCAATCGTACATCATTAATATTATATCTTTAGTGCCGCGTCGACGACTGCCCCGAAGGGCAAAAAAGAACCGACATGCACTCTGTTGGAAGAGTCAAGCCCAAGAAAGATTTATTCATACTAACGTCACATATATTTATTTATTATTTAAAAATACCTTACTGGTTCTTATTGCAGGGCATTGTTTAAGGGGGGTAACAAAGGGTGAGGGTCACGACAGAATTGTAAGGTCACATCAAACTTCAAATGAACAAAAAGCGGAACAACCCATAAAGTGTTATATGCCAGTAAAGAGAAAAAACGAAAACATACAAAAAAAGGCATTTGAACTAGCACAAGGTAACATTGGTTCCCACATACAGATATGCGCGATGCAACTTAGTAGAAAGCATCTTGTACACACATAGCCAAAAATTATCTTCGAGAGATCACAAAAAGCAAGTTGTTCTTGTTTCGAAAACTCAGTGTTGTGAAGGGCTATAGCAGAGATTATCTCGTCCGCATAACGACATTATACCGTGAAAAAATGCAGGCGGTCACAAAGTGTGAAGCTTTAAAAAGAAACAAAAGAAGATAAAGAAAAGAAGAACGCCTGCTGTGTTACCAAACGACACATGACCTTAATCTGTCATCCGGAAGAAATGGAGTAATAACAAATGAATATAATCACATTGGAGCGATAAGGGAGGTGGCACAAATAGTTGCAAAAAAACAGTCTAAATTTTTATGACTGAACGAAAGATAGGAGAAATTGTAAGAATTTTTCGGGGTCTGATTGAGATGCGATGTCATTCGGGAGGTCGTTCCACAAGCGGATAACGCGAGGAAGACCCGATGAGTTGAAGGCGTCAGTTGACCCCTGTAATACGCGTGTAACATAAGTTAGTATCCAGCCTACGAGATGTAACAGAATGTAAAACGAGATGTAACGGCAGGTGAATGACCCCCAGGGTTAGGACCCTGGTCCTCAATCACCGCAATGATATCCACCATCGTCAACTCTCGTAATGTGTAAACAAAACTCGTATAACTTTCCTTCGTTCTTTCATCGTCGAAAGCGTGCCAACAAGCTCGTTTGGCTTTGCCGTGCTTTCAGACACTGTGACTGACTATATTGCGCGTGATACACACAAAAACCAGAATGCGAAATTACCAAAAACCTGTTTACCGCACGCCACATGCACACTAGAGACATCGCTTTGTTTCATGTTGCCGTTTTCTTTACGTTTGTACTGCTCGTATGTTCTCCGTACTTTTTCGCGTGTCCGCCTCCTTTTCAAACAAAGCAGCCGACTACCCTTACCACAGTTATTCACAAATAAGAAATCGAGCTTGGCCAATAGGGAGTTAGCCACCAGGTCTATTCAATTGGTTGCGCTTGGACGTTGGCATGGACGCCTAGGACTTGTTGACGGATTATGTAGGGGCGGGGAAAACGATAGGGATAAGTATGCCGCCAGTTCCTGGGTCAGAGGCCTGGTGGCCAGTCTTCGGTCGCTGGGAGGCGTAGTGGTTGTCGTCGCTTTGGCAGCGCCGCAAAGTTGGTCAATCACGATAGGTGTTTCGGGGTTCAGGAGGAACATCAACAGCGCGCGCCCGAGCTAATACCGTATACAGTAGTCGCTTCAGGCGGCGGGCAGGACAAGGACTTGAGAGACATAGGCCATGGTCCTGGTTCTTACGTTGGTCAGACAACGGCACCCAGGAGTGCTGTAGCGAGTGCAGTTCCACAGTTATGCTGTACGTCAGTCATACTAAGGCAAGTTTAGGCTGTTTCAACGAGAAGTCAAAGTTGCCTGCAAATGGTCCCTTTTTGTGCTTTCTCATATTTTTATCAATTGGACGAAAGTCAAGGAGTACTCAAGAAGTGCAACCCGTTTTCCTCCAGCGTGCGCACTTTGCCACACAAAAAACTGCTAAACCGGTGCGGGTGACGCGCTGTGTCCGGCGGCTAGTGTTCCCCAACTTTGGGGTTTGGGTAGGGTACTTTCTAGTGTTTTTTTATTAGAACGCCTTTAAAAACAAGAACTACAGTAACATAAAAACAGTTCAGAAAAAACTTTTTGTTCTGCCATGAACAAAAAATTCAGAGCAATCGTGAAATTGAGCCGGGGCTCCATTCTCGCTGATTTTCGCAACCGCTATCTCCGTATCTGCATTATTAACAACTTTTAAGTGAAAAGGCGATGTCGCTCATATAGTTTTAAAAATATCTGTAAAATACCGGTTGTCTAAAAGACATATAAATATACGGAAAAAATATTCAGTGCTCTGTTTTGTAAATAAACATCGAAAGTTGAAAAATCAAAATAAGAACTACGACATCCATTTGTTTTTATTTTCGAAATTCTGGGAATGAAAGTCCTAAAAGGGGCCAACAGGACTGCCTGAAAACATGTTGCATTTTTTTTGTTCGCACCAAAATTAGATGCTATAGCGCTGACTTAGTGAAAAATCGGAAATAAAACGAAGTACTACCGTGGATACCTCGTTTACAAGGACGTTAATGAGCACCATTTCCTGGTTTGGCGGCAGAATACGAATATAGACTTTTTAGGTGCGGAGAACCTTAGGACTGCACAATGTCCGTCCGCATCCGTACGCATCGCATTTAAAATCGCAAAAACATCACAAAGGCACCGGCAGGATTCAAGCCAGTGTTGTGGTAGACCAGACAGAGTTAGTGTCAGTAGTTTACCCACTGGGCTACGACTGTGATTTAATACCCGAGAGTCAAACGGCTTACTCCCTCGCCTGTAACGGTGGTGAGTACCTTAGGACCTCCCAATGTCCGCCGGCGTCCATCCGCACGCACACCACTATCAAGCGAAAATCAAGCGAAATTCGATTTGAGCCGTGAGTGGCAGTTTCACTTATTTATTTATTTGAAGGGCTCACCAACAGCACAAGGCCTTCTCGGGTGATGCACCGCATACATAGGTACAAAGAATACGAACAGGCAACATACATAGATGCATGAATACAAGGAATACAAACAGTACAAATATGGGCAGCCTATAAATCAAAAATTGGTAAATGTGGAAGTGCAGATAGATATATACAAAAGTGTAGTGTTATCGAAGGAGACACAAACATTTTTGAACGGTAAGGGCTCGGAGGACGTGTCTGGAGTATGCGCAGGAGAACACGTACGAACATGGGCAAGGTAGCGCTGTATGTGAGGAAACACGAGAGCAGGGAGAGAAGTGCAGGAGCGACCTCTCCACAGCATGCGTATTCAAAATATCATACATTTCAGAGAGCGCAAAACAGTACCAAATCGCTGCAAAAAACGTCTATGGGAGATAGAAACAGACTGTTATAGGTGAGCTGGCACCGGCTGGCTGGTGCCAAACTCATTGATCTGTCAACATCAAAGCATCCATGCGGCCGTAGTGGTCTGCTTGGCACTCGCAGATGGACAGAGCTTACGAGGCAAGGGCAGTCGAACTTCGAGTGAATACAATTAAACAGGAAAGCCAGGTCGCGCCTGGAGCGCCTCGCTGATAGCTCACCTAAATTCAAGATCATCAGAAGCCCACCGTGCTCATATCGGCTCATAGGTGAGTGGCGAGAAAATACGGCTCTAGTAAAGCGCTTCTGAATCCTTTCTAGTCGAAGGGAGGACGAAGGGCTTCAACAATTCCAAATTGCACTAGCAAAGTCGAGGTTGGACAAAATGAGAGTAATCAAGGTGCAACTCACGGCTCAAATCAAATGACGGTAGGGGCGCTAATCGAGTGTTACTCGGGGCGCAACATGGATGTCATTTGGAGTCCCCACACTCCGCAACCTCGCCATCATCCACGGAGAGGAGATGCGGCCATTTATTTATCAACGCGCGCAGCAAGAAAAGCAGCGCAACTAGCTGAGCAAGTGTAACAGACACGCACCTCGAACGTGTGTGTTCATCCAAAATGATGGATGTTTTTAGGCAGGGTTGTTCGTCCTTTTGAGGGGTGTGATTTTCCCTAGTGAGAAGAAAGTGGCGACCACGGTTTTTTTTGTTTTGATTTTTGTCTTCACGCACTTTTACAAAAAGCAGAGCAGTCAATATTTATTGGGTATACGTAATATTTCTAGAAAAGCGATATTTTACAGATATTTTTAGATGTATCTGGCCGACATTGCCAATCACATGTTCAATTGATGAGGAGGTTTAACGCTATGACGGTACACAGGCAATGAAGTGCACCATAGTGGAGCAGTCCGAATTAATTTTCACTCTTGGGAATCTTTAACCTTTGCGGAAATCTCTAACAAACGGCCGTTTTCACTGTTCGCACCCAGCAGAACACTTATAAGCTTGTCAATAATGCAGATTGAGAGATAGAGGTCGTCAAACGCAGCGACAATCTTGCGTCTGGAGCAATTTTGCCATTTTTTCTACGTATATTGTTCATCGCAGAAGGCAAGGGTTTCATTTACACATTTTAGACACTACAATACGACTTTGCCGTGCGCAAGGCCCCAAATTTGAAAACAATTCAGCCGCCGGGAACCGCTTTTCGCCCGCGCAACCTTCGCAATTTTTTTTTTATGTGGCGATGTGCTCACTCCACAGGAAAATAGATTGCGCTGCTGCACTATTCCCTGGCTCGCCCATAACTCATAAATATATACAAAACAACAAGAAGTGTGCGCGTACACGCATGTTTGACATCCTGTTGAATCAGCAGGCTGCAGCTTCTCGGGACACTGGCGGCGGCCCGACGGCCGTGAAAGCGGTAGAACAGTGTTATTCTGTTTTTACTTGAGTGTGCACGTCGGCGCGTGTGCCCGTGGGGCCGTGCGAGAGGGGGACGTGTGAGCTTGCGTTTCTCGTTACTCTAACGGCTGCTCTTGTACGCATTCTCGCGTGCTTGTGATGGGATACCAGGTACTCGGTTGCATCATGCTGAGTGTACCAACACCGCATGTTCCATGCCTTCTTTATATTTTTGAAGCTGTCACGTAATATCCGTGTTTTCTAAATTTAAAGTCAAATACCACTGATAGAAACTTGCGCGGGAGATTATATTGTCGGAGCCAAGTACCACCGAGTTTTCCGTGTCCGCTGCTGCAGCAATAACTCGGGCACACCGCGGATTTTCTCCTTTTCCAATGAAAAAGTCATGTGTGATAGCTGTATAAAATGAGTTCGGAAAAAAGTGGAGTCACGAACGCTTCACTTCGCCCGTGTGTCCTCTTTTTTGCGCAAATATTTTATTTAGTTTCGGAGGATCAACATGCCCAGGATGCTACCCTTGTTAAGTTAAATCTTAAACATCTCACAATTACTCCCCCACCACCCCCCACTAAATAACCAAGCCAGAGCTATGGGACCCGGCTCAGGGCTGCCCTGCCGTAACTACGCAAGAAATCCCGAAAGAGAATTCAAAGTCCGTGAGAAGCTGCGGCTGCTCGTCGCCCGTCCGGCCTAACAGGGTCCTGTATAAATTAAAACAAAAAATTCCCTCTCCTATCTCCTTTTCCAACGTACAGGCACTCAGCAGGTACCATGAAACAGCAAACCATACGTCCTGTGAACTTCTAACAAAACAAAGCACCAGCACTACCCTACAGAGTTTTCTCTGGCCACGCTACGCAAAATAGGACACATTAAATGACCCACTGAGGGGGGAGCGGGGGTGACCGGGCCGTTCTTCTACAAAAAGTTTGAAGTGCGATTCCGGCGTGTGGAAGCATGGGGACCATGTGAAAGGGTCAATGTGGCCCCTCTTTTCTCGCCATTAAGCATAACGCTGACGGCCACTACGGGGGATCAGATGCTTTATGAGGAAAAGAGAGCTCGACAGGGAGAATATATAGCGATGCAGTCATCGAGCCAAGTACAATGGAGCCAACACCCCGTCTATGCTCCTATCCGCCACAACGACAGGTTCACTGTCGCGCTGTCCCCCGCCTCACTACGGCAGTAACGATCAATGTTCAGCTGTACCTGTTGAACGAAATGGAGCTGGTGGTGTAGCTAATGCCTGCGTGCCTTTGGCTGATCTCTGTTGTAGCGATGCGTCCGTGACGGCGACGACGTAGGCCGGTTGGGTTGGGATGAAAACGTACACATGTTCAACTTGCTGAATTTGGCAGATATGTACGAAGTAGATTTCTGAGATCGCTGGTCGCCCTGTACGTTAGTGCACAGCATGCGCGCTGAACGCCGAAACAGAAAGACTGCTCCCCTCCACTTCCCCTCTGTTTTCAAACTCCAAAAATGGCAAAACATTCAATTTCATTCTCTTCCGTCCAATCTTGTAACGTTGCAAACGACGCTGGCCAGGCCTATTTCCGGAAGTAGACATAACGAGTCCCGTCAGTGCGTCCTGGCGACAGGGGCCCGATCTTTGCTGCCGCCACGCGCATTCCGCGAAAAATGTGCCGCGGCTACTAATAAAATTGAGTTGCCGGGCATTAGTAATTTTAAGCTAGTCACTACGGGCAAGCGCGCCCTTTTCTCCGACTTTCTCCTCGACATTCCTCAGCCCATGGCAACAGCCGCAGCCGTACATAAAACGGCTATTTGCCTGTTCTCGTCGTTGACAATAAACAAATAAAGTGGACAAAATATACACAAGGCACTGTTACTTGTGCTAATGGCGTCCTCCAGGTTTCGTCCTGTTATTTTGAAATTATTACGCCCTCAGGTCTTAATATTTTTTGTTTATTTTTTTTGCTTAATTTACTTGCCTCTAAGCAATCTGCAACAAAACTGTCCAAAATAAATTGTGGCCATGGGAATGGCCGCATCTATATTGAACACATGCTGAGTGTCATGTGTAGTATTTCAACCTGATTGGTTGAATGAAGGACCGCTTTCACTTGTATGTAGATGTCTAACAGTTTTTTTGGACTGTTATGGTCGCCATTATCTCGTAAGTACGCAGACGTTTAAGCACGGAGTTGGAGAATGCTGACAATTACCCATATATCATATCAGGAACTTACGAGTAGACACTAATACATTCTTTTTTTAAGTTACAAATCATTTTATTGAAAAAGCATTAGCAGGACAAACGTGCTAAAAATACCACTGTCGTTCTCCGGTGTGGTAGAGTCCGTCCGTGAAAAACAAAAAAAATATCGTGTGGAGGAAGCTTACACTAACGTGTATGACTTCAAAGTAGCGAAGCTGTACCGAACCGTCACGACCATCACTAAGATTTAAGTGCACGATTGCAACCGACAAACTTCTTCGCGGCCGCACCGACCATTACTCCGTATTTGAAGCTGTGTGAGCTTGCCTCAATTTTTTAGTAATGGTAATCATTGGACATCACCTTGGAGGGGCGTATGCTATGTGTCTTTCTCGTTCTGAGCAAGTGTATCAAGGATTACGCTGATCTCTGGATTCGTTCTCTTTCCAAGAAACGATTGCCACGATTACGGTGAACGGTGAAGTCCTTTTTGCTTTGGCCCATCTAGGCCAATGTCTCTATGTGGCTATGCTTGGCCCGAGAAACTGCGCCTGGGACTCTAGCGCTCAACGCGAGGGGCGCACACATAAGCGTTCGGCATTTTCTTGGTTTTGTTAACTGCCGGGTGGTCATTGCCGAGCTCTCACGTGCTAGCGCTCGAGAATTTTTTGGTATTTTTAACTGCGGACAGCAACAATTACGATTCGCATCACAGGGTCGCTTCTTGAAAACACTTTCTGTTACAATTTTTCCGAAGGTGCGCATTTCAACTAACATCTTTAAAGAAAATGGGGCGTTTTTTTGGAGATGAGCCAGATCCACCTATCGCGAATTCGAGAAACAAGCGAAACTTGGTTACCAGACCTAAAGTCAGCGCCGCCAAAGCTAATATATGATATATTTACATGTCAGCTAGATAAAGGTTATCTCCCAAGCATTTAAAAATTAAGCCGTAAAGGGGGGTAAAATTGTGGTGATAAGTGGGGATTTGGTTCGTATTGAATTGAAACACTCAATTCGATGCGACATTGTTACAAAAACTTTATTTAAATTGACTTTCCAGCATGGCGCGATTGAGTTTTGGTGGAAAAGTCATAAAAAATATGCAACAGGGCTTCAAGAACAGTAGAACAGGACATGGAGAATAGGTGAGTCGTCTTGGCACCATTAGCAACTCTTTTCGGATGCTCCCTAGGATAATTTTCTTGGGCACGTCTGAAGGCACTCACGAAGTAAGCCAGTCCTTTATTGCTTTGCAATGATGATGATGATGATCATGATGATGATGGGAACACCCTCAAAGCTTCTGGAACGTGCCAACAAGGGATATTGGCCTGGGGTAAATCAATTGCTGAAATTTGCGAGGACCTAAAATTCATTTCATTACCGGAAAGAGCGAGACCGAAAATGAAACTGTTTAGATTAAAGCTTGAATTACTCACTAATTCTTAACCTTCAACAATTCAAGCGACCTGAAGCTGAACGAAAAGCTTGATCATTATTATATAACTGTCCTTTTTTGCATACCCAAAATTTATTGCGCCAATAGACAATATAAGTGGAACCGATGAAGTCAACCCCAAGCGCTCTATTGTGTCGTTCAAAAGTAGCTGTTTATCTGCCTAGAAGCGAGACAGGCTAGAAAAAAAGGTTCAATTGTTTCCAAACGCTTCACAAGAAGCCTGCTCATATCTTTTTCTTCACCTTACTAAAGCGGTTCGGACCCTCAGAACTTAAGTTAGTGAGAAACTCTATGCCTCAGAAGGAGGGTTGGAGGCGGGAAATTTGCCAGGGCTTGTAAGCGGTGCCTATTTAGTTAAGTTCTAAAATGGTAAATGTCGCAATAAAAAAACATAAGCAGAGTTACTCCGTAGGGACGGGTGAGATGAAAGAAAATCATTGTTTCACATCTCACTAATATTTCGTTCACTCCTTCTTCCGTGCCCTTCGTCGCAGGAACTTTTCGCGCAGATCTTTCGCCGACATCCTATTTCCCGTCTGAATTCGTAGTAAGCAAGCTCCGAACAGCCAAAAAAGACTTTCAAAAACACTCACGGAAGTGTTTGGACCTTAAGCCAAAAGCAAGTTCCCGTTTGGCAATTGGATTTGGATCATTTTCATCCGTGAAACAGCACGATGTGGCTCATTTTCGATATGAACTACGATCTACGCACATGTTGTCACGGGGTTATCTCAAATATTTCTTAGCCACCCCTTTTTCGGAGGAAATGTGCCACGTTGTTTGTTCTTGTCACTGCCGTTTTATCCGATTCAGTTTTACTTTCTTGATCTGGCTCATTTCGGAAAAAAAAACGAATCAAATATTTGTTTGAAAAGACAACAGACCACTATAGAGTCGTTGCGGGAATCTAACCATAGCCCCCACTTTAGCAGCCGAGTACGTTACGTGAGCGTTAAATTAGCACGTTATCTGCGGCATAAAAAGTGGGCCTAGTGCGTGCGGCGCTCCGGTCATATTGGGTTTCAGGTGCAAGTGCCGGCCGGCGAGTGTGACCGGACGTGACAAAAAACTTACCATCCCTTCGTAAATAAAACTCCGACAATCGGGAAATTTTCCAGACATCAAACTGCGTCAAAAGTGCGTCGAAAACTTCGTTAAAAGTGCGCGCAGCAGTCTTCGCAGGAAGTAGTTCAAATGGATCTTCAAATCATCAAAGACCCAAATCGCTAACGAAGAATTAGCCCATGCAACAAACACCTTTTGCACATTAAGTAAGCGCGTCTATGAGACAGATCCAAATGCACAGCGATACGTGGTTTTTGAGGTAAGGCTGCAGTTTTTACCCTTCTTTTATGACGATTGCGTCTATTGTCTTATCTAGAACCGTTCCCTTTTCGCAGTTTTGAAGTAACCGTTTTGACACAATGGACGCCCGGTTTGATGCACGCGCTGTGGGCGCAGATATCTTACCAGAGATTTTCGGTCGACTAACTGGTCTTTGAGGAAATGCCTTAGATTTTTGACAGGATGCCATTGGTCACACTAAGAAACATTTTGCTTAGAAAAAACACCTGCACCCCACCCACAGCAAGAGCTGATTCAAGCTCAGTATTACTACCTGTAAATGAGACCGGACCATCTCTACTTTTCATTATGGTTTGAGCGAGCGTTTGGAAATATGTGATGAATCCTACAGCATTTAGTTTACTGGAACTAGTGAAAAGATTTCGTATTTTCGCGCCGAAGCGGTCTTAAGCGTCTCTCTAGCTGATTTGTAAACGGCGTTGTACGCTGAACAAAAAATAGTGTAAAAGTTCCTTTCAGTCCTTACTAAATCACAAACACTGCTACCCTTTGAGGCATTGCTCCACCCCTGCTCATGCCGTTGGGCATAATTTTCGGTCCGCCTGATTACAATTTCGCCGCCCTAGCCAACTTTTCAGGCATAAACTAATCCGGTCTTTCTTTCTTTGTTTTAGGCTGAACTGATTCGCAGCCGCGGTTACGTAGCCGAGGAGCACGAGACAATCACACAGGACGGCTACATCCTCAGCCTTCAGCGCATTCCCTTCGGAAGGCAGGCCCCGCTCTTCACTCCTTTCGTCCGCAAGCCTCCAGTGCTGCTGGTGCATGGACTGCTATCTTCGGCCGTAGAGTGGGTCATCAATGAGTCCCACCAAAGCCTAGGCAAGTGTAATGCAAATAAACTCCTAAATTAGCAACAGCCGGTTCTAGGATGGTGGAAACAATCAGCAGAACAGTGCATATGTTTACGGTACCCCAATTTTATCTTTCAAACTTCTGTGGGCAATGTCCAGAATGGTGCCATTTTTCCCATCTTTGAGGCGACAAAAGTTTGACGCTGTGTGGACAAGCTGTGAAAACGTACCGCATCTTGAAGATGCCTTATTAATCGGTCAATACAATTCGCTCTTCTTTTCACAGTCGAAATTCAGGTTCAGCTACATGATACCCCTATTAATGTACGCGAACCGGCCGTGAGCTTCGTTATTTGCAAAATTTCTTAACACACGGCATACCTACACAAATACTTCAACGGTAATGCAGGTGCTTTTTGGTGCACTAAGAAATTTCGCAATGCTATTAAATCTTAATTGTTATGTAGTCATATAAGCGATTGACTTGGGATTTTTTCTTGGAATGGTGATGTGTGGCCAGCGCCCCCGCCCCCATGGGAGTGCCGCTTAGAAGTAATTGTTGAATCCTCAAAAGAATGAAAATAAGTAGAAAGGCAGGTAAAAGGCCCGCAAGTTGTACAACAGAGAAACGTTAGATTGATAAATCCGTAGAGATAAAGAAGGCTAAAAGTAAGGTAGACGACAAAACAATAATATTGAAAACCCGACCCTCTTCCCGACAACAATGCCTACACATTTCGAAAGCCGCAAACATCGTTCACCAGGGGTATACATTGATACAAGGCCCAAACAATTGTCGATATCCCGTTCTCTATACGCACATTGAAGGCGATAGTTAAGTGGTATTTTTAAACACCATCTCCCTTAAAACATCGCATTTACATGTTTTTCTTCGCTTTTCTTTTTTGTCTTTTTTAGCAAAGATTACTACGACCTGCTTCTTTTCTGCTGCCTCGTGCTCAAGTATCTTTCTTCCGTTTTGTTGTATGGTTTAGGAAGCAAATTACTTCAGGGGGCAGAGGGAAACACGCACCGGCTCTGCGTCCCTTGAATCAGAGTCTTCCGTATAATGTGGATAGCTTTTAAATGCAGAGCATTTCAGTAACTCACGATGTCACCCGCGTTGTCCCGTCGTAGTCCACACCGTCGTTGTCCGCCCCCCTCCCCCTACACTATATATTAAAGCCATTCAAGAAAAACGACCAGCAACGCTAGGCGCAGTGTATTGTGTACACGAAAAAGACAGGTTTTTTTTATTGGGCGATTCAGCATACTTCCTCGCTTTTTGTTTGAATAAAACTCCGAAGAACTACTGTTTTATTCTAGGGGAAAACATGGGTGGGTGCGTCACCTTCCGGCACCGTAGGCATCTTACCGGCTTTGTAACACACCAGCTGAAACCGCTCAAAAACAGTCATGTCTCATCAGCCCATAACACGTGCACGTCCAAGCCCTCCCTACCCCCCGCAGGTTGTGCCCTTCAACGATAAGCGCGTAAAGCCTGCCGACCTCTGCAAGCCCCACCATTGAAATGCACGCATAGATATAACAAGGGGAGATAGACGCCGCACGTCGCAAGCATTACACACAACTCCGTAATGCGGCTGAAGCAGTGGAGAGGAGTAAAAAGTGGGGCTGTATCCATACTCACTCCGTAGATGGCCCTGCCCCACTGGCCAACTACTATGACGAAAAGCCAGTTTCCAAAGACAAAGCTTACACAAATCCCCTAACGTCAGCTTCATCTGCGAAAACAAATTAATTGCTTGAAAGTATCTTGCATGGCCAGTCGAAGTCGTTGTAAGGCCAGTAAAAAAATTCTAATTTAAATATATTTTACATTCTCTTAGTAAAAGTACCCGAGTCTTTGTCCCACACTCGAAGTTTTCTTTGCACACCGGCGCGAGAACGGAAAACCAGGCATATACAAAGTCGTTGTTAAAGTACGATTCTGTTACCATGGCACAGGAGCCCGGACCTTGACCGTATGAGCCACCTACTGTACCACTAAGCTATCATGGGACGCTGGAAGCTTTGGACCAATTTGTTCTTGCTGCTTACTTCTTTGTGGACATACCCAATTAGAAATTATCCAGAAATCGACACCATAGTGGAGCTAAAGTTGCCTCTTCGCAACAACCTTGAAATGGAAACGTAAAGGCTATAAACAGTTTCTGTGGCACAACATATGAGCCCGGGATAACTGGGCGGCACGTGAGTGAAAAAGTTAATGAAGCCGTGTGTAAGAGGAGCGCAATGAACGCGAAGCGGCGCCAACGCAGGCCCAAAGCACTCCGTGCCCAATACTACCGTCACCGAAGCAGACGTCAACAGCGCCATCTCTCGTCCCCGCCGCGGATCCTCCCACGGCGAAGTGCGAGGAGGTGCCGCCACTCGTCGGCACCCCAACAAAGAAAGAACTGAAACTAAAGCGTGGCAAACTGTTTGCATGGCGACGCAGTGAAACATCCCCCTCGCGAGGGGCACGATCAAATGCAGAGCATTTGCGTGGGCGCACGACGTTAAGTAGTTTGCGTTACGTTAATGTTGTTGCACTTGTTGCAACTGCTGACGAGAGAGCGCTCGTCAGCAGTAATTTGAATGAGTCAACGATATAAGGCGCGTTCGTAGCGTCCCATTATGTGTCGGCTTTGTGGCGCAGTGGGTAGAACACCACGTACATTGCGTTCCGCCCGCAGGGTCGAGGGATCGAAACCAGACGCCGGATAGTATTTTCTTTTATATAGTGTAGGGGGAGGGGTGCGGACAACAACGGTGCGGACTACGACGGGACAACGCGGGTGACATCGTGAGTTACTGAAATGCTCTGCATTTAAAAGAAAATACTATCCGGCGCCTGGTTTCGATCCCTCGACCCTGCGGGCGGAACGAAATGTACATGGTGCTCTACCCACTGCGCCACAAAGCCGACACAGAATGGGACGCTACGAACGCGCCGTATATGGTTGACTCATTCAGATTACTGCTGACGAGCGCTCTCTCGTCAGCAGTTGCCACAAGTGCCACAACATTAACGTAACGCAAACTACTTAACGTCGTGCGCCCCCGGAAATGCTCTGCATTTGATCGTGCCCCTCGCGAGGGGGATGTTTCACTGCGTCGCCTTGCGAGCAGTTTGCCATGCTTTAGTTTCAGTTCTTTCTTTGCTTGGGTGCCGACGAGCGGCGCCACCTCCTCGCACTTCGCCGCGGGAGTATCCGCGGCGGGGGCGAGAGATGGCGCTGTTGACGTCTGCTTCGGTGACGGTAGTATTGGGCACGGAGTGCTTTGGGCCTGCGTTGGCGCCGCTTCGCGTTCATTGCGCTCCTCTTACACACGGCTTCATTAACTTTTTCACTCACGTGCCGCCCAGTTATCCCGGGCTCATATGTTGTGCCACAGAAACTGTTTATAGCCTTTACGTTTCCATTTCAAGGTTGTTGCGAAGAGGCAACTTTAGCTCCACTATGGTGTCGATTTCTGGATAATTTCTAATTGGGTATGTCCACAAAGAAGTAAGCAGCAAGAACAAATTGGTCCAAAGCTTCCAGCGTCCCATGATAGCTTAGTGGTACAGTAGGTGGCTCATACGGTCAAGGTCCGGGCTCCTGTGCCATGTGAACAGAATCGTACTTTAAAAACGACCCTGTATATGCCTGGTTTTCCTCCCTCGCGCTGGTGTGCAAAGAAAACTTCGAGTGTGGGACAAAGGCTCGGGTACTTTTACTCAGAGAATGTAAAATATATTTAAATTAGAATTTTTTACTGGCCTTACAATGACTTCGACTGGCCATACAAGAGTCTTCCCAGCAATGAATTTGTTTTCGCAGATAAAGCTGACGTTAGAGGATTTTTGTAAGCTTTGTCGATGGAAACTGGCTTTTCGTCATAGTAGTTGGCCAGTGGGGCAGGGCCATCTACGGTGTGAGTGTGGATACAGCCCCACTTTTTACTCCTCTCCACTGCTTCAACCTCGTTACGGAGTCGTGTGTAATGCTCACGACGCGCGGCGTCTGTCACCCCTTGTTATATCTATGCGTGCATTTTAATGGTGGGGCTTGCACACGCCGGCAGGCTTTACGCGCTTATCGTTGGAGGGCACAACCTGCTGGGGGGTAGGGAGGGTTTGAACGTGCACGTGTTATGGGCCGATGAGACAAGACTGGTTTTGAGCGGTTTCAGCTGGTTTGTTACAACGCCAGTAAGATGCCTACGTTGCCGGAAGGTGACGCATCCACCCATGTTTTCCCCTAAAATAAAACAGTAGTTCTTAGGAGTTTTATTCAAACAAAAAGCGAGGAAGTATGCTGAATCGCCAAATAAAAAACCCTGTTTTTTTCGTGTACACAATACACTGCGCCTAGCGTTGCTGGTCATTTTTCTTGAATGGCTTTATTTACATTTTGTGGAGGCCCACATTTTCTTGACAGAACAACGAGGACATTTTGCACATTGGGGCACCTAAGCTTTTCGTCTTACAAAAAAAGCCTGCGATATGATGCACCGAAGCGGTCAGTTTGTCAGGCAAGGAAGCGAAGGAAAAGTGCTAGGGGTTTAGTTAACTCTCAATTGAAAAATATAGAACGGGCCGTTAACTCTCTCATTCGAGTCACGACCAGAAAAGACGATTTAGTATTCAAAAAATACAAACTATTATTGAATAACGAAAATTTGGTGCTATTTTCAGGAATTATTACAAGAAAAAAATTGGCCGCGTATCTGCTCCTTTAGTTGCAAATGCCGTCAAAAGACGATAGTCTTTATCGGCTTTTGCGAAGTAAATGCCTCCCTTCGCTTTCCCGCTCACCTCTCATGTTGTTCCTCTTGCGTCGCGCTCCTCCCAAGGTAAAGACGCCAAAGGTTTGCTTAAATCATTTTAAATTTCCCGCATTCCACTGATCCAAACCGGGTGTCTCGATGCGAACGCTGCTGTACGGCGAAGACGAGCGTTAATCGAGACGCCCTATTTCAACGTTTATAGAGCCGCGTTTCCCTTCTCCACGTGCGTTTCAAGCAGAACGCGGAACCTTTCTAGTGGAACCTTGCGCAACTGTTGCCGGTTGATTTGTTAAAATGGCGCCAGAAGCTATAGTGGCGCGGGCTACAGCAGTCGACGGCGGAGTGAATTTTTTTTCTTCAGTTTATGAAGTTTTTTTTTTTTTTTGGCAAAAGTCAAGCATGTTTGATTTCTTATAAAGGAACACTGCAAATATCACTTCTGTATTGATTTGTTTTCACATATTTGCGTAATGTCTTGTTCTTTTTCAACAATGTTGACATGTATGAACATTACACGGGACATAGACGGGTAGATTTAGCTGTGACTATATAAGACTATTGCGTAGGCATTGTTTTGCTTTGGCCGGGTGGCTGAATCGAGTCACAGACGGAAAGACGGACACCCAGACAGACAGACATACAGACACACCAAAATTTCTGGGTTTAAGTAGCCCTAGAAAGACTATCGTCTTTAAATACATATTACAGGGCTATACTAAAACGTAGTTATTTTAGTAACGGCCCCTGAGAATTCGAATTACGAAATCGATAACGATAGCCCAAACTACTATTCCCGGTCATGACGCTTGGCGGCTGCTTTGGTCGGCGGCCGTAAATAGTGCTAACATGATACCGTGATTTCATACCGCCGTCTCCGGGAAGTGCGGGAGATTCGTAAGTGCTTAATTAAGCGTTTTATTGATATTTAGAATATGTGTGGACGTTTTCACAAAAAGTGGCAACCTTGTTATTGGGATAAGGCAACGATTAATGCACCAAATTTGTATTACTAGCTGTTTACGTCACATCTAAACGTGTTACACTTCATCGTTTATTAGTCGTGTGGTGCGGAAACTTGGGCAAGTTGGTACTGGCAGAACTGGGACATATTATCTAGCGCATACTTCCTAGTGAGAACCGAGCAGCAGTGCAATCAGGTGCGGGAACTGGACATTTGGCGAATCATTGCCGCCATGGCAAATGTGTTCCTGAGTTTGTTACCACAATAGTCCTGCGCAGCTTCCGTGCGCAGCTGACAGAAGTTTTTCAGGCATACAAAGTCAACAACTCGTCCGAGAGATGTATAAGCACCAAATCACTGGCATTATTAACGAGACAAGCATTGCGCCTATTGATGTAATGTTTGCTGAAGACTGGTTTTCGGTGGCCCGTCGTTTTCATGATTTAATGTTTCGTACTTTCAGTCGACGTCTAGCTTTCGCGCCGTCCGTGCTCTTAAGCTCCCGTCTTTGTTACGTTAGAAAATATGTCCAAGTTATCGTAGAGTGGGTTACGAGAGAGAGAGGGAGTAAAAATTTTATTTGTCGAGCAGACGCTGAAGAATGGGCCTCGCCCCGTGGAAGGCATCCCTATTCCGGGATGCCTTCACTTCGGCTGGCTGTCCTTGCTCGGGTCAGCAGGCTGAGCTGGGTATCCGGGTGTGGGCTGGCCAGGGAAGCCATCCACTGCTCGAGCACACGCTATTAGAGGGTAAAAAGGACAAAACCGTACACGCCTTACCATTCCACGTGAAATGTCAAGCTCACGAGGTCAGAGTAAGTGGTCATGGGCGCGCCCATCACGCGATACGGATAGCGTCACTGCGTGGCTCCACGGTCCACACGTTCAAAGTGCACTCGTTGACACACGGACGACCCGCCTCCATTTATGAAATAGGGCTGTTCAAAAGAGGTTGATTTGTCTCACAGAACAATGGGAAGACAACTATACGTTGAATTCTGGTCATGTGCGCAGGCATGCCCTACACGCCGTCAGCCTTAAAAGGATTCAGCGGGGACGTGTGAAAATGTCATTCTAATAATAGGCCTGGAAAAAAGTACCAATCGGGATGAATAAAAACATTTTTATTGCTCTCAAAGGCATTATTGCTTTTAGCTTTTGCAAGGAAGGGGTGAAAGGAAAAGCGGCGTGACATCCCAGTGGAACAAGGCATCGTGCACTGCGATGCAAACTATTATTTATACTTACTTGATTCTCGCGACAACTAAACTGATACTGCGGCATTAGGGGAATACAGTCTTATATAACACGTGCGTAATAACATGTGAGCGATGCCAAGGTGTTGTAGATATGTACAATTTTATTAAAACTTTGTTTTATAAATGTTTTCTTTAGTATTCTTCCAGGTTACTGAAACAAAAGACGGGAGCGTAGCTTCACGTTACCACGTGGAAGTGCAAATAATTTCAACAGCCGTGCAGTGCTGGACAAACCGAACCACAACTGTGATATCAAAAGTGCACGAAAAAAATATTAAGGCTTTTTGTATCAATAATAAATTCTCGAAAACCTCTTTCGCACAAAATGCTTCGCCCTAATATTGTCTTGCGGAAATAATCGAACTAGTATGTCAGGGGTGCATCTTATTAAGTTTTGCATTCCCAAGTTGCTGTGTTTTATTCGTAGAAGCCTCTACAATGGCGAAACTAAAGGTGGCGCTGCCGCGTTAAAATTTACAGTGCCTACAGAAACCTCGTATAAGAAGGCGTGTAGTGAAATCAACTAGGCGAGATGCTCCGAAGTGCGCTGGTAAAGCTTACAAAGTTTACATGTACTATCGGCGGCTGCCTAGTAGCAGGCGAGAAAAGGCGCCGAAAACTGTTGCAATAACCTCGTTTCGCAAGGGTCCATGAATGGGCATCTGGCTCGTATATGTCAAGGCAGTGTATTGCTCATTCAGTCACGTGTCCTCGATTGTTGCGCCACGTACCTATAAATACTTGACGTGTTTACGAATTGAGCGAAATTAATTACAGCTTAGCTTATTTTCCTACGCTTGAAACAGCCGATAACACTTCGCTTTTTGATTTTACGCCTCAATGTTTAAATGTACCAGAATGCATTTTTCGAGGGTTCGTTACGATTTCCGAAAATTTAATTTGTTATTGCGGTGTATAATTTGTTTTCACACGACGTTATGTTGTAGTTTATAAATTTGATTCCTTGTCTTCTGAAATGTACGGGCTGTTTCCGGGAAGATTTGAGGCAAATTTTAAAAATAGGCTTTCGCAGATAAATATTTTTTTTTGCACGAAGTGATCAGGGACCATTGCGCACGCCATAAAACAAGTTCCAATTTCTATTTAGGGCGAGAATCGGCTTGTACTTCTTAATTACTTTTCAATTACTGCCGGTAAACGTGTGATTGTAATGTGGAAATTGCTGCGAATCGCCATTCAAACGAATGTCCAGAATTAGATTTGCGAAAATTTATTTGCCCGACGATCTATGGGCTCAGTACTTCAGTCGCCCGGGCACGCGCAACTGCAGATCGGCTGATTCATAGCGCGGAAAAGCCAAGCCCCCGGGTGAACGTCACTCAGAGCTATACACGTCACACGCACGCCGGGCTACCTTTTTTTTGAGACAAGGTAAAGCAATTGCCGAGCTATAGGCGCGAACGAGCGAGTGTCTCCGCTCCAGCCCGGCCGTGATAAACCGCGACGTACCTGTGATTTGTACAGCTCTGATTGATGCCAACACTGGGTGTGGTTTTCCGGCTCTTTGCAGCCGCCGAGGTCCAGATGTGCGCATACGAAAGACTGAAGTACGTGGCCCATAGGTCGGCAGTCAGTTTCATTCTCGCAAATGTAACGATGGATGTTAATTTGTCTTATGATCATATACAATTACCACTTTACAATTACCCCCAAAACTGAAATGATTCAAATGTTATTTAAAAGTATTTGTTAATTTTTATCATAAAAGCAAATTGTAATTTGTTTTATTGCACTCGCTGGGGAACCTGATCCCTTCACGGCAGAAATTATACTTACCACCAAAAGCCTTGTGTTTAAAATTAATTAAAATTTTTCTTCAAACACCCTGTATCCATCTCTAAGCTTTCCGACGTAAATGCCGTTCAGAGTTAGTGCTGTTCTTGTGTGCTCTCTTTGTCAGCATGGTCTTCGAGTGTGTCCCCTGTTGTGATCACCAGAGGCAGGCTGTGTGTTTGTTGTCCCTTGAGTTTCCGTATTCGTGTTCATATTTTTCTTGTGTCTGTGGAGTTAATTGATGTTATGGATAAGCGCAAACTATCTCGTTTTGCTTCAGGGCGCATTCGTTTTCGCAACGCCTTTGTCCTTTTGAACAATAAAAGGTTATCCGATGTGGGGTACCGACGGCGGGTACCCTCCGCCTTTTTCTGGGCCTCTCACGCCCGCCTACAGTTCTCACTCCACAACGACCTCCTCTGGTTGTGCGGGGCACCAGAGGCGTGGGGAATGGTATTTTCGGTGGCGTCGAGGATGTGCGCCGTGATAGTTTGGTACCTGCTTAGACGCGTAGGTGTGTTACAAACGTGTAGTGTATTTACGAGGTCTCTGTAAATGTATTCAAGATAGCTCTTGCTTTATCGAACCTATTAAGAGAAGGTTAACTGCTTGGGCCTTCACCTATAGATGTTTGTAGAGTGGGCAAATGGTCACTAACATACACATCCATGCCCACACCGGACTCAAGACAAGGAAACAGAACTGCGGAACCAATAGCGAAGTCAGGATATGAGTATGTGTTGTCTGCTATATTATGGTATGTAAGCGGTTTCTTGTTGAAAAGGCATGCTCCAAGGGAAATTACAAGCTTCTTTATCAGGCGACCTCGGGAATCCGTGCGAGAAGAGCCCCAAAGAGAATTGTGCGCATTCAGGTCGCCTGTGAGGATGAATGGTTCTGGCAGCTGGTCAACCAGCGCCTCAAAATATGAGCTTGAACGTAGATGTTCAGGAGATTGTAAAGGAAGCATACCCATATTAAACAATAGATATTATTGTGCCAACTTCTACAGCCTCCACGGCGGTGTTTGATGCGATAGGGTGGCTTGGCAAGGAATTTCGGGCGATTATGATCACCCCATTCGATGAGTGCGTGTTGCAATCCCTGTCCTTTCTGAACATTATATAACCAATCAGGAAATTTGTGTGTGTTAAATTTAGATGTGCTGCTGGAAGGCACATCACACTTGGTTCATTGGAATGCAATATTTCGTAGACATCATCAAGATTTTTAAGGATGCATTTGCAGTTCCATTAGATTATACGTTACCTTCCCATTAAAGACATTTAAGAGCTACTGGAGAGATTGTGTGCGTGCGTGTGCGCGGGTCTGTGCGTGTGTGTGTGTGCGCGCGTTTGCGTGTGTGCTCATGTTTTGTGTGTGTGAGTGTTCGTGCGCTATTTGTGTGGGGGGAGGGGCGTGCATGTGTGTGTGCGTGCGTGTATGCGCGCGTGCGCGTGCATGCGTGTGTGTGTCTGTGTGTGCGTGCGTGCGTGCGAGCGTGCGTGTATGCGTACGTTTGTGCCTGCGCGCGTGGGCGTGTGCGCATGCCTGTGCATGTGCTTGTGCATGTGCGTGCGCCTGCGTGCGTGCCTGGGTGTGTGTGTGTGCATGCATGCGCGTGTCTCTGTCTGTATGTGCGTGTGTGCACGTGTGCGCGTGCGCGCGTGCGTGCGTGTGTGCGTGGGGGGAGCGTGTGTGTGCGTGTGTGCGTGTGGGCGTGACCATGTGAGCACCTCTGCACGGGCGTGCGAGCATGTGCGTGTTCGTGCGGGTGTGCGTGTGTGCGTGCGTACGTGCCACTGTGTATGTGTGTGTTTGTGCGTGTGTGCGTGTTGGTGTGTGCATGTGCGTGTCTGTGCGTGTGTTCGTGTGTGCGGGTGTGCACGTGTGCGCGTGCTTGCGTGTGTGTGTGTATGCGCGTGTGTGTGAGCGTTTGCGTGCGCGCATGTGCGCGTGTGTGCATGTGAGGACGTATGCGTGTGTGCGCCTGTGTGCGTGATCGCGTGCGTGTGTGCGTGCGTGCGTGTGTCTGCGTGTCTGTGTTCATGCGTGCGTGCGTGCGAGCGTGTGTGTGTATGTGTACGTTTGTGGTTGCGCGCGTGTGCGTGTGCTTGTGCGTGTGCGTGCGCATGCGCGTGCGCGTGCGTGTGTATGTGTGTGTGTGCATCCGCGTGTCAATGTGTGTGTCCGTGTCTGTGTGTGTGCGTGTGGACGCGTCTGCGCGTACTTGCGTGTGTGTGTGTTTGCGTGTTCGCGTGATCGCTTGCGTGCGTGTGTCCGTGCGTGTGTGCGTGCGTGCGTGCGTGCGTTGCGTGCGTGCGAGTGCGTATGCGTGCATGCGTGTCTGCGTGTGCATGTGCGTGTCTGTGCGTGTGTGCGCGTGTGCTATTGCGTGCGTGCGTGCGTGTGTGTGTGTGTGCGCGCGCAGCTGTGTGTGCGTGCGCGCGTGTGCGCCTACGTGCGTGAGCGCGTGTGTGCGTGAGTGCGTGCGTGCGTGCCTGCAGGCGTGTGCCCGTGCGTGTGTGTGTGTGTGTGTTTGTGTGCTCGTGTGCGCATTCTCTGTGTGTGTGCGTGTGTGCGCGTGTGCGCGTGCGTGTGCGTGCGCACCCCTGAGAGAGAGAGAGAGAGAACAAAACTTTATTTTGTACATTCTGGGTAACTGAGGTGTGATTACCGGCAGCTGCATCTTTCCGGTGACCTCGGCCGCTCGTTCTGTTAGAATCTTCTGAACCTGCAGGTCTGAGCTGTCCAGCGCCTCCGTCCTGTGCTCTCCAGTGGGCATTAAGTGAAAAGATCTTTGGGGTAGCTCCACATAAGATGAGTGATGGTGTCGTGCGCACCACATGCAGGGCAGTTGGGTGAGGGGTACACAGAAGAATAAAGTAAATTCAACCTGGCGGGACATGGTAGTGTATTCGTATGCATGAGTCGCCAGAGTCGCTCCTCGGGATTAATCAGTTCAGGGTGAGCACGCGGGTATCGACGGCGGTTAAGGCGGTAACGCGCAGTGACATCATGGAAGTTCAATAGGCTGTCGCGAGCCGACTGGGCTCTATGGAAGTTGACAAGACTAGGTCCTGCTCGGATGGTAAGCTCTCAAGCCGCTGTGTTGACCACGCCTGAGGCCCCCGGGGGAGATAAAGTCCGACTCACGGCACTAAGTCCCAGCCGAAACCAGACGCCACTCCACCGGCCGGCGAGCTGCGTCGGCGAACTTCTTTCGCGCTTCTGGAATGTAATGTTTTCCGTGACCTTAACATTGTTGATTTGCTTTTCTTGTTTGAATTTCTCACATTTCCGTGAGTATGCAGCGTGGGGACCCTGAAAGTTTGCACAGGGGAAATTCTTGGTGTTACAGTTTTCGGATGGGTGGTTGTGCTGGGCGCATTTTGGACAGGTATGTCTGCCGCGGCAGGAGTTTGTGCCGTGCCCGAACCGTTGGCACTTGGAACAGCGCCGTGGGTTCTGCATATAAGGGTGGGCTGGACATTGGATAAAACCTACGTTGACGAATTCGGGGAGGGTCGACCTGTCTAACGTTAACTTGAGGTGCTTTCTGGGTAGTCGTATGGTTATACGCCTGACTCCTAGTTACGCTCTGACCAGGAAGGTTCTCCAGCAGGTCAGATTCTGTTTCATTCAGTGGGTCCTATTCAGAAGATCACGCCCTGGGAGCTGTTTAGGCGCCAGTGGGGTCTGACTCGGATGGCCAGATTGGCGAGGAGGGTTTGTGCCAAACGTTTATCAGCCTGATCATGGCTACTGACCCCAACAAGGATTTTACCGGTTCTTTGTTTTCTGACTTCATATAATTTGCCGGTGACATCTGCAAGAAATATGAAGACGATAAATACTGACTTTAAAAAAGACAGTTCGACTGGTCAACTTATTATATCACTAAGAAGCGAAAGTAGTTGTTCGGTTTCGGGAAACTCAAGTTGGGAAGCGGCCCCTTTTCTGGGGCCGATCCTGTTTGGGGTGGTGTTTAGAAACTACCATATGATATAGCACAAAGAAGGGGACGGAATACTTTCTTCTGCAGCATTACCCTAATAGCGTAAGAGGTCCCGGAGCTCCCGGCCTGGTAAACAGACAGGTAGCCCATCCACCGGAGCTTGACCACGGCTCCGACGGCCACCGTTTGTGGTTTCTTGCCCTTCACTTATAAACACATCGCCATGGTTGGTTCCAGCTTATGTTTGGTGGCTGGGAGTCCGCCGTGTCACCAAGATTACTCAAGGTGCCACGTGCGGGGACAAGGAATATTTTGCTTTTTGACAGTATTTTGTGATACGTCTGACACAAATGTAAGTTTATCTGCGCAAAATAGGGAAATTACGTAAACAATGGTTTTAGTGTAGCTTGCATGCATTGTATCAAGTACGGCACTCGAATATTTAAGGTTGAGAATTGTTGAATGTACTTCGCTGGGAGCGACAGGTAAAAAAAAGGAGCACTCTGGCACATGTCGCGAATTGTCTAAAGTACGCCCGTCTGATTAGGTTGGTGGGGCCGAAAAAAAAGATGCTGAAAGGTTTTTTTTAAGGGTGAGTATGCGTGTTGCGGTCGGGATTTATTCCTACTCTCAGGTGTCTGCCCAGTGTTGCTGTGCATAAATTTTTTTAAGAAGCGCAATTTGTTTCAAATTTAGCTGCAACACGGAAAATTTGTTTGTTGTAGTACTCTCTTTTGGCATTTCTTAATATTGGCGTAAGTACAGTGCAGTATATTTTGTATTGTAGGTTTAGTGTGCTTTTGACTGGCTCCTTTTTAGTTTTTTGATGAAAGTTATCTTATTTTCGTAGAGCTTCATTTCGTATAATAGGCTACGCGTTTACGACTTGGGCTTCGAAATCGAAGGCCAATTCAGAAGTGGTAGGTGATGTCAAATGCACTCCATTCGAAGGAGTGCATTTGTGAAAGCATGATAAATAAAATGTCTGATTCAGTCTCAGGACACCGGTAGCGCACTTAATTGCCACTATAGCTTTGGCTCGTTGATCCTCATAGTCAAACAATCAGGACACCGGTTAGGTAAATAAACAAAGCTTCGAAACCATAGCTATCGAAGCAATCGCTGTAATGGGTATGGTGGCAGGTTCCGTTAAATAAAAAGGTTAATGTTGACGTCGTCAACTTTATTTAAAGTTTTGCCTTCGTGGAAGAGGAAATGCAATAATAATAAAGTTCCAGACAAAAGTTATGAAACGCAGAATTAGGGAAGCGATAAATGCTACCGATGGTAACAATTCTAATGGCAAAAGACGAATCGGAATCAGTAACTTCAATCCACAACGATTCGTAGTCAACTACCCCATGGCGTAAATAACTTCACGATGGGAGTACATTAAAATATATTAAGAAAACAGTGCACGTACTTATCACCATAGCTTGCCCTGGGTCTTGAGACGTAGATGCTTTAAAATAATGTTTTGTTAAAGAAATGAGAGCATGAAATTCCTCATAATGTTTTATAAGGCTGAGGAAGCTGAAGTGGATAACACATTATAGGAAATGGAGAGCAATGATTGTATGTCATGGTTTATGTATGTCATTATTTCATGTGTTCGTGAAAGATAACATGGTCAGGCTCCTCCTTTATGCGGATTGACAAGCTGCCTTCAGATTGTCTGGCCGTAATCTGACAGTCCACACCCCACCGAAATTTTCATTCTTTTACAGCGCAGCTGTGGGTGTCTCATTGGGCGAAAAATTCTGCGTCGTAAAGACAAAACCCAGGCAGGACCAAGCATTGCTCGCACAGGACGCCTAGCGCATGCGTCAGCCTAATCAAGCGTGCAGCATAGAACAGTGTTCGCGTAAAAAACACAAATAAGCATTCAAACAACATGATGGATGCATGGTGCCGGTGAACAAAGGGAACCCCCCGTCTCGCCCCCCTTTTGTTCTGATGATGGTTAGGTTTGCCGCTGGTCTCGCAAGGGGAGACCTGCGGCAACATAGCCTTATATATATAAATATATATATATCCACCACTTTTTTTCTGTCTTTCAAAATTCTTCAAAAGTTTCAATGACCTACTGCATTCTCCTCTTTGCTTTCCGAAGCAATATTTACTGGTAACCATTATTTCTATCTTACTCAAGGAGCCAGTTATGTCCCATTCTGATTCGCTACATACATAGCGAGGGCCTCTGTTCTGGCAGTATTGGTGCCACAGGTAGCTTAAGGAGGCCACCGATGGCGACCACACTCGAAATGTCGTACATGCTCTTGTCACGGTCAGGGGATTAAAAATATTTCCCCTTCACACAGAGTGGTCTGAGTGGCACTGGCTACCACCCTCAAGCGCAAAAAACAAATACCTTAACATAAATACCCGAGAAAGTGGAGGGCAAAAAGCCCCGCCCGTCTCGTAGTGGTCATCGCACCAGACGGGTATTCTGGATGTCGTGGGTTTGGAACCCACCCGGCGCGGCGAGCATTTTTTCTCCACTTTCTCTCATTCAAAATTTTTTATCTGTTTCAATTACCTACCGCATTCTTCCCTTTGCATTCCGAAGCAATATTGACTCCCAATTCCAACCATTATTTTTCTCTCTCTCTCTCTCTGCTGATATATATATATACATATAAGTTCGTAGCCCCCCTATCGCGTGACACCATATACTAGGTCGGCATTTACCTGCAGCAAGGTCGTACGACACCCCGGTCATACGACGCTTACTCGCGCACCCTTGAATGTCGTATTATTAGGGTTTTACTATATATATATATATATACACACACACACACATATATATATATATATATATATATATATATATATATATATATATATATATATATATATATATATATATATATATATATATATATATATATATATATTAACAGTTCCCTCAATGCAACAGAACCTTTCCGAACGGAACCCAGCCACCCTCTGTCTGCACGACCTTATCTGCAGTGCTATGAGGTATGCCAAATGTAATTCCAGCTCAGTTACCCAAGAATGTTACCGACATTTTTAGAGCCGAAGGCCCGGTGCTCGGTTTCCGGCGACGGCATCTACTTTTCTGTTGCGTGTGAACAGCGAAAGCACCAGTGTGTCGAGATTTCGCGGCACGTTAAACATCCCAAGGAAGTTCTAACTGTTACGGAGCCGTCCACTAAGACGTGCCTCGTAGCCTGTGTTGCTTCGGCGCGTTAAACCCGACAATCTATTGCAATTTTTCATATCTGTTGGCAAGAAAAAGACAAACCGATTTGGCTGGGGTCAATCTTCGGGTATCATACAGCCAATGGGCCTATGGTGTAAGCCGGCAATACCACTGATGTAGTCGCGTAGAGGTTTGTTACCAGATTCTTCTAAACTCCGCAGTGAGCAAACTATTGTTCTAATATTTGTATATTGCATTTTTTAGTTAAGAGGTATCTAAAAAACGATATTTACTATCAGTGTACTCTAGGCCAGTTTTTTTTTATCTTACTGATGCTATGTGCGCGGTGGAAGCGGACACGCGCATCGGGAAGCGCAGACATCGTCACAAAATTGCTGTGCAACTCAATATTATGTTACTTAGACCTTAACACTATTTCTTTGGCTTTGTTAAATTCCGAATGCCGTTACGCTCGCGCGTTCAGTTCTGGGAGAAAAAGCTTTGGTTACATCACTGAAGCCGCAAATAGGCGGGCAGGAGGGCTGGGAAACCGTACTCAATAGTGGTCCACACTTGTTCGTACTGTTGTGCACAAGGATGCCGCTGCGTTTTGCATTGGGCAAAATACAAAGGAATCTGGCCAGGAACCGAAATGGCGCCGTAATCAGCCGACTACACGCGTCATTCTCCTGAACCACATATCGACGTAGCATAGTTTGTTATGTTTCACCGAAAAAAAATATTACTGGTGATTCTTCTTATTTACTGTGCTGCTTGTTCTCCAATAGGCTTGTGCAGAATGTTCCTCAGCTGTGCACTGTTCACAAATATTAGTCGAAATTTACAGTTAGCCAGAAAACAATGACCAAGATGGGAAGCTTCAAAAAATGGAGAGCCGTCACAGCATAAAACAGGATAATTGATTGTTCAATATGACTGAAAGGACACAAGGGGTGGAGATGTCTACACGTAACCAATTTGATAAATTTCAGTGTATGAAACCCACAGGTCTCTTACGTAAACTAGTTTTTGTATTTTTAATAGCCGGTATTGGACGCTTGTTTTTTCAGGCTATCTTCTTGCGGACGCAGGTTACGACGTTTGGTTGGGAAACTGCCGCGGAACTCCATATTCCAGACATGTGCGGTATCACGATGGCGAGGCCCAGTATTGGGACTACCGGTAGGTACATAAACTCAGCTGCTGCTTTGCTTACAGAGTATTGCGCTGTCATAGCGATGATGTAAAGGCATTTTAGAGTCAACAAATATCAAACATAGCGTAATAGTAGAGATGTGTGAGGTGACGTGGACGTTGCTCGGGTGTCTCATTGCTGCAAGCTGGGGATCATGAGAATGCCTTTTCATTTCATTAGATTTTTTTTCATAATTTAATATCTCTACGCTGACACAATACACAATTCAATTTTATTTCATTTACAATTAGGCAGTCTCTCATCTATTTTTGTCTCTTTATGCGCACTTTTAAAGAACTTCCAATAAAATAACTTTCAGTTGCTTTGAACGCTTTGTAGCAATGTAGCTCTTAACTATAATTACTCGTTTTACTCGGGCATAATAATCATACTCTGTTACTAAATTACAAAACGTAGCATACTTTAATTAACAAGGTGTCAAACGCTTACGTATGTTCCGAATCGCCTGGCATAAATAAAACAAATTGGAAGACCATACCGCCCTATGAAGGCGGATGAACAGCACAGCTGTAAAGGTTTCGTATCATAGCGGGGACGGCCACAACGGCTGTGTTGTCGTGTGATATATACATAGGGCTGTTCGTGTTCTGGCTCTATTTTTAAATTGGAGTAAAATTGGAGAAAATTGGAGTAAAAGTCAATGGCCATGTTTTGAGCGGATATTCGGGGAGAAATCCAGCTTTTCAAAAAACATAATTCCGAAATTTCGTATTTTTTGGGATAAATGTAGGCTTGGGTTAAGTATTATATTCAGTTAATTTTTTCAGAGGTATCATAAGCATCGTACATTAGTGTTGAAATTGCTCTTTGTTTAAAGATGTTAATCTGGGAGGGAACAGGGTTTTTTTTGCATATGCTCTCTGAAATTGGGCGTTTGTTGGGAACGCAAATCAGTAATGATCAAATTAAAGAGCATTGCTAACTTCCAAACAATGAAACAGTTTATTCTCGAAAAGCTGGTCGTCAGTTCTTTACAAATCCTTGTTTTCATTAATTATCATATGTATCCGCAATATGTCGGTCTCAATTCGAGACAATGTCCGAATGTTCAGTGTATATCAGTTGGAAGAACGTTCTTGTGACATCACATCTTCCATTAGCTAGGCACAACAATATCAGAACACCATTTGACAGCCTGGGGTAGAGAACCGTATAGTTACACCAATACTCAACAAGTTTGAAAGCTGTATTTATGGGGCTTGCTTTTAGCAAGTAGACTTGTTCAGAACGGCGAACCTTTAGCGCCCGATTGGGCAGATCACAGCATTCAAAAGGCCCATTCCGGGGATAAGTCCGGTTTAGCCCGAATCTCTTGAAATATTTTTGTGGTGCATTATGGGGTAAATTCGCGTTGAACCCAAAAACGACCAACCTTTATATACACACTAATCAGCATAACTGCAACTGTAGAATAACTTGATTTATTGTACATTCTAAAGTTTTTCACGCTTAGCAAGCGTGAGTCTCGATGATTTTTTGCACGCTTGTTGCAAGCGTTATGTGATTTCACGCTGAGAAATCACGCTTTCTAATCGTCACTCGCGGGATGTCACACTTGCAAAGCGTGAGTACGAGATATTTTTTGCACGCTTGTTTGAGGCGTGGTGAATTATCACGCTAAGCGCTCACGCTTGCCATCAGTAACTGGCGACATTCTTAACGCTTAGTGAAAGTGAAAAACAAAGGATTGCTCTTATTCGATGCGGCCTTCTCCAGCTGTATATAAGTCGCCTCTCTGGCCATCAGACACCGATTTGAAGGACAGCTGAAAGAAGACAATAGTTGCTGTGCCGCAGTTATGGTCTGGGTAGCTTGGAGCACCAACCAAGCTCATAAATACGGCAAAACAAACATGAGGCTATTTAAGCTTTCTTTTTAAATGATTTCTGGCGGTCATAGAGGCGTCTTATACATAGCTGCAGAATGCCGCATCGGATAAGAACAATCCGCTTTTTCAGCTTCACTAAGCATTAGGGAAGTCGCCAGTCACGAATTCACAAGCCTCACGCTTCAATTGCGGCGTAAATTGTTCGTTTTACACGGCCTCAAAACTTAGTAGTGTTAGCAGAATAAGGGAGTTTAGTATTGCTCCTAAATGTCTGTTGTGATAAACCCAAGCGTTGTGAAGGCAGTACAAAAAAAAAACGTCGCAAAGCTTCTTGCACAAGTGCACCTAGCGAGTCCCATACAATTAAGCTTTTGATGTGCATTCTTTCGGACCCCACACCCATACGTTTTAAAAGAAAATTAGACGAAGAAGTCTGGTGAGGATTACTCCGAAAGTTGAAATTTTGAATCAAAGTCGGGGACCAACTCAGCACAAAAATTTTAAAAGAATTCAAATTTGAGCTAAACTTTTTATTCCCATAAGCTTACAAGCATGCTTCCGAACAAAAAAATCCAAGAAATAAAGACAGAAACTGCAAACAAGATTCCAGATGAACTTTTGATGCCGCTTTAAAGCAGCACGTAAACATTGGTATTAACTAAACTCAGAAGTGGAGTTTTATCAACAGATCGCGTAGCACTTTTAGCGGCCATATAATTTCGTGGATGCTATCACGTGTAACTACTATACGAATGAATCTTGCCAACTGCCGGAAAGGAGGCGGATACGTAACGTCATCTATCTAATACCCACACCAATGCAGCACCAAGGCTTTTTCCAGTTGCGTGTCCAGTTGCAACTTCACAATTTCTTTGGGTTCTGCCACATACCAGCTGCTTCACGTCGCCTCACACAGTGCACCGGCCTACGACGTCCACGGGTGTAACCTGGCGAAGCTAAAAAGCGGCTTCAATATAATACTTACAGACTGATGTGTTCGCACTCTCATAGAACACGCGAATTTCTGCCGCGATGTGCAGCACATGACGCGCACATTTTTATTCTGGCCCTGTAGCGGCTGTTCTGTAGCATGGGGCACGATTTTCAACGCTTCGTAATGTGCGCGCCGATTGTGTGAATTTGCGGTAAACCATACTTTTCGTCGGTTTCGAAGTGCTGTGCGAAGAATGAAGAGAGCAGCCACTCATTCAATGGTGGTGTGCCGCCTCCTTGCTCGAGAACGACCACCGACGCGAACCGCAAGCGCGGCCGCGACATTAACTGTCCACAAGCCAAAGATACCGATCGCATGACACCAAGACTGGCGGAAATCGGACACCGAATGAGAGAAGCGACTCACAGGCACGACACAAAAAAACGCAATCCTTCCTTTTTTCTTCTCATCCTTCCCGGCCGACCACGCGACCCGTGTCAAACAGAAGCTATATCTATACAACTGAGCATGACACTAACAAATGCTAAGTTCTAAGACAATAGGAAGGTCTACAAAGTACGGTATAATCGTCGTCGTTCCAAACATAGATCGAAATATAAACGTGAAAAAACATTAGGAAAAAATTACGCCCACCTCCCCTCGCGGGAACTCTGGTGTGATGCGACGCTGAGGGGGGTTCAAGCGCAAGCGGAAAGCAACCGTCGACCGGAAGGCCGCCGAAGAGCGGCACACCGGTTATATGCACAGTGAGCCCGAAGGAGAGGAGACCGCGGAGAGAGAGAGTACTGCACATGCGATGATGATGACGATGATGATGATTGCTATTGGTCTCCCCTTTGACGCGGGGTGATGACATGTCATCTTACCAAAAAGTACTAATATAATTATGTTTTACACTCTTGGTTTAATACTAGCGCTGCTTAGGGCAGGCACTAAATCTTATTGGGCCCGAAATACTTTTTTTCCCTGTTACAGGTGGTAACTGTCCTAGGCAATATTCCCCTCTCTGCTTTTTGTCCACCAGCATTCTAATCTTTTTTTCGTCACTCGACAGCCTCGTAGTCAACTTCCTCTGTGATACCCTTAAATCCTAGGGCTTCTGGAAGCCCAATATTCCCTTCTTGTAGATTTGAATGGATACCCTCACATTCTAACACTATGTGCCGCATAGTTTCTGTTTCTTTTCAGCAGACCACGCATACCCCATAATTTTGTGAATACTTCCCCACAAAACTCTTAGTTCGCAGGCAAGCTGCTCCAGCCTTAAAAAGCAAAGCACTGTCCTGGGAATTATCGTAGAAATTTTCCTTTTTGATGTTCAATTTCTCAGCCCTGTACATCTTAACGACGTTTTAGCTACCATTTTTTTCCTCCATTTATTCGTTTCAATCTGCCTTGCCTCTTTTGTGGTTACCTTGGCTGTTTTTGATTCTCCACTGTTCTTTCCGTATTTCATCGTTAGCCTTCTAGTCTTTCTTAACCACTGTGTGTCCACGCTTTTCAAGTGTAGGTACCTAAAAACCTTAGCTGCCCACATTCGTTGATCCATTGCCCTCAACCTCATCTCAAAGCATATATTACTCTGAGCTTCTCTAACTTCAAACGACGCCCAGCCCATATCTCCCTGAACTGCTTCGTTAGTTGTTTTTCCATGCGCGCCTAAGGCCAAACGTCCTACCGTTCTCTGGTTTACTTCAAGGCCTGATAGAACGTCTGATTTTAAGCAGAGTACAGCATTCGCAAACGTGAGGCCTGGAACCATTACTCCTTTCCACATTCCTCTTACTACTTCATATTCGTTATACCCCCACAGAGCTCTCTGCTTCATTATAGCTGCGTTTCGCTTTCCCTTAACCTTAAGTTGCTCCTCGTGAGTACTTAAGTAGTTATCCCCTTCGTTTATCCACACTCCCAAATATTTATATTCCTTCACTCTAGGTAATTCGCCTTGCTGGATAGACACTACATCAGTGGTAGTGTCATTGAAAACAATTATTCCTGATTGTTCTGCACTGAAATCTAACCCGAGGTCGGTGGCTTCCTGGCCGCTAATATTTATTAGCCGCTGCATTTCGGTATGGTTATCAGCTAAAAGAACATGTCATCTGCGTATAACATTCCCGGAATATGCTGTTGTACCATTTCGCCTTGCCGCATATGGGTTAAGCTAAAGACTACTTGACTTTCTTCCAATTTCTTTTCTAACCCTGCCATGTAAAGCATGAACAGTATTGGGCTCAAAGGGCATCCCTGTTTTAGTCCCCGATGAATGTTGACCTGGTGGGTGCATTTCTGTCCTTCCAAAGTAAGGTGCACTCTATTGTCTTTATAGATTGCTACAAGGAACTGTACTAACTCATCATCTAATCCCTGGAGTTTCAGCGTTCTTCACAGCCGTTCTCTGTTTACGTTGTCATATGCCCCTTTAATGTCCAAAAACGTAATCCTAAGTGGTCGATTCTGTGCTTTCGCAATTTCAATGCAGTGCGTTATCACGAACAAATTGTCATCCAGTCGCCAGTCTTGGCTAAATCCATTCTGCAGTTCCCCAAGTATTTCATATTCTTCCATCCATGCTTGAATTTCTGATTTTATCGCCTGCATTACGAATCTATACACCACTGACGTTACTGTGAGTGGTATGTATGAATCAATACTGGCTTTGTCTCCTCTCCCTTTATATATTAAATTCATCCTGCTTCCTAAGCAGTCCTCTGGTATCTGTTTGGTTTCTATCACCTTATCTATGGCCCTCATAAACGATTCCTTACTTTTAGGTCCAAGCAGGTTTATCAGTTGCATTGGTATTTCGTCCGGGCCCACTGCTGTCTGGGCGGAAACCTTTTGCTGTGCTTTTTTCCAATCAAGGTTGCTCAAACTTATTTTCTTTCCGCAGTCTTCTGTGGCGCTGATGTTATCGGTGCTGGTTTCCCTACCACTATTGTCCTAAACTTCTCACTAATCACTCGATGAATATGTGCAAAAGCGTGCTCTCCTTCTAAATGTTCCCCATTTTCATCAATCAGGAATTTTTGATGGTTATCGTTTTTTGAGCTTAGTGATTTTACATGGTTCCAAACCTTCTTCGATGCGCTTTTGTCGTCCTTCCGTATTTCTGCCATCCATTCTTCGCTTTTCTGCTTGATCTTTGCTTGCACCATTTTCTGCACTTCTAGTTTTTTCCCACGGTAGATATCCCATTTCTCCTTCAATACCTAAGGTTCCATACCAGTTCTTTTTGCTTCTCTATGTTCTCTCGACACCTTTCTGCGCTGGACAATAGCCTCTTTTATTTCCTTATTCCACCAGCTTCTCGGCTTTCTCTCCCCTTTCCATCGGTTTCGTTGCTTTGCTTCATTTATCTTACCCTTTATGAACGCAAACATTTCGTCGTACTCCCAATTTTTGCCTGGGTATTTACTGATTTCATCTTCCAATCTATCAGCGATGATCTTTAACTGCTCATTATTCAAATTAGTTCCTCTTATTGTACCTATTTCTACATTTGTCCGGGTTGCGCCTCCAAAAGTGCAAGCTAAACCGCTTGTGGTCACATCCTATGCTGTCTGTTCCATTTTCATCTATCCTCAGTTCCCGCAGCCTTCCGTATACTGTCTCAGACACTAAACTGTAGTCTATGCTGGACTGTCTGTTACCGCTTTCCCACGTTATTTGTCCGTCACACTTGCTTTCCGTGTTTACTATTACAAGCCGGTTTTCCTGACATCGATCTATCACTAGAGAACCGTTGTGGTCTGTGTATCCATCCAAATCTTCTATATGGGCATTAATATCCACAACTGTGATTATTTCACCCCAATCTTTAAACTCGTTTATACCTCTTCTCAAACTGTTTACCATTTCCTCATTTTCCTCCCTAGCACTACTTCCGGTCCACAGATACACTACTCCTAGCCATGTATTTTTCCCCTCTGTGGTGCCTCTAACCCATACATGCTCTTTACAGCTTTCATGCACTCTCTGCCATTCGGTCCCTTGTTTAATGAGCATGCCAACACCTCCCCCTTTCTTCATTCCTGTGGTCCTGTTGCAACCTTCCCAGACATAATTGTCTATGATAGGTGGGGCTTCTAGGTCCCGGAGGTGAGTCTAGGCTAAAGCGTACACGTCTATTCCTTCCCGTTCAAGTTGCTTTTGATTTTCCACCTTTTTATCTGGCTTTCTGCCTCCCTGCATATTTATGTAGCTGATTAAATATTTATTTCATTTGTTTTTCCCTTTCCGCTTACGGGGTCTGTTTTTGTCTTTCACAAAATTGTTTGTCCATTGTTTCCACCTAAATTGCTTCCGTCAACGCTCCCAGGTACGTCTCTAGGTTCTCCGTTTAGCTTTAGGCCTGGCTGTCTCCCAGCGGGAGGTGTGCATGTGTCCCTTGCTTCCCCTTTGTCTCCTAGTTTGCCTTCCTTAGCTGCGCGGGGCCCCTTAAAAAAGCTACTGATCTCCCACCTAAGCGCCACCCCACCTTGTTTCCTAGCATGGGGCTGAAGTGAATCCCGTCCCACTGAAAAGCTTGCCTATGTCCGATGCTGCCCGCTACCCTGTTCACGTCTATCACTTCAAGCCCAAGTTCCCTGGGCACCTCACGACCTCACGATCGCGCAGCACCGCGCGCAGCGCCGCCAACCGGTGGAGTGAGAGCGCGCTGGGCCGCACACCCGCAGATGTTGAGAGAGAGTCTTCGCTCTCATCTGGGCACGCGCCGGCGCCAGTGCATCTGCCGCGGCTATGACGCAACACAATCCACTTTAATCCAATCCAATCCAAATTCAATCCAATCTAATCCAAGCCAAGCCAAGCCCAGCCCAGCCCAGCCAAGCCAATCGAATCCAATCCAATGCCCCTCGTGAGAGAGTGTTCGCTATCGGAGAGGAGAGGGGGACAGCAGAGGAGAGGGCGGACGCCGACGACGACGGACGCACGCAGGAAGGACAGGGCCGCGGACAAAAGATGCTCTCAGCGTCGCATCTAATGATCTGCTTACCTGGATGTTCCAAGCAACCGCGCATGACAGCTAACTGGCCAGTGTAAGAACGCCATCCGGCAGGAAAAGTGGAGTGTGGAACGACGCCGCTTCGCGCGAGAATTCCCCGTAGTCAACACTCGGTGTTCTCGCACCTACCGCGCGGCGCACTGCGCGGGCCACTCGGTGTCAAATTACTTGTCACGTTGTTCCTTTTTGGCCGCTTTTTACCCCAAGAAAGCGCGCACTCCGCACAGTACAAATGCAGGCGGACACTGCGCACAAAGCGCCTGCTTCGCCCGATGCGTGCAAGGGCTCTAACTCCGTTTTCTCGCCAAATCGCTGAAGCGAGCGCCACCTTTCAATCATTTCGCATGCAAATACAAAGAAAAGAAGCGCAAGTCGCAACAACATACAGCAGCGCGCTCCACGGCTCCATTCTGGATGTGTATCAGGGTATAATATGCGTGATTGGCGAGGTAGGATCGCTGGTGCCAGAATTTTCTTGGCGTGATTTTTGCGGTTTACACGCATGAAATATTGCATCACGCGTAAAAGAAAGCGAATGTATGTTTTCCCGACCCGCTTCACGCTTATGTGGAAGAAAACGACGTGTATTTTGAGTCACGTGGTGCTCATAACGAAATTTACGGCGCCATAGAGTGGGTTTCACGCTTACTATGTGTGAAAAATTTTAGTGTAGGCTTTAACGCGTCGGCGCAACGCAGGCTATGAGGTGCGCCGTAGTGGAGGGCTCCCGATTAGTTTTGACCACGTTTTGAACACCTGGGGATCTTTAACGCGCGCCGAAATCTCGTACACACGGGCGTTTTTGCTTTTCGCCTCCATCAGAAAAGCGGCGGCCGCCGCCGGGAATCGTACGCACGTCCTCGTGCTTGGCAGCCCAACGACTTAACCACTGAGTCACCGCGGCGGGCTACAACTGCAGATACGTTATCGGATGAAGTTTATGGGCGCACGTGCGACGCTGGATGGGCGAAGGGCCACGATCCCTGTAGTTACACGCTGGCCCGGTCTGAAGCGGTCTGAAATTACACATTTAGGGATCCAGTAGTGGGATTTTGGAATTCGTTTTTGTCAAGAAAAAATTCCGTATTTGAACGCGGTTAGCCAAAGTTTGCTTAAAGTAGCTTGCTTTCCCAGCCAAAAGCACGCCGTGAGGGTGCACCAAACTCTACGGTAAGAGAAACTCCCGGTGCTGTTTGGGTCAGCTGGCACTGTAGATGAGAATAGGCAGTGAATGTAGACATCATGGCGCCCACTTTCACCATTTCCTAATGGCTCTGGCCCATTCGCCTTCTTCCTCCTAGTCTTACCAACCTGACTCTTTGGCGTGAACGAGCGGGTACACTCTGTAACTGCGCAAGATTACTGTGTGCTAGGTAGATAACCAGGCGTGCTAGAAAAGGCGTTTTATGTGTTTTTGCTTTTAGTAATCTAGCTTTCGCTCCGAAACGTCTCTTGGGTTGCTTTGCGTACCGATGGCTGTGTTTTGCGGTTGTCCTATTACGCGCTTTTTAGGAATAAATACTTATACATTGTCTAGCTTTTCTTTCTTAACTGCGCGGTCACCGGTATTTTCACTTCAGTTTTGCGGAACGAATATCCAGCAAACGAACTGTGGGCCGAGAACACTTTTCTGCGTATGCCACATGCAATAAATAAAAACATGAAAGGAACCATCAACCTTCAATTCATAAAATGCGTTCAGCACGGCGGAACGTAAGCTAAACTATTATCCTAGAAAAAAGCACCTACTAAGAAATAATAACGCTTCATAGTAATAACCAATAACACACTGCGCATGGCTTTCTTTCCGTCACTGAAAATCAGTCGACTTGGGTTATTTACACTCTGAATGAATTCCAGGTACATTTTAGGTAAATCTTACCCTTTTCAACAGTTGTCATCTGTTTATAACTAGGTATTTCGCCAATTTAGACACCATTAGCTTTTATAAATATATTTTGGCCATTAAAAATTTAATAAACAGGACATCAATTTTTTTTTCAATCAGCAGTAATAGGTACCGAACTTGCCCAATTTTGGCCGCATTGCTCGTTAGGCCTGGGTGATTACGTGGAGGCAACAACATCTAGCCCGGGAATACTACTTATTTCCATACCATTTCGGGCAACCGTACAATGTATTTGCCGAGGTTGAAGCCTGGCTATACTGATTCTAAGAATGAGCTGGTGATAAAGAAAAATTGGTACCAACCAAGCTACGTCACATACCCACCATGGTAATCAGTCAGGCCGATTGAGGCTCCATGACCATTAATGAAATACGCGTTTCCTTGATTGAAGGCCTGCCTTGTCACTTCGTCGCATTCTTGCTCGCCGAATAATACGATCGTTTGCTTCTTTCACGTTTTCAGCGGGTTTCTTAGGCAGTGTTTCAGTGTTATTCTTGTTATCCGTCGTGGTGGTTTTTACGGCAGGTTGGACGAAGTGGCCATCTTTGACTTGCCAGCCCTCGTGGATCACGTTCTATCGAGGTCGGGGAGTGTCCAGCTGTTCCTGATCGGCTTCTCACAGGGAAACACGGCGGCGTGGGCCATGCTGGCCGATAGGCCAGAGTACAACACGAAGGTAAACACGGTGCCTTTTCTTGTGGAGAATGTGAAAGCACGGGAGCGGACATTTTATTTTTTTCATTCTAAACCAACCTCAGGAGTTTATGTGCTGGGTAAGGTTTTATTCCTTTGTTCACTCTTGATGTACAGGACGCTAAAAAGTCCCGTTAAGTAGTTCAGGTGCACGTAATGTGTCAACTGTCTTCGATAGCAGTATTTTGTATTTGAGCTGCAACGTAAGGCAACCTATTGAACATATTTATTGTGGCGAATAAGCTGATAAAGAAATTCAATTTGGGCAATCCTTCCACACCTACACATGGCCTTGTAAGCGGCGGAGTAAACGCCTGAGGGATTCAACGTAAGAGTGGTTTGTTTTTTAGGGGTTCTTTCAGTGTCAATAGGTATTATGTAAACATTATGGCAACTGTACCATGTATTCCCCGGGCGGACGTTCACGACCAGGAATACAGCGACATATTCGTAGCGCCCCTTACGTAGTAATGTGGAGTCTTTATAAATGAGTGGTTTTGCCCCTTAGGCCACAAATTGGCTAACGAAAGTTCGAAGCTCTTTTTCGTGTTTATTGTGCAAGTGGTTCACCGAGTATTTGGCGTTCTGGTAAGTGAGGTCAAAACCAGTAACCTATTTTAGTAAGAGATTTTTTATATATGTGTTTTTCTTGTTCACGGACAATCTGTTTCTAGTATAGATTTGTGTCACAGTGCACCAAGCTAACCACACATGTCAAATCATCTCAGAGTTTCAACTGCGCAAGATGTTTTCACCGAAATCTCCGAAAATACACCATTGAAGGCATACTTAATAGACTTCCAAACTTTTCTTCTGCCGTCAACTGGGGCCTTCATTTGCCTTTTTATATTGTGTTAATGAAGAGGCGATTCGCACGTCAAAAGAACTATCCAAATACGAATAAATAGTTTATTGTTCGGGCGCTTTTTGCTGTAACAGCAATCAAGGAGAGAAAGACAAGTCGTTTATCTTTCTTCTGAGTTTTTGTTTAACTTGTGGATTTTTTTAAAGACCTGTCTCCGGAATAACGGCCAGAAAACGCATTATTTTAATGGTATGTCTACACTAGGCGGTAAAAACTGTCATTCTATGTTTGTTGACCGAAGTAGGTCAACAACTGGTTTTCGCACGCATGTTTAACGTTGGTTTCATCGAGTGCAAAATTTTTTTATTTTGTTGTTGGCCTTCATGTTCCGACAGAATGTTTCTTAACTGGTCTTGTCCTTTGGGGATACTCGAATTCATAATTAACTTTCTGCCGGAGTGTGGTGAACAATAGTGTGGGTTTGTTTCATCAAGGCTTTTGGGTTTACTAAGCTTTCCTTTTTTGTATTTCTTTTTCAGGTACGCCTACTGATCGCGTTGGCGCCAGTGGCAAATATGACTTTCATTCGGAGCCCAGTGAGATTTCTAGTCCCCATCTCGCCAGTTCTTACGGTAAGCGTACGTTCAAAGCAGTTTGCGTAAATACAATCAAAGCATTTTTTTAGTGTAGAAAAATAGATTAGCGTTATAATATCTGGAGCACTTATGGTAAAAAAAAACTGAAACATTGGTATGAACGGTCCGACCACAACAGGATTTATTTTTGAAACCGTTTTGTGGTATTTCTGTTGTTGATAGTGAGTTGTCCATATGGCAGCATGGAGGTAGTAGGACACTCATTTGATTCCTAATAAAGACCACTGCTTATATGTTCTTTGCTTCGAAAGTCGTAGTAGTACGTTGGGGAGGGAGGGGCTAACCTTGCCGTTGTGAGTCTGGGCACTAGAGTGAAGACAGCTCGGTGTCATTCTCAACACAGAGAACCCTTCGCGGCCAGCTCTTCGGGGCATTTAGGCATCGCCATATATAGATGTATGACCTTACAGTGAAATTGGACGATCTAATGTATTTGCACGGTGCTGCTTTATTTTATGTTCATATTCATTTTGTTTCACATGATAGTTTCAAAGGTTTGAAAAATATCGTGGGCGGGCAGCACACTGTCTTCTACCGAAGTACTGCTGTTACAGAAAACGCAATGATTGGCATTTACCCAGAAATACCTCAAAAAAATGTTTGTTGGCTGACATCGGTAAACAAATACAGGTTTTTTTTATATCCACGCGTATGAATCCCAGTGCATAGGAAAATAATACAAAATTTAAACTACTAAGTGATTCTGGATGCCTTTTAAAGTGACCACCACAGAGAGAGCCCAGTGGTTAGCCGTGTTAAACAAAGCTGCACTCTTTCCGAGGTTCATTAGGCTTATGATCTCGGAAGCTTGGAAGCGTTCTAGATTGCAAACTGGAAGCAGCAGTCTTTTGGGTTTCGAAGTGGCTTGGTCGGCTGCCCGGTGAATACGCGAGTAAACAAATTTCCTACGAACGTGCGCTTCAGCTGAAAACACAATGTTCATGGTTTTATAGACTTTACTTCTTCAAAAATATCGGCAGAAATCATTCTAATCACTTTTACCATCCCTGCTAAAACGCACACTCTTGGGAACCAGCAAGAGAAATCCGTTTTGGTTTGTTTGGGTTATGATGAACAGTTCCCTGCAGAAAATAGTGTTTTTTAGACCTAGGGTTGCTCTACCAGCGCCTTACTATAAAGGATGAAAGCCCCTTGCGGGCGCTTCACTCCGTAGAAAAAAACAACGTTCAAATGCATAAAAGAAAGCTCATTTAAAGTGTTCACTTTACCTAAAAGTACGGTGGAAAAAAATAAATACAAGTGAAAATCAATTAAAGTTGTTCTATGGAGAAACTAGGCTTATGTCAGGTTGATTTTAAACTGCATTTCCAGCTATTACAAACATAGTGCATGATATCCAAAAGAATGCTCGGCGTGGCTGTTACTCTTGGTTTTTACATAATTGTTGCATTACACGACTTGTACAAATGTTTTGAGGGATTGCATTGTTGAAAACACAAAGATTCAGCTCTAATATGGCTGGTTCTAGTCGTTCCAGTTTGTAATTTAGGCATCCCGCATTTTTTACATGAAATTTTTGTGTTCGTTTTAAAATAAAGATGTAAGTCAATACGTTACGTCAAAGTTCGGTTATGTTCGCTCCTTTCCATAACGAGAATTGTTTACTCTTTGATATGTCGGAAGGTTGTAGAAAGCGTGCAGACTATGTCCAGAATAAAGCTTGTTCCGTGTTTTTACTTCACGGTACTCAGGCGGCGTACCAGACCTTCAACCGTGGCCGCCTTCTGGTTCGACCGCCGTGGATCCGGAACATTGCGTATGTCGTCTGTGAGTCTGGGCTTCGCTACATCTGCGCGCTCCCCACGTTCTTTCTCTTCGGGGTAAATCTGCAACAGATCAATGAGGTAAGTTATGATTATGAAGCACAATTACGGTGATTACGTTATATTGTTGCCACCTGTCGTCTACCTTAACTAGCGCATGCAAATTAGTGCCTCTGAATTTTGGGTTAAACAAGAAGTGAACGGTAAACAGTAATTTGAGGAATGAAAAATAACTTAGGAAAAGAATATTGTGGGCCCTTGGGGGTTGAAGCATGAACAAAGTTTTGTTCATATTACAGAAATACATTGAGCACAAATAAGCATGTACCCTACACAAGATAAAAAAAAACAAGTGCAGAAGGACTGTGCAGTTTATTTTGCGTAATCCAAAAACTGGTGTACACTTGCATAAAAGCGAAGCGTTCGTAATTCCATTGAAACGTAAATAGTTGTGGTGTTTGTGTACACAGCCTAATATCAGTTAATATGAGGCATTTCCGTTTGTTTTAGAGGGAGGCTGCCTTGCGTACCATGACCACCAGCCTTCAAATGGCCACTAATTGTTTTCGTTTACAAGCTTTCGAAGTGATTTATTCGAAAATTTCTATTCACGCTTCCTTTAAACGGCACATTATACAATAAACTCTTCCTGAGCTAACGTTGTTAGCAATAGTTCACGTGTTTATTGCGCCAAATAACGATGTCCCTACACGGCGCACAAACAAAGCACGTAACTTCAATATTTGTTCATGAGAACTACTTTTTTATCTTTTCAGTCGAAGTTGGCTGTGTACACTAGTCACATACCTTCCGGTGCGGCCAAACTCAACGTTGAACAATATGCCCAGGTAGGTATAGGAACTTTTTAGCACGCATTATTTGTAAGTATACATGGTTAACGGAGAAAAAAAGAAGCCCTGCATCGCTCCAGGGCAAGAAAAAAAAAACAGTTGGGGTGAAAAAAAAATTCTCATCTGCTGCGCCAGGTTATGCAACTTCTTGCACCATATGCTTAAAAAAACAACTACTGAAATCAAACACCAGGAAATGCAGGGCGCGGGACTGAACATTCGCTGCTAGTGGACTCGCCGAAGTGCTGGTGAGACACGCGGTGTTATGGATAGGCGATGGTAGGACACGCCTTGACGCCTGTCTTAAGGTTGCGCGTTTGCAAAGATGCATCACAGGATTTGAGTACCTGCCGCATTAAGCTTTGCACTCCGGCCGTTTATGCTCACTCTGCCTCAACCTTGCCTTTTCAATGTCTGTGAATGTTCCTGGGTTCACTGCACAGGAGGCGGCTCTTTCAACCGCATGTGCGTTCTGAAATCGACAACTCATCCTGAGAGCGCCGCTCAAGGCACGCACGCTTTCGTCTAGCGACACATCAGCAGATTAAAGAGACGCTAAAGGGTGGAAAAACGTTGCCCTTTATCAATGGATTACAGTTCCGAGAATCTAAATGCACAATTCTCGCCAATAAAGGTTGTTTAATAACGCATAAAACGCCCGAAACGTGAAAACAGGGACGACCCTGCATACACTTCTGGGTACTACGGTTTGTGACGTCCCAAAAGTGGTGTATGCCGAGACCTCACTGAAGGAACGTATATAGATGTTGTCTTGAAATAGACAGTGGCCAAGTGGTTGAGCACGGGAAATAAACGTAAATCAAAGCTTCCAGTGCGCTCATCGTATCTAAAAACACTGACTTATGTTTTATACACTGCGAGGAATACTGCTTCTCTTACTATTCAGCCAGCTATCGTGCTGACAATTTCGTTTTCGAAAACCATTGGTGCGCAATTAACGAAGTCGATCACCTACGAAGGTGACCGAGCGGGCTTCTTCAAGCATGATACCCTAATGGGAGCAACTGAAGTCTCTTCATTAGAATCGGCAAAGGACACAAGGTGCACTGCAGGTAATAAGCGAGCCACCCGAGCTTCCAATCTGTCGTTTACTGGGTGTGGTGGAGGAGTAGTAGAAGGAGAGGTAACACTTCATTTAAAACGAAGCTCGGAAAGTACGCCCGGTTCAAACATATTCGCCCGTGAAATGGACCTACTGTGGATGGTCAGCTGAGCGATCCACCTGTTTGCCTGGAGCCGCCTTTGGTAATTCATAAAGCGTGTGTCGCTCTTGCCTTGTTAATTTTGAGCCAACTGAATCGCGGGCAACAACGACTTCGACACATCTTTTGTGAAGACTATTTCACACTAGGTTCGCGACGCGTGAGTGAGGATAATATGACATGTCTGTGATCGCCAAACGATGTGAAGTGAATTGGCTCAGAGAGTTTCTCTATAGTTTATTAGAGGGGAAACGGCGCCTGGTAATCCATGTCGACATGGCGGTTTATGGGAAGACCCCCGCTTTTCTCTTGGTCTTGGCATGACAATTGGATCGTAAGCGGTTTTTGGAAGTTACTTTCTTCACTATGCTTTACACATCTACGAGCTACGAGGCAGCCGAAATTCTCCCTGTTCTGTGGTAGCCGTATTCAGCGAGACAGCCGGCAGTGCGGGATCGTGCCTTACGTTGGTCATAACGAAGTCGAAGGACGTATGAATGAGCGGGTAATATGCCGCCGCGAAATTTGTAGCGGACGAAAAAAAGACACAAAACGTATTTCGGCGAACACAACGTACTACACATACGGGCGCCTGTATCCGCCCTACCTTGTCATTTTCGACAACTGTTTAACGCACGTTTTCTTTTTAAGTGCGAATGCACTTCTTAAGCGAGCCTGAAGCGTCCGCCGCCGTCCGCATAGCAACAGCTGCGGGTGCGCGCGCTCCTCGTCTTCCTTGGCAACGGGGGAGATGGGCGCGCGCTGCCTGGCCGCTGACATGGCACATACCCACGTGGGGGATTGGCCAGGAATCTCCTCGTCTTCCTTGGCAACGGGGGGAGATGGGCGCACGCTGCTTGGCCGCTGACATGGCACATACCCACGTGGGGGATTGGCCAGGAATCGGGCGTGAGAAGGGCTAATGCACCCGCTTAAAGGAGTACTGACACGGAATTTCAAAGCTGAGATCCGCTCTAGCAATCAAGTACAACGACAACACAAATAGGTGTCTGTGAATAAATACATCTTTCTTTCTTTGTAGCTGTGTGTGTGTGTGATCTCTCTTTCGCGAACATTACCGAACCGCGCAAATTCAACTCGTGCATTCGCACTTTAACATTCTTCCCCTCGGGGAAATGCGGGGAATTTTTTCTTCTAGTATAAAGAAATTGGCTCAGCAGGAAGTTTTGCTAAACTGCAGCTGACGGTCGGTGCACTGGTTCACCACGAACGTGACGTTTTCAAAAAAAGCTTTACAAACGCTCAAAAAAACTTTGCAAGCGATTCAAAGAACTTATTATTTGAAATATTGGTAAAATATTAAAAGGAGAGTCTCTAATGAGTTTCCCACAAATATCATTATTGTTCGTAACTACCACCTTGGCCTACAGAGCGGCACGCACAATCGTTCCAACAAAAAAACCCGTTATTTCCTTTTTCGTTAGTTTTCAACTAGCCAGTTTTATTTTGTACTTACGTAATTTTACGCTATTCTTCGCTTTTTTTTGGGCTTTGTTTAAATTTGTTTTCATTAAACGTTTTGATCCAAGCCAATGACAAAATTAGGGTGAGTGCATGATGCAATGGAGGCCCATGGGAACACAGACGGCCTTGATGTGAGCCGCTTAGACGCTAGCGCCAGATTCCTGTATAGTAAGAAACTCTATAGAATGGGCCCTCCTGAACGGCGCCAGCCGGCAGCCAACGAAGCCGTGCTTGATATTCTAAATGACCCCTGCTGCTTCAAACTGGCGCTCGTCGCGGTGTATCCTGCATGCTCGCTTCCGGCTGCATGCAATCTGGGATGCCGGTGTAGGCGGTCACACCGGGCGCTCGAGCATCTAAACGCGTTTCTCATGCCGTCGGTGAAAAATCAAAAACGCCCACGCTGTCTCCTGGGCCAGAGAAACTTTGCCGTATTCGGCCATGACTGGCAGACGTAACAGCTACAGATGCGATACTTTATGCTCCACACCGCCACGGGGCTTCGCTTCTATTTGGGCTAAATCGCGAATGAACGAAAGGAAAGTCGGCGAAGGAAACGCCAGCTTTATTTACTTATTTTTTAGCAAATAGCGGATCGTTGCTCGTTAAACAAACACCAAGAGATCGGCGAACTTCAGATTTTACAGTGAAAACAAAATTTGATTCTACGTTTATGGTTCTTTTAACCTGTCCCCTGCCCTTTATCTATCGATGTATGACCCATCATATCGCGCGTGCACTTTTGGTGACATTGTTCACAACTTGTATTTGTTCCCACGCCTTCATTATAATACTAAACTTCACCTATAATAGTCGTTATTTGTGGAAGCTACGCACCGATTTGAAAAGAAGGGGTATTTTAAATATTTTGGAATATCTAAATACATTGTTATAGTGAGCACTGCCAGAAGAGAAGTGACAGTTCTTCTCTAGGTAGAGTCCGTTTAAAATAGCAAGAAGAAGTATGAACGCTTCAATAAAATACATATTCAAAGATAGTTGTCTGGATCCTTTTTGAAATAAAGACAATCGCTACATGCTTTGCCGTATTAAACACCAGCTGCCAGCTGTCCATCGCAATTGCTACCTGTATGTTGCAGTCCGCCGAAAGCATTTTATTACTAAACTTCCTCCTCGAAATTGAAACTGTTTCCAACAAAAAGCATTCATTTAAACTAAGCGCAGATATTCCTAGACGAAGATGCCAATCAGACACAAAGGAATGCAGAGAAAGTAAACGTTACAGCACCCGATTCCTACCGATGCAGATACGTCTTGCCTTATTTTGGTTTAGCACAAGGCGTAGCTAAAACTTCATGCTTTAAAATTGGGGCAGCGTCTGCCACGTAAAAAGGAACATGGTTTCTGCCTCAAGAAATATCTACTAGGAGGAAGAACACAGTACACAGTTCTGATAAAGGAAGTATTCTTGAAGTACGCGTGACAAACGCATGCAATATGGCAACAAATGTGTCGCTTCTCTCGGCGCCTTCCTTTGTTGTGGATATCAACATTATCCAAAGAGGAGGCCAATATCCAGCGGACACAGATAGCACCAAAATGTGGTAAAAATCAGCCTCCATGTTCCTCAACATCCCCAATATTTTATCAGAAGGTGCACACACAAGAAGCCGCAATAAGTACGTTTTGTTGAACTCGGCTATTTTTTGGTTGTCATTCCTGCAAGGTATGCGTGATACAAGAAGCATGCTTTTCTTACAGCACGGTGGTCCTCTGCGTAGTTTTCTTAGGCCGGTACTTTATATAACACCCCGTGTCAAGAGAAATTTCGACGCGAAAAGTATTGTTCATAGATGACGGAAATTGTTGCATGGCGTGATCATGCCAGCTTAGCTTGGAGAACGATGGGCGCAGCTACTGCGGCTTGCGTGGCGTGGAGGTGTTTCTGCGTTCGTTCGCACCTCGCCCCCCCCCCCTTTTGGCTATTGGTTCAAATATTTTTTTGGATTTTTTTCTAAGGCGCATTAAATAAAGTCGTCTTATGATGAATAGCGCGACTACCCTGCTGACCCAGAAAGCCGTCGTAACCATTTGTATCATTTAGAGTTTTGAAGTTGCGTTCCCAACGTTTGTGTTTGTGTCAGTGAATCGGTAACGCGGGAGCACTGTGCTTAGGCGCCAAAAAGGGCTGCGCAAAAGATGACCGTTTTTAATTTGAAAACAAAAAAAAAACGCCTTACAAAGAAAACTCGGCATCCAGCCTCGGCGTAAGCTAAATCTTGTTCCAGAAATGGCCACACGCATGCTGGTTATAACGAGGGAAGAGAAAATTACGCAGATTCTAAAATTTGAAACCGGTTTGGAGATATTGGGAGTCAAGCGGGCATACTTTGCACCACGGCCCCCCTTTATTTAGGAAAACAAAAGTTGTACGTGACGAATGCGTCGCGGCCTGCGACTTAAAACATTTTGTTACAGGTACGTATTCAGTAGTAAAGAAGTAGTAACCATGGAAGTTAATTAACTAGAAAAGCACGTTTGCACCAATGTAGAATATGTTTGCTTACGAGGACAAGGCTGAAGGAAATAAGCAAAAGGAAGGAAAAAACAAACTACCTCCGCTGGTACGTTCTCTTACCCTCATGGAGAAGAAGAGGGACACCGGGAAATCGAAAAAAAGAGCAATGAAAGGAGATTCTGCATTGTATCCGGCTTCCCGGTGTATAAACTTCATCCTCTGTTTGCATGTAGTGTCTAACTCGTTTGTCTTTGCTGGGGTACCTAAAAATGCTGCCATTGGTGGACGTTTTACAAAGTGCGCGTTCCTCCTCTGTTAAATTGGTTTCGAGCATCGAGCACATATCGTAGAAACCCTTCCGAGAGCCTGTGACTCTAGGGTAAACCTTTGCAGTACATATTCATTGCTGAAGCAGCTACGTTCGTGTAGGCCAGGGCTCATATATTTCAGGCAAGGTAATTCAATAAAAATATTTATTTTCAAGTAAGGTTTTAGAATCAGTGCGTGGGCCCACTTTTTTGAAGGACTGCTCTGCTCTCATTAAACCCTCACAAGGCGAGCACGTCGCGGCAAGCGGCGTTTCCCGGCCGAAGGGCAACCCGTAAATGTCACAAAGGGGCATGATGGTAAGCAATCGCACCTAGAAAATTTGGCTTCCTGCAGGCGGCATCGCCATCTTTTCAGCACTTGGCGAAGACGTTGCAAAGAAGATAGAAGGCATCAACAAAACTGTCCAACGGCAACCTTGAATAGTATCTGGCTCTCCAGTGTCGATGTCAGAGACCCTGTGGTAAAGACGAAAGTTAGCAATATGAAAATAACTTTTTCTTAAAACGTGAAAGCGGCCGGAAATGAAGATGACTTGTTCAAAACTGCAAAAAAGCATATCGTACCGTGTAAAGCATATCTTACCGAAGAAACAGCACTCAAACAGAGGGAACAAAATAAAGGTCCACAACACATGCGCTGTCTCTCAACTTAAGGTTTATGAGAAGGACGAAAGAATTTATACAAGCATGTGTCCATGCGTATCCGCACTAACCACAAAAAATCGCAGGCTAGAAAAGCACTAAGCGAAAAAAATATGAGAAAGCACATGCCCCCATAGCCGGCCAATCATTCGAACATGAAGCTGATTATACGAGCTTCTTTTTTGTGTAGTGTAATCTAAGTTTTCCGTACGCATGTTTATTTTAATGCAGTGAATAACGAACAGTTCTACAAGCTACCTTGAGGTTTTATTTTTGTTCTATCAAAAAGTGGCTTACTGCCATGCGGCTTACACGTTTTCAATTAGTAGGCAGGTTTGCAGATGGTCCATTTTTTATTGTCCCCGAGTGTTTTCCCTCCTGAAAATTCAGGCAGCGGCCCGTCTGCCCTCAACCTCACGCCACGCCGCCACCTCACCCTCCCCCCCCCCCCCCCCCCACACCTTCCCACCGTACTGGGGTACTTGGTACACGACACAGGTTCTACACAGTAGAAACGAGCGTGCGTCCATATCAGAGCATCTGTTTTATTTTTTTCCTTGGTATGAAATAATATTTGTTTGTCAACAAGCACAGTGTGGCTATTTTATTTCTGTCCGAGAATATGTCACTTCTACATAATATCGGGATCAAACTTTCTCCAGTCGGTGTGCCATCTTAATCGTGTATGGCAACATCGCCCGTTTCTTTGGCTGTTCTTTTTGCGCTTCATTCTAACTGTCCTCAATCTGTGTTGCTAATTCTTCGTACACCAAAATTAACCCTGTATCTGGAAGCCCCCTGCCTAGAGACGTCTAACCTGGTCGTAAAAACGTATGTCTACAACGTGTTGGCAAGAGTTCCTCACGGCGGATCAAAGGTTTGACTTTGGGATGGCTGTGTTCAATATTTGAGTGCCCGAAGACACAACTGCGGAGCCGTTTTACTGACCTATGGTTGCATCTCCAGCAGGTATCTTGCTCTTCAAACTTTATCTCTAGGTACAGAGTTGGCATACCCCCTTCTACGGAAGCTCCCTAGTGAACACTAACCCCCTGTGATTGTTTTCAAGCGCCTCAAAAATTCCTTCGACATTTGCTGAGGCTTCTTTCTGAGACACATTGCTACAAAACCAGGGGTCTTCTTCGGGTCAGGGTAGCACCGATACTCAGAGACATATTTCTAGGGAATGTATATGATATATTGGAAAATCTTTTCGCCGTGGAGGTGATCCGGAATTCCAGATACGTAGACGCCTACTTGGTTTTCATGACCCCCCAAATGTTGAGCGAATGCTCGAGGTGTTTGAAAACAATAGTATATGGTTGATCTCTTCCGGCAAGCTTCCCGTGGAAGAAAGTATACCGTTTCGAGACCTAGAGATAAAGTCTGCAGAAAGACATACTGGTTGGAGATAGAAACCTAGATCAGTAAAACCGCTTGGGAATTAGTCCTCTGGGCACTCAAAAAGTGATGAGAGGCATCCCCAAGCCAAACCTTGGATCCGCCGAAAAGGTGTCGTGCCAACTTGTTGTAGACATAAGTTTCTAAAAGCAGGTTAGACGTTCCAGGCCGCCGGGTTTTCAGATACAGTAGTTTTTTTCCGTGTGCGAAGGCTTAGCTTGACAAATGAAGTACAGCTAGAATGAACCGCACAAAAGAACGGGCAAAGAAACTTGCGATCATACCATACACACGCACTGTTACACACCGGCTGAGGAAAGTTGGATCCCTTATGATGAAGGAGTAATATTTTTAGCCAGATACGAAATAAACAGATTTAGGTCGTTGAAAAATATAAAAAGACAACAAATCTTGAAGAAACATAAACAAATGCAATCTTAAGCACGCATACGCCTGTGTGCCGTGTAGAACCTGTGTTCTGTACAGAATACCCCTGTCCTAACGGAAAGTGTACGAGGGGCACACGGGCCGCTTAATGACTATTCGGATGAGAGAGAACCCGGGGACCTTAAAAAATGCAACATCTGCAAACCTGTTTACCCATTGTAAAACGTGTAAGTCGCATGGGAGCAAGCCACTTTTTAAAAGTACTGATGTGCTTCTTAAATGCAAAAGTCAGACGACAAAAAAGCTTGTAGACCCGTTCTACACTAATGGCAGTTAAGAAACATGGGTCAGCTGAATAACCATTGTACTTCACAAAAAGGAAGCTTGTATAATCAGCTACATGTTATAATGTATTGCTGGCTAAGCGCCCATGTGCTTTTTCATGTTTTTTTTTCCCGCTGTGATTTTCTTGCGCGCCACACTTCGTTCTCAGTGCGCATACGCATGGGCACATTTGTTTTACAAATTATTTCGTCCTTCTAATAATCATTCAGTTGAGAGTCAGCGGCGCTTGTGTTGTGCACCCTTCTTTCGTCCCTTCGGTTTCCGCGCTCCTCTTTTTTCTTTTGAGCCGCGATTTATTATGGGCTGTGGCGCCATTTGCCGCTCCTTGCTACCACCTTTCGCTCTCCCCTCACTGTTTCACTACTTTTTTGATAAACTGAACAAAGTTTTCTCGAATGCCATTCAATTTTACCACTGCTGCAGCGATCGTGTGCCTTCTCCTGGAAAACGTCGCATCCTGCTTTTTATCTTTTCTTTCTTGTTCTGTCTGTAACCGCATGAGCGGAAGCTCTGTTCTTTTCGTAGTTGCTTTTACCTCACACGGGCTGCCTTTCAACGGCATTTTTAACCCGTTTATTTTAATTTTTTCTGTGGTCAATTTTTTTCTCTTACTATAAAAAAACCACCCAACCAGCACATCTTACTAAATGAACGCGGGGAATGGCGGTTAAGTGCACATAATTTGCCTCAAATGTACCCGTAGTTTTCCTTCCGCTCAATAATAGGGCTATGTATGAGTAGTGCTAGCGGGTTTAGGAGTTTCGAATGGTTCTGCGTACTTGTTGTTAAAGTATCCCACAAACGTTTGGCCGCAAGGATATTTCGAGGTACAAGCGGACATATTTTCAAAGCCTCTGTTTTCATGTGTGACGCCACAGGACTCTTTATGGGTTAGGTACGGTGCATATTTGCCGTGGCCAACTTGTGTCACCGCGGACAAGCTACGACGACAAACGGCGCTCTTAAATGCTGTGTATTTAAAAATAGGATGTATTCAATTCTGTGGTCGTGGATGACCAACGAAGATGCATACAGTACGTATTACACACGTGGTTAGAGAATGGGCGCTTTTTTAATTTTTCTCAACAATTGACAACCGTAGTGACTATGGCTTTGGGAAGATCTGATGTATGAAAGGGGACTACAGCTTCATTGAAGCTAACAAAATTAGGAGAGTGTACTTTCCTGCCATAAAACGCTAGATGTTGAGATAGGACTACGTGCCACAACGTGTACATCTTCTCGGGGAGGTAATAAAGACAAGTAAATTATTTCAGCATAATTACAGTCGTAAAATTACATTTCTATAGATAGCATTATTGGGCCCGTTTTAAAAACAAGAGTTGGAGCCGCTTTATGAGAAAAACTCTTGTGAGGAGTATTCTTGTCACTGTGAAGTATTTAATTGCGACAACTAAATGATACTCAAAGTAATATTACGGTCGTGTCAGCGGTCAGTTATTTTTTAATCATCTTCTTGAAAATTGAAATAAAACATGAGTTACACGTGTTTCTTACTTAGTGTTTGCAATAGGTTGGATTTGGATCAATGCTATCTTGCGGCTCCGATTTGTTTGAGGACACAAAACATCCACAAAACGCAGCTATAAACAAGCACTTCACAAGCAGAATATTTCCTCCGCCGCTGCGCCCGCCACACCCCCCCCCCCCCAAACAACACAATTAAAGAACAAGAACGTTGGCGGTAGTACGGCGATGAATCTGTAAATGCTGCGCAATTTACGACAATTTTGAAACAGGGAGCTTTGGCTAAACATTCATTCCGGCAGCTTTGAGCAGCACACAAAAATTTCATAACCAACGCTGACGCTGCATAACCGTGGAGCTCAGAGCAAGTGAGCCAATTTTTTTTTGTGAAAATTATCTGCACACCTTCGTTATTTTTTCTTGTTTCCTGATACGGCTGTTTGCAGAAAGGGTTGAGAACAATTGAACAGATAAGATGGAGCAGCATTTCTTATCGACCGGAAATAGATTGAATTCCTTCAACCACAAATTCATTGTCATAAGAACCGAATACTTCGCTTATCCTTGCAGCACGTGTTGATAAAAGTCACACCGTCAAGGACGGTATGATTCATTAGTAGCATCTTTTTTTTGCAGAATCCTTTTCTATTCGCCACCATGTTTAATCGACCAACGACCAGGAAGGCTAAGCGAAAAGATAACGCAAAGGTTTTAGCGTTGTATGAATATATGTATGTTGTTTTTGCTGCTCACTTAAACCTTCCAGGTTTTTCATTACTTGAAGAGCGGAATTGCTTATGAGCGAGCATTTCTAAGCGACATATTCTGAATCGCGTTTACCTGCAACGCGCTATATAACGCTTTCTATAAATACTTATGTGTTTATATATAAAAGTTTTGCATGCCCATGTGCTGCATAGTCGATGTGAAACATTTTTTTGACCTTGGAAAATATCGCGCCAGCGATAACTCAGGTTTTAGCAGTGACAGATCCGCTTTAGGAGCACGTCTGTGGGAGTAAATAAGCTATTTCGACTTATACGTCACCAATTTCGCTTCAGTTGCCATTGCATGCTTGATGGCGTAGTTGTATTGCACTTCACTTTTCTGTAAAGTTCATTCATCCGATGAAATATACGACTAGCTTCGCACGGGGCCATCGAAACTTTACATGTTTGCGGCCAAATGCGCGTCAAAGTGTACATAATTGATACATAAAGTTGTAGGCGCAGAGGGAGAGAGAGAAGAAAAAAAAAGAGTGTGAGATCTACATTTCAGCGGTTCAAGTTCGAAGCGCGATGCCATTATGCGTGTTTAAAGGGGAGAGGTGTTCCAAGAACTTTTGAAGGTGCGGGTAGGCAGGTGGTGCGCCGAGTGCTTTGTTCTGGGAGCCAATGGGGGAAACAGGGCTTCACGTTGAACATTGAGGGGTGCAGCTTAGTATGACCACAACGAAGTGACGAAAGGAGAAAATGGTCTGTGGCTAGAAATACGGGAGACCAGGTGTCCCGTTCTAATCGCCACTATGAATTCTAGTTTTTCGGATAACCGCAGAGTAGCTGACATTGGGAGCGCCTGGAATTCTGTCCTACTAAATGCTGAAAAACATCGAGAAAGAGGAACCCTTTCAGTGCGTGTTTAAGCGCAGGGGTTAATGCGACCCTATTACGTATTGCAACAATGCCATCTTTATGCGTAGACGACTGTGGGAGCAGCGCTATCGCGGTAGTAATGTAGGACGCTCTCCCTGAAAGGATGATACAGGGGAGCATTCGTTTTATAATCTCGGTGACGGACACACCTTTGAGATCTCTCTAGGTGCTGCGACGTCAATGAACGCAATCGCGAGTGAACATCAAATGCAATTGCGGTATTTCCTGGAAATATATTCATGAGCGGTAACATGAGCGATCGAAAACGTACATGAGGCTCTCATATGCGGAAGTATCTCGTACCAATCTCAGAACCAGACAGTGGTATGTAACGGCAAAAAATATTAGCAGATGCCTGTAAAACATATGATATCCTGGCAATATATACCTCATTTATTCATGAAGTGTGTGCATTTGCTACCAAATGCACGAAGTGGCATCGGTCTTGGCATGATCATATGGCGTTAGTTGATTGGGGTGAGAAGCACTGCACTTTTTACAATGAGTTCGTACAACCGTGGACCGCGAATTTTTTAATTGTTTATGTTCAGTCGGGACGTCGTGCTAATTTATTTTTTTTGTGACTCATTGGGATAGCTAGGCACAAGTAACATATGTTGAAATCGAAATGCCTGTTTTGCCAAACCGCATTGTTATTGGCGCATGCTGTCCGAGAAACGTCGTCTAGGGAAAGTGTACTCTGACTGTGATTTTTTTACCTCATGGCTGTGATTTTTTTACACCTGCAATTTTTTACCTCATAATCACTTGTTTTTCATTGTTCTTTGTCTGTGTGGCCACGTTATGCTCACAAATAAAATGGCTCCAAGCAATTTTGTACCGACTTTCCGAAGGAAAAAAGCAAGAAATGCTGGAAAATCTTTTTAATCATATAATTTCTTCAAATGTATTTTAAAATGCTTGTTTCCAATACTCAAAGACTTTTAAAAAAAAGTCATAGTTTCCTACATTTTGAACTGCAAACATGACATAACGCTCTGCAAGAAACTTCCATATCTTAAAAAAAAACTGGAGATCATTTACTTTGTTGTAACGTAGGTTCAGCTTGTGTTGGTATATATGTAAACCTGTTGCACTTGCTGTAAATATTCAGGGTCGTATTATCAAATTTGTGAATTAAAAATCCGTTGTGGATTTTTTTTTGTCGGTTAGACATATGCAAACGGTTTCTATGTTCACAAAATCATAGACATTCATGTTCAAGTTCATGTCGTTTCGGACCCACAATCGTTGCAAGAACCCAACTGTTTTGAAGTGTGACATCTCTTCCAATATTTTTCCAACCTTGTTACCCTTATTCACAGCCGGGGCATTCATATTTCCTGAAAATAATGCCATCCGCGTCCTCACCATCTCAGGCAAAGCAGTAAGGTGTCATTATGTTGCATTGGTTAATAACACAAACTGGCACCTATGTACCTCAAATCAAGTTTGAGGCACCTCTTTCTATCCAAATGCTTTTATCTGTGGAGAAAGTGTACTACGTGTCGGACGACTTTTGCTATTTAATTAATAGAATTACAAGAAGATTACTTTTGCCTTCGCTCCTCCCTTTACAGATTATTCGTGCCAGAAATTTTCAGAAGTTTGATTACGGACAGCTAGGAAACCTAGCTCTCTATGGATCGGTAAGTACGTAATATCTCACATTTTTCTATTTAAAATTCGCTGTTTTATAATTTTTGGGTAACATTGTTTGATTTTGAAGGACAAATATTTTTCCATCTGTCGGGCTGTGCTTGTTCCCTCATACATTAGTTACAGAGAAGAAAACCAATGTTTGCAAAGCCTAAAATAATATGTTCTGTGCTGGGACAGTGGCGTCATTCATAATTGAGAGTGCAACAGTGATGCCTGTTTTTACTTCAATTTTTAGTTACTGAGGGCGACCAAATAGACTCAAGACACTGCTAAAATTGCAAAAAGCAGTTGTAAGTCTATTGCCCGTCCGTGTGTGTCTTCTTCCCGCTTTGTGAGGCGTCTTTAGCAATGTTTCTTCGATAATCCTGAACAAACTGGCCCAGCTATTTACCCTGGCAGCCTATAGGGGTTGTTAAACGCCGCTTCCGATGGCTCTACCAACGATACCAACTTCATCTTGTCACGCGCCAAGAAGCTCGGGTAGTTTTTGCTGGAGATTATGAAATTTCTTTTGTGTTTTCTGTATTATCAGACCAACCAAGGAAGCTTTCAAGAAACGTCATGGTAGAAGGTTCCATGTACCAAACATATCTCCTGTGTGCACTGCCCTTCAGACTTCCAAGTAGAGCCCATATTTAAGTTCGTGCGGATATTTGTGCAACTGTTCAGCTTGTTTTTGTTATTACCACCTTAGCAGGTTGAAGCGTTCATGAAAATAGCCATCACTAGCACTTTGACGTTGAAGAGTTTTTTTTCCATTGCGAACACTGCTTTCCTCCCATTGCACCTTTAAAATTTACCTTTCCAGCCTAAACTGAATTATAGCGCAAACAGCCGGAATAAATTGGCGTAAATACCGCTTATTCACCTGCCAACAAAATACTTCCTCTAATTGATATATAACCGGGCACCACCTTCCATTCGCCGGTGCGAGGGCAGTGGATATCAATCAGGCCAGCAAACAACACTCTATTCTCAGACAAAAAAATCAGAAATTATCACCTTTTACCTTATATGTGATGAGTAAAAACACCCATATTCCAACTCTGTCTACCGGGAAAAGCAGAAAGAATAAATGTTGATTTGTATGGGTCGTACTAAGTTTAGTTGCAACAGCTTTAACCAATATTTAAACCTACCATCAATTGAAAGGAAGGCGTCGAGCATCACTTTCGTATGTCCGACTGAACGTAGTTAAGAAAGAAAACTTTTAACTGCGACATGTTGTTGGAAGGCGCCAGGTTTTTTTGTGACGCATTATGCTAGAAAAAAATATTTTTGAATCAGCGAAATCAATGTTTATAACAAATAAATATTAACCCGTTTAAATACATGGCTGGACCTAGAGAAATAAACTATGAAGATTCGTATCTTTAAATATAAAAATACCCGCCGCGGTGGCTCAGTGGATACGGCATTGCGCTGCTGAGCACGAGGTTGCGGGTTCGATTCCCGGCCGCGGCGGCCGCTTTTCTGTTGGAGGCGAAAAGCATAAACGCCGGTGTGTACGAGATTTTGGCGCACTTTAAAAATCCCCAGGTGGTCAAAATTAATCTGGAGCCCTCCACTACGGCGCGCCTCATCGCCTGCGTTGCGTCGGCGCGTTAAACCCACAATCAATCAATCTTTAAATATAAAAATATATATATACCGTAATTACCCGATTCTAACGCGCCCCCGATTCTGACGCGCACCATATTTTCCTGGCAAAAAAACCGACAAAAACTTGCACTTCTGATTGTAACGCACACGGAACTTTGTGGGCAAAAAAGAACGAATGCGAGATAAACGGGCGATTTATTTCTCGAAGTAGTCTCACTCATCTCCCTCTTCGTCGCTCTCTGCTGACCACAACATCTCGTCCTTGGTGCCGTCAAGTGCGTTCTCGATGCCACACTTCATAACGAATGTTCAACCATGATCGATGGGATCCTGGCCCACGCCTCGCACGCCCTCCTGCGAACTTCTCCAGAAGCGCACGCTTCAGCCGACCACTCGTTTTGAACGCGCGAGAGCCGCTGCTGCCATTGCTGTTATGAAGTGCGCAAGTGGAACGATTTGACGATTTGTGTGAACGCCGATAGAAAATCCTGGGCGCCTATGCTTCCTGCGTCCGAAAAATTGTTGCTAAAAGCTTTGGCGCCATATTGAGATGGCGATGGCCGAGACGAAATTTTCGTTGTTTCGGCAGTTTCGGTTTCGTATGCGATTCTAACGCACATGCGCTTTTTCGACCTATTTTTCCGGAAAAAAGGTGCGCGTTAGAATCGGGTAATTGCGGTATATAGAGAGAGTGAGAGCTGCACCTAAGTCGTAATGTTCTTACGAACTTTGAAATATCGGGGTGCGGTGATAAAACCACAACTGCGATGACGAACAATCAACTTTTGAACTCAAGTTCAAATTCAGGGTTAGGAACTTGTTGTGAAGAATACAGCCCCATTCCAAACTGCGATGGAGGACGAACATTGGAGGCCTATGTATTGCTCCGAGAAGCAAGCGGCATTGCAAGGAGTACCCGAATCAAATGTTACTAATTTTCTGTTGAGCATTAGTGAATTGTGTTACGGAAACTTTGAACGACTCGATTTGTTTCCTAGTGAACAAACATTGGGCTGTCATTTCCATAGTGTTGAAAGCCACGCATTGATTGTACACGAGAAGTGTACGGTATCCACAACCACACTGTGAACTACCTCAACGCAAAGCAACAGTAAATCTTGGCGCAATGTAAGAGTGTTCGTGAGGGCTAGTTTGTTTGTAATTTGTTTCAAGATAGTTTCCGTGAAGCAAAAAGGTTTGAAGTATATTGTAACCATGCTACCTCGTGAGATATCCTTGTATTGGCAGCAGACGAAAATTTTGCAACGTTTGCACTTCACTGTAAGTAATGGTGACAACTAAAATAAACTCGGCCTAATAGTACAGCCGTCTTAGCAGCAACTTTCTATATAATGTTTTTTAAGGTGCGTACCTTAAATAGAGAGCTACAGAGCATTGCTCATGAAATTGCCTCTGCCGTGACATTTGTCGACAGGGCCTCCGTCAACCACGCCGCTTCAGTAACAACCGAGCCTATAACAGTACCGCTTAAAGACGGATTCTTTAAAAGATTACAAACTCCGCTTAAGGGCAATTGCGAAACTCGTATTAGTAACCATGTACCTGTGTTTACTAGACTTCTATATTCAGTCGATAGAAGCAAACCGAAAGCGTCCGATTGTTACCGCTTGTTGAGTGCCGTAAGCAAATCACGTATGATCCCAATGTAGGCTACTAATAAACAGCAGTAAGAATATTGCTTTGCGGTAATGTCCCACACAAAATAAAATCCGGTGTGTGAGAAAGAATGCAGTAAAAAGTGGCGCCACTATAGTCTATTCCGAAACTACAAAATTACAGTCGCTGATTTTGAAAGGCGTGCACCAAATAAAATGCTTGCCCATACCCAGACATATATTTAAGATAAAACCTGTATTTCTACCAATCTCGTTTTACTTGCCCTGAAAATTTTATGAATACTTCGGCAATCCGGAGCCACAAGCGGTTCTAATTTGTGAATTGGAAAACGCAAGATGGCGGGAGCCCTGTAAAAAATCAAACAATGAAGCACTCTAGAGGTGCTAAAACCATCTGCAGATACACTGGCCGATATCGAAAAACTCAAGAATATCCACTTTAGTTACCTGACCAAAGTTCGCAAGTGAAGTAATTTAAAAAAACTACTAGTATTTTTGCCTTTTAGTTTCGGTAACGTGATCCCGTATTTACACCACTCGTGGAAGGCGTTGCGGCATGCGTAAAGTGTGTTTCAAGGCAAGCAGACTTAAACAGAAGGGCCGACGCAGGCTGCTCGCAGGTCTAGAGAGGGAGGAGAAAATAGGTGGTGGTATAATTCCGTTTGTTCGGATTAACCATTTATTCTTCGTCCGAACTGAATGGACATTCTGCTGCGAACCACTAAGGGAGGATCGGACCGCGTCAGTAGAGGAGTAATTGAAAAAGTGTAGGCGCGGGCTTTGCTTGGAAGCCTTTATTACAAGAAGATGTAAATGGACGGGAAACGTTTATGCAGCTTCACACGCCAGTGGCCCTTCAGCAAAACTACTACTAATTCTGACAGTTTGTGTAGTAGCTATTCACAGTCGAGTTGTTGTTTTAAACTTAACAATGTTATTTTCTACGCAGAGTTGTAAATTGTAATTCGTGTGTATGAGTCCAGTTTGCTTATAACGATACCGTTTATAACAATATATAGAATATAACCATTGACTCGGGTAACAGTAAGCACCAAAAATGCAACGTGCCGCCTACTCTCCACGCCAACCACGCCGACACCATGCGCCGCGATGCGCCTCGCATCCCGTCCACCCCTCAGCAAATAAGTCAACTGCGCCGCTTACGACGAAGCAAGAGGCGGAGGGGAACATTTCTCTTCCAAACACCCCTCCCTATGCCGCCGCTTTGGCCCCGTCCCCGTGCCGGCTGCTTTGAATTTAACTGGGTGCCTCTTCAACTACATCGGTTTTTCCCTGGATCAGACATCAAGGGCGGTGATTAGGAAACGTCTGAGTACCTCACTGAAGAGGGGATCGTTGCACGGATGCGTCCTGCGGACAGCGGTGGCAGTGACAACTCAGACGACGCGGTTCCACAGCCTACTCGGGTAACACCTCCTCACGAGCCCCAACGCATGATCGTCTCTCAGGGACTTCGGCTCCACCGTGGCCCCTTGGCTCAGCTAGGTGAAGCACCTATAGATGCTCTTGCAAAAGATGTGCGCCAGCTTCATGTGCAGCAAACAAAGCTGACTGCTTAAGGCTTCTTTTCCACAAATAGGTAGCAATACAACCTTGCTTGGCTGCAAATAAAATGTTTAGAGCTCTGCTACCTGTTTTTTTAGTAACCCGCATTTAACAATCATCGGTTATAACATTGGGATTTCCTTGGCCCTTGGATAGTGTCATAAGTGAACTAGACTGTTTATATATATATATATATATATATATATATATATATATATATATATATATATATCTCTATATATATATATATATATATATATATATATATATATATATATATACATAGCACTTTGGCTACAGACATGGTTGAGTGCACGTTAGATAAGCTGGAGTGTGATACATAGGTCAGAGTTTCTCCAGTTTAGAACTACAAGTCATCCTGTGTGATGTGCTAACTTTGGCGTTCATTTGTACGGATTCTTTTACACACCCGTGTAACTGCCGATTTCTTTTTTTGCCAGGCGGACACTCCTGCTTATGACCTAAGTAAGGTCACGGCACCAGTGGCTTTGTTTAGCGCTCGCAACGACTTCTTCGCCAATACTGATGACGTCGCCACGCTTCGACAGGCCCTGCCAAATGTTGTCTTCGACTACGTGGTACCTGACCCCGACTTCACTCATCTTGACTTTGTTCTGGGCAGCAAAGCAAACAAAGTTTTGTACAGCCAAGTGATCAGGTTGATGAATCAGTGGAATTTACTAGAATCATTGTGAAGCCAGTGCGGCTAGAGCCAAAGCAATTAAAGTAGAAGAGAATATTTCGGTGAATTTAACGACGATTTATTTATATTTGAACACATTGTGAAGTCGATATGACTTTTTATTGAGCATCGAGATTTGATAAAAGAAACCGCATGATACGCGCCACTGTAAATATCTGTTCAGTGCCACGACACAAAAATCATTCGCTGTTCTAAAACTGCGGTAGTGCAAGTGCTGCGTGCGTGGTGAAACACCTACCACTACGTGTGTGGTCAGGTAATGGTTTATTGCTCTGAAGTGAAGGTAATGGCAAGGACCACATGGTCAGTGTTGTAAAAGGGCTGGATTCTTGGATGGTTTGCTACATTCCTAACAAAGCCAAATATTGAATACGACAGCTATTGAATGCTTTGTTGGGTCTGGTTATTGCAGGCAGCAAGTGGAATTTTCTCCATAAGGAAGGGTGACAACCAGCAATGCTTGTCAGCTTTCGCCATTAAACAGTAAATTGGACTGCGACAAAAATTGATGCAGCTGTTTTTATCGCACGTGCGCAAAGTTTCTCGGGTTAAAATTTTGATAAGTATTCTTGGGCTTTTGTGGGTAACATTTCAGTAGTGTTGACAACTGCATGAAGCCGAAAACTCAGAGGAAAGCAGTATAAATGCTGGCTTGTGGGTATATTCCACTTATTTGGTATGCTGCACTGTGCATGCATATGAACTCGCAAAAAAAGAAAACAAATTCTGGATAAACCCTCTTTAATTGTTGTGGTATATAAAGCTTCATCTGAAAAACACCTTTCTCCGGAGTACGTATTTCGTCAAGAGTGTTGCTCGAATAATGATATGCTGATGTGCTATAAAGCTTTTGTTAAGTATGGTATCGATATCATACTTGCTACGTTAAAAGCAAAAACAACTGTTCGTTAAACCAGCCTCAAAAAATGTTGACTGCACTCCCCTCTAACTACTCATGAACAATCGTTGCAACTAGCTACCAAACCTGCAGAACGTACTAAACAAAAAAATTGATCCTACTACAATCAAAATTGTCTCGTTAAACACTTTGCCTAGCTCATTTATTGCACGGCATACTACACTCCCCCGAATTTGGTCCGGGTTCTTGTCGATCACCGCTTTTGATGTTGGAGTGATTTTGTGTTCATGCAAATGATCATGCTCCATTGTTTAACGCTTTGTGCCATAATTTTGTATTGCTTGATGCTATTTGGTACTTATCGATTTTATTGTGCTGTATGTGCTGTGCGACTGACCGTCATCTCGCTGTTTTGCAACTCGCAACGGTGTCGAGACCTCGTTAGTCTGGTCGCACCTTTTGTCCCCTACTCCTTTTTTCCAGAGGAAATACGGTTGATGGATTGATTGATTGATTGATTGATTGATCGATTGATTGATTGATTGATTGATTGATTGATTGATTGATTGATTGATTGATTGATTGATTGATTGATTGGTTGATTGATTGATTGTTAAACCTTTACTGTTATGAGAAACATGCGAGTGTGTAACGCCATGCGAGTATTGCTGCTCAGATCATTAAAGGCATCCATCCCGCTGGTACGTTTTTGTCTATACACACCTGCAACTTTTTGCTGTGGTGATTGTTTTCAATTACGGTAGGTAGCTGTAATTTTGAGTCTAAGGAATTGCTAAACAACATGAACATTTTCGCATCAAACAGCGGCTATCACGTTCCGTGGAACGGGAAAGTCCACAGAAGTCAAGCCGAAGGGTTGTGCTACCGTCGTTTCACAGAAAAGCGAAAATAGGCCTAAAAAGACTCTCGGGATTGGCTTGTGCAAGAAGCACCGGCAAGTGTGTTCTATGTCGCGTAAATAATTGATCGTTCTAGCCTACGTCAAACTAGACAAAGTAGAGACGACACCCAAGACATGAGCGTTTCCTGAAATTTTCACTGAGCGCAGTTCGATGTTTGCTAGCACAGCGCATTTGTTAGCTTCCAACTGTTCCAACTTTCCGAGTTAGTGGTTGCGCAGGTTAGACCGAATGCTGGTATCTATAAAAAGAGTGACGAGGCAGCTCACGTCAAATTCATTTTCGTAGATGCTGGTTGCACTTATTTAGTCATTCATTTATAGGAACCTTAGACGACCCATGAAACGACATTGCGCAAGGAGGTATTCTAGATATTACAAACCCACAACGTACAACTTCCAGGCAGGATCAGCGCAACAACAAAAAATGAAATTTCGAGATGAAAAGTGAGTGAAATTTGAAAGTATTCAATGCTTCTTGATTTCAAGGCGGAAAAAAGGGTTACAATTTGAAAAGAAAGAAAGACAACACAGGTGCCAATTGACGTAATTCGCAATGCATTGAGAAATCAAGAACTTTGTTATGTGGGTTATAGCGTGGGTAGCTGACGGGGAAAAGCATGGGGATCAGATATCGAGGCAACGTTATCAGGCAGTACATTCCAAAGAAGAACGGCCCGAGGCAGCGGTTACGAAATAAATGCATTTGATTTACCGTATATGCACAGGAAGCTGATGTTACTGTGCAATCAGTGTGAAAAGAATGAGAGGTTTGAAGATGAAGCCAGGTTTGTTTATTAGTGAAAATATTTTTGGTGCGGAGTACATTAGGATCGCACAATGTCCGTCCGCGTCTGTGAGCATAGCATTTACAATCGCAAAAAATCACAGAGGCACCGGCAGGATTCCAGCCTATATCTGGTGGACACGGCAAATTTAGTGTCAATCCTCTTACCCATTGGGCTTCGACGGTGAGTTAATAAGCAAGATTCAAACGGCTCACACCCACGCCTGTAGGGGTGCGGAATACTTTAGGGCACCCCATATACGTCCACCTCCATCCATGCTCACACCACCATCAAGCAAAAATCAAGCAAAATTTGATTTGATCCGTGAGTTGCAGTTTTCATTAGGGAATAATGAAGGTGCAACTCACGGCTCAATTTGAATGATGGTCTCGGGCGCAAATCGGATGTCACTTGGGGCGCAACTTCGATGTCATTTCGAGTCCCCGTACTCCGCACCCTCGCCATCATACGCGGAGTGGAGATGCTGCCATTTTCGGGGGGAAATAGGCAGAGAAGGGCAATATTACGGCGCCTAACTAACGGCGGCAGTAGAAGTTCGTTTTGAATGAAGGGGGGGACTCTATATTGTATCCCTTCTACCATATCGGCTAACTAGTTTCGGTCAACTCTATTTAACAGCATGGAACCAGATGGAATTATTGCGTTTAGGGGCGCCGTGTAATCCTTGCGATATTCACCTGGAATGGAGCCATAAGCATTGGCTTGCTTGTACTTTATCCAAACATTATGACCCCCTCCCTCTGTTCGTTATTGGTCACCTAATTTCTGTTGCTTTCATTCCTTAGGTTCCAGTTTTGTATGTGCCGGCATCCATCCAGCCTTTGCTGGGGAATTCTATTTTCTTATTCTTATTTTTTCTGTTTTTTTTCTCAGCTTTGTCTTGCGCCCGGTACGTCCTCCTATCCTTGTCTTTTTGTTTTTCAGTATCTGAAAAGGCCTGTTCCAAGAATGTTTCTGTTGGAGACACGTGCGATTTAGGTTTTGCAGTTATTGCTTTGGTGTGTGTGTGTGTGCGTGCGTGCGTGTGTGTGTGTGTGTGTGTGTGTGTGTGTGTGTGTGTGTGTGTGTGTGTGTGTGTGTGTGTGTGTGTGGGTGTTTTGTATTTTTTCCTTGACCTAGTTATTTTCCGCCTTTCCCTCATCCTGTTCTGACCTGGGTCTTTCAGATACCTTCTGATAAGAACTTCTCTCACCACCTGTTCTGCTTCCGCCGTTTCTCAGAATCTTGCTGTCGGCCACGCGACGTGGCAACAAACCCCCTCTCACCTATTCCCTCCAAGCATTTCACGGAATATCCACCACACCTGACAACCTTAATTCCCTCTTACCGACATCGCCGCTAAGACTACACAAGCTTCGTTCCCCGTCAATATCACCTCCTGTATCATCCCAAACCAATCCGGTCCCTTTATTTCACTTCCCAGTCTCTTCTCTCTTAGAGACCTGCCCTATATAAAGCATGCCTGCAGGGGAGGGTTTTCCCTGACGAAGGCAAGTTCATTTGCTGATAAAATGGCAACAATCGTGTTCTATGTCTTGTTCGAAGTTGTCGTTTCTTGTGTTCCCTGCCATCTTCCAAGTTTAAATTCTCGCAATATATATATATATATATATATATATATATATATATATATATATATATATATATATATATATATATATATATATATATATATATATATATATATATATATATATATATATATATATATATATATATATATATATTTATGTAGTCTGGAAAGATAAAAACTCACACCGAGCACGAAAAAATAAGGTTAGTAGAGGGAGAGACACATGAGAAAGACGTAGAAAAAATAAAAATAACTTTAGTGACGTTTCAGGAAGCGGACTTCCTTTCTTCAGAATACAGAAAAAGTTGTTTTAAGGGTTATATATATATATATATATATATATAAAAGTAGCAAGGGCGAGGGCAAGGCGAGGGAGAGTTTGTAAAATCTGATCATGGTTGGTGGCCAGCCAAAGAATGAGAGTAGTGCATGAGGAAAAGAGAAACAAAATTAAAAGGATAACAAGAACCCACGGTCACGCGGTACGAACATGGGAAAAAAGAGCCAAACAATAAAAGAAACAAACAAACAAAAACAAAATACAAGGTAAATTCCCCTTTTCCCGTGGCAACAGGGGTTAAAGAGGGGTACGTCTGTACGAGCTCCTGCGGCCAGGGCCACGGAGCACCGACGCATCGCCTGCAGCCCTACCCCGAGAGGGCGCCGCGCCCACAGCCTGCCGCACCCGCCCTTGGGATCAACAGCGGCCACCAGAGCCGCAACCACAACCGAGCCACTGGAAAACGCCAGCAGCGTATCCGCACTGCCTTCGGACGCCCTAAAGCCAGCCCATGCCCCCTACAACCTACGCAAGAAAGTGTCTTCTGCGCCGACAATGTGACTAGGCTCCGAAAAACCCGGAAATGCAGCGTCCTACCAAGTGTCAAAACAGTTCTCAAAATTAAGAAAGTTTACTAAAAAACGCATACGTTCCAAATTGCACGTGTCCGCACTTTCACAGTATTTGTCTGTCGAGGTTGGTCCAATGGATTTGAGGGTTAGGCTGAGACCTGCAACTGCCGAACTCCCTCCATCCAACATGAAGAAGTGGCAATAGGCACTAGACAACGCATCCTTGCAATTAACGCAGATAGTTCTAAATCACTACGAGACTATGTCCCATTCCCTCCTCCAGGAAGAAGAAATTCTTCGTAAGGAGCCAAGAGAAAGAGAATCAGGCCTTCTTCGCAGCTACGAATCCAGAAAGGCATCCGCCATACCCGAAACAAAAGTCCGTAAATTTTCGCGAGATAATATTCCTAGCGATGACTACACCCGTAAGAATAAAGTTAGCCCCTCTAGTAATGGATGTCTATTATCTGGGAATGAACATGAAAATCGCCCCTTTAATGCGATTATTTCGCCAAATACTGACCATTCACCAGCTCACATTAGTGCCGGTACTAGTCAGTCTGAAAACGCAAACCCAAATTTTGATCCCCCTTCTGTCAGCTCTCCACAGGCTATGAAGGCTAACAAAATTCTCTCTGAAAATGATATGAACTCCTCTAGTATTACCCTGTCACCAGATCAGATGAGCGCCCTGTCAAAAGGTCTGAATTTTGGCCCGGCAACTGGCGGTTTCTACGAATTTCAGCTTTTTAAAGACCTATATAACTTCGCGAGAAATATGAGACTGCGAGAGTACTTCCATGACCATCACCCAACCGACGAAGCCCGAACTGCATTACCTAGCCATAAGCACTGGACCCTTCCCACGCAGCGCGATACATGCCTCGACATGTACATTAAAGCCGCTCATCGCGATGTACGAGCAGCGTACCAAAAGCAAATCTCTTTCAACCGCAACATCACAAGCAAGGAAATGTAAGCCCTGGAGGAACTCGCAGGTTGCCCCGAAATAGTAATCAAACCGTCCGTTAAAGGCAGCGCCATTGTGATCCTCGACAAAGCTATGTCAACGAGGCTCACAGACAACTATCAGGATCTTCGTTCTACAGAGTACTCCCTAGTGATCCCACTAATGATTATAAGCTAATTCTCAAAAGTAAACTCACTGAACTTGTTCAAAATCACGAAATAACTAAAAACAACGGCTCGTTCTCTTATCCCCTTAAGCCAAATAGCAGGTAGATTCTACCTTCTCCAAAAGATTCATAAAAATAACAACCCAGGTAACCCCATTGTTTCTGGCATTGATACTCTCACCGTGAACCTCTCGCGCTATGTCGACTCTCTTATTCGTGACATTCCACCCAGCTTTCCATCCTTTATTAAGGATACAAATTATTTTCACTCGGATATTATGAAGATAGAAATTCCTAACAACTGTTTACTTGTTACCCTGGATGTCGTGTCGCTATACACTAACATTCCGCATGCGGATGGAATCACCGCTGTATCATGTGCGGATGAGCGGTCGGCGGGTGACAAACCTATCGATTCTCTAACCCTTGAAAGTTTCCTTCCCCTTATCCTTAAACATAACAATTTTGAGTTTGATGGTGTCAATTACGTGCAAGTCAGCGGAACGTCAATGGGCACCAAAATCGGGCCCAACTACGCGAACATCATTATGGGATGTCTAGAGTCAAATTTCCCCGAAACCTAAAATTTGAGGCCATTGTACTACAATAGGTACATATATGATATATTCATGATATGGCAGCACGGTGAAATGGAACTTCTTGCGTTTATTGAGGCTTTTAACCTTGCGCATCCTACTATCTACCTCTCTCATTCCTACTCTATGCAAAGCATAAATTTCCTGGATGTTACTGTCAGAGTTTCTCAGGGCACGCTTCAGACTAATCTCTATAGGAAACCTATGGACACGCGCCAGTATTTGCACTTCTACAGCAGACATGTCAGGGACTCCAAGACTGCAATACCTTATAGCCAATCTCACCGTTTTAGGCGAATCTGCACAAGCCAGGCGGATTTAGATTCTAACTGCACAGAACCTAAAACCGCGCTCTTGAATCAAAATTACCCAGAGCAGGCAATCGATGACGCGATTCCACGAGCTAACGAGTTGGACCGCACGGACATTCGCTGTAAAAAGGCACCAAAACCCAATCCACAAACAAACCTCGTTTTGACCCATTCGGCCTCTTCTCCGAAAGTTGCATTCATACTAAGGAAATATCACAATATCCTTGCTCCAAGTGAGCGCCTAGAAGGAATATTTCCCGAGCCGCCACGCGTTGTTTATAAACGAAGCAAGAATTTAGGCGACGTTCTCACCAGATCCAGCATCAGCCGACCACAGACTACTGGTTGCATGCCCTGTAACAAACCACGGTGTAAGGTATGCCCACAAATGACCACTACACAGCGCGCCACTAGCACTGCTTCAAACTATTATGGTAATGTAAAAGTGAACTTTAACTGTGATTCCGCCTACGCATATACCTGCTGGAATGCACCCTGTGCGACAAACAATACATCGGCCAGACAGAAACACCCTTTCGGTTAAGGTTTAACAATCACCGCTCTCACGCAAACACCTGCCCTTCTTTGCCTCTATCAAAGCATGTTAACACTCCTGGTCATTCTATTGAACAACTGAAGGCCGCAATTCTTGAATCTAGTTTTAAAACGCATCACGATCGCGACGTTCATGAGTCCTACCTCATCTATAAGTTTAAGTCAGCGTCGTTTGGCATCAATGAAAGTTGTGGGAAATTGAAGTGTCCTTCCGCGGATTAAAATTTCGGCTGCATTTCTCAGGCTAGTACTATGCCTGTTCATTTCTATCCCTCGATAGTATTCCCCCATAAGTTGACGAGCCCCAGTAGATGGTTATAGTTTTGTGCTAGCACCGCGTTTTTTAGCACAATGGCTTCACTAAACCAAATGAGAAGTAAGTCTGGACATCATGTTTTGGGTAGAATGGCTGCGGTACCATTGTTAACTTTGGCAGTCTCACCTTGTAATCAATTCGTGCATGGGAGCGTGATTGCTTTCTTCTCCCTTTTCTTTTTTGTATTGCTGTTTTCCATATTCGTTGCTTACCGCCTCGGCGTTTCCGGAACTGGTACTATCCGCCGCCATATGCATACCGCCCGGTGCCGCGTCATACTCGTGCACCTGCCTTCAGTTTTCTTTGTTTTCATTACTTGTTTACCTTGCTTTTTTTTCTGCTCTTTGTATTCCAATGTACACTCATTTCCTGTCGAAACTGCCTGTACTACTGCTTTACGGCGCGCCTTTGCCTCCCAGCAACAGGAGGCACACCCTGATTCTTAGAACGGGTGTGTATGAGCGGATGTTCGCCCTTTGTGTGCATGGGCATATCTTCTTTGGACCTTCTTCGTTCCGCGCGACTAATTTTTTTGCAAATGTCAAGCACGTGCATGCCCATATCCTGTTTTTACCCCTCTTTCACTCATGTTGCCATGGGAGAAGGGGAATTACCTTGTATTTTGTTTTTGTTTGTTTGTTTCTTTTATAGTTTGGCTATTTTTCTCATGTTCGTATTGCGTATCTGCGGGTTCTTGTTCTCCTTTTTAATTTTTTTTCTTTTTTCCCTCCCTCTTTCACTTCTCTCATTCTTTTGCTCGCCACCAACCATGCTCCTATTGTACAAACTCTCCATTCCCTTGCCCTCGCCCTTGCTACATTTTCTGTATGTATTTAACCCTGAAACCAACTTTTCTGTACTCTGAAGAAAGGAAGTCCTCTTTCTGAAACGTCAGTAAATTTATTTTTATTTTTCTACGTCTTTCTCGTGTGTCTCTGTCTCTTCTAACCCTATATATATATATATATATATATATATATATATATATATATATATATATATATATATATATATATATATATATATATTCAAAAACTTGGGTGTGACCACTTGGAAAACACTAACAAAGACTTTAGTTCGACAGTTTCGACCAGTGGCCTGGTCTGCTTCAGGGAAAATTACAATTTTCAGGGAAAATTACAATAAGACAGACTTGTAATTTTCCCTGAAGCAGACCAGGCCACTGGTCGAAACTGTCGAAATAAAGTCTTTGTTAGTGTTTTCCAATTGGTCGCACCCAAGTTTTTGAATATTTAAACAGTAGCCAAGAATTCCTTCTCTGCTATATATATATATATATATATATATATATCATTTGATTACGAGAAGGGCTGTGTTAGGTTGCCGTGACAAATAGTAAAAAAATTCCCCCGCATTTCCCCGAGGGGGAGAATGTGAAAGTGCGAATGCACGGTTGTCGGCCCGCTTGCGGCGCTTGCGCTCGGCCCCCGCAGCCCACCGCCTTCTCTTCCATCTCTTCCATCGGGTTTGTAGTATCACGTGTACACCACGCAGTTATCAAGCCGCTATAACGCCGCTGAGTCGCCAACGCACGCCGCTGACGACGTAGTTTGAATGCGTTAAAGATATAAGGCGCGTTACTCACTCTGATATCAGCGTGGCTTCCGTGGCTTAGTCGGTAGCGCGTCGCGCTGCGGCCGCAAAGTCCTCGGATCGAAACCTGGCGCCGGATGCTGTTTCTTTTTTAAATGTAGAGGAGCACTGCGGACGCCAACGCCGCCGACGCCGCCGCCGCCGCCGCCGCCGGCGGTGGATGGTTTGGGGTCGCTTATAAAGAGCATTCGCTCTTAAAATGGGTATAGCTTCTAACTCAACTGTTTATTGGTCGACGTTTCGGTCGGATGTTGACCTTTATCAAGACTTGATAAAGGTCTTGATAAAGGTCGGCATCCGACCGAAACGTCGATCAATAAATAGATTTGTTAGAAGCTATACCCATTTTTACTATATATATATATATATATATATATATATATATATATATATATATATATAGGAAATGAGGGGCTCGTTGAAATAAGACAGAAATAATGGTTAGCAGTCAAGAAAACCTCGGAAAGCAAGGGGGAGGATATAGTAGGGCATAGAAACAGATGAAGAATTTGGAAAGAAAAAAAGTGGAGAAAAAATGCCCGCCAGGTGGAATCCGAGCCCCCAACCTCCAGAATACCGATCTGGTGCGATAACCACTACGCTAACAGGGGGGCTATTTTTCCCCTCCCCTTTCTTCTCTATTTATATCAATGTCATTTTTTTCCTGTGCTTCGGGGTGATAGCCAGCGCCACTCGGACTTCTCGGGGTGAAGGGGACCTTTTTTTAACCCCCAGGCCGTGACTCGAGTGTCTACGACATGTCGAGAGTGGTCGACCAGCGTTGAACCCTCTTAAGCTCCCTATGGCACCAATATGGCCAGAACAGAGGCCCTCGCAATGCAGGTAGGGAATCAGAATAGGAAACCAGGAGCTCCTTGAAATGACACAGAAATAAGGGTTGGCACTCAAGAAAACCTCGGAAAGCAAAGGGGAGGGGCCTGTATTAATCTTACCAATATAGCGCGACCGAATCAGAGACTTCAGCTCAGGCACACAGGACCAACCCTGCGCAGCGAAGCGCTCGTGCTGTGTGCCTCAGCTTAAGTCTCTGTTTATGCAGCGCTGTATTTTAGGATAAATCACCAATTCTAATTTCACCTCCTGCGAATTTATTTTTAATGAGCAGTAAGTACCCCCAAATCTGCTGGGACACGAGTTGTAGCCCTGTGAAATGCCTCGTTGATCAATCAGAAGCGTTTAAAAAAGCTCCGCCGCAGACCACGCTGCACCTGCCAGCGGATCGCGTAATCAGCCATGAGGTGCCTGTGACGTTCCAGCCGACGGGGGCTTCTTCATCTGGCCAGCCACGCAGCTTCAGTACCTGTCGAGCTCTGCTGCGCACGCTTCACCCATGTGCTGCCCCCTGCGCGCGTAGAGCTTGCGCGCATGCTTTCTCCCGAACTACCGACCACCCGGCCTCTCGCTGGATGGCTGCAAAGTCACAGGAGTGGCCGCGCTCTCCCAGGTTTCGGTTTCAAAATCGTCGATTTTTCCTGGCCGATTGCGGCGTCCACGAGCGTATTTCAGCTTTTGTATTTTGCATGCTGCTTTCTTTTTCAGCAGACTGTACGGAAATGGGGTTATAAAGAGGTCGGAATTTTGAGTGGAGTTGGCCTCTGATGGCCCGAATGAATTTGCCACGCGGTTATTTATCTCTTACTTGTACTGATTAGGTTGTTCCTTTTGATTTCCTACCAAACCGTAACTCCTGTCTGCTCGGAATACATGGGCTTCTCCCGGAGGCGTATGATGACCGGACACGGCTGGAACTCGCGCTTTATTAGAGCTATGCCGAAGCAAATGGTACCAAGTTGAATGGCAGAAAGTACTTATTGCTCATGGGCCGTATTAAGGGATAGGTATGACGAATACCTAACCAGCAGAATACCCAGTAGAATACAAACCGTAGAATACCCATTTCATTAATTTTACAGTAAATAACACGGGCCCCTAGGGGAGGCGTGTGGTTATAGTAATTTTCAACATAACGCGATCGTTTTGCTGTAGGGAAAATTTACTGTGAATTCTACTTCCCGAGGAGTGTAATTTTAAAAAAAATGCGCATGCCTGTTTTAACGGTTCAACCGACAAAATGCTCAAGTCTTTTTGACAATTTTATGGACACCATGACAGGCAATGACCAATTCGATAAATCAATGGTCTGAATAGTAATTGAGAAATCTGTAAAAGTACAATAGCAAAAATACGGTTTCTCGCTACTACAGGGCTGTTACTGAATTCTTGCAAAGTAACTTTCGACACATTTGTAGTAGTTACCTATATGAACATTAACTTGTTCGATATATCAATATGCGTGCAGTAAAAACAAACAATTGTGGAAGAATGTATTATCGCCTCTCATTGTCTCAAGAAAAAAATTTCCGAAAAATTCAACAATATTAGCCTCTACACAGAATAGGAGTGTGCATCTCAAATAGCAAGTTTCTACAATGCACTCGCATGAGACATTGGTTGGGCCCGTATTGGCGCAAACCTAAAGAAAACTGTTTCGCACTTTCTGCGGCGTCAAAGTGCGAAGTCCTTAAAATTTCTTTCGCGAAGTTGTATGAGGAATATTTATTAACGAAAACAAAAAGATAAATCCGTTTTGTTTTGAAATGCACGAATGCCCCAGTTGTGTTGGTTCGGGCGAAATCGTGCTGCTACTTTTTATATATTCTTAAAGGGGTCCTGAAATACCTTCCGCCGATGCATGGATGTACATGTACCCAAATAAAGCAATGTATTTGCAATCTCCTCCCGCAAGAATTTTGTTAAAGCGATGAGTATTAGCTGGGAAATCGTAAATCAAAAACCCCGCATTATCGTCGCTCCGCGTTTCCTCCTCCTTTCGACTTATTCTCCGCGGTTGACGGCGCGCGAGCCTTGCCTCCCATGATGCTGCGCTCCGCAGCGGTGACGTACTTCCGCTATTGCGCTGCTCAGACTGTCGTCTGCTACGGGCAAGCTTTGTTGACACCATGAATCCCGCACTCCGTTCAAGGCTGGAAAAGCGAACGAAAAATCTGGCCGCATGTATGCGGCGGCCTGGCCTTGCCCTTTTGCGGTGTACGTTGCTGGCGGCACATGACTTTTTATCGGCGGCGAACTCGCAGCCGCACGGGGAGGGTCGTGCGCTCGTTCCCTTGATGCACCGCGCACTGTTTATCCAAAAAGCGCCCTATCAGATGTGGCCCCGCTGGTGCCGGGCCTTATTTTGCGGCGGTGGTAATTCCGGCCGGCGGCATGTGAAAAAGTCATTAAAATAACAGAACCCGTGCACAAAACGCTTCAATCATGTGACCAGTTCAGCTTGGGGCGACGCGTGGTGGAGAGCGGCAACGTTGGCAAAACATGCTCCGCCGCCGCGGCTCTGAGCTTTCTAGTGCTGGAGCGAGCACCATTACTTTGACAATCTCAAACATCGGTTGCCTTGGCAACAAGGCACAAACCACTCCAGAAGTCAGTTACGGTTGCGTGATCCCGGTTCAGCTCGGGGCCCCACCTCGCGACATGTGGGCACTGCAGGCGTACCACTCACTCCCATTGGGAAGTGCAAGATGCGTTTGGCATTACAGGAGGCGATGGTGTGTGTGTTGTGGGCGCCTTTGTTTCGCGATGAAATGCGACGTTGTGCTTCTGCGGGTGGATAGCGCTTCCCATGGTCTGGATTATCTTTCTCGAGCGACGTACGACTCAACCTCGCATGGGGTATGTGCAGTGTGCGTGGCTAAAAGCCACCGGCTTGTGCGCCAGAGTTAAGTGACTTGCTGTTCGTCCCCGCAAACCGCGCGCGAGGTGAGTACCGAATTTACGACGGGCAGGAGGAGGCAACCTATCGTCTGTCAATCGCGGTTCAGACTTGCAACGCATGTTGTGACGTTGTGTTCGTTCGAAACGCATCTCTGGATTGTTTTGAAGTGGAATAAAATGTATCCGTGAAACCTGGGCATTCGGCTCAGGGCGTTCTCTGCGATTGCACGAAAGAAGTGCCACGGGGCTTCAACGCTTTCTTTATGGAACGTACTCAGGTAAGAGAATATCCATGTCGTGTTATGGCCGTGTTGCATTCAATACAAACGGTTAAGCATTTGTTTTACACTTGTTTCGTTTGTCGTAAAATGCCCAAGCACTCCGGCACTCCGCTGGCAGATCAGCCGGCGAGCCGACGCTGAGCAGACGACTCATCTCTTTGCCGGAAGTGCGCGAAAAAGCCGCCCAATAGCAGGATGTCTAGCTCATGACGAACATCTGGGAATCGATGATGTAGACATGTGAAGATGGCGGCGTCCAAAAACACGAAGGGAAGGGTGAGAAAAAAACGACAAACTTTGCAACAAAAGTGTGAGCTTCCCGCTGCGCGCAAAAGAGTAATACTTGGCACAGAGGACGTTGACGACCCAATCTAACGGTTGCGCTAGTTCATTTAGCGTGCTCAAAATGCCTTTCAGGGCCCCTTTAAGGCCAAGATCTTACAACAAAATGGTGAGCTCCTACACCATAACACAAATGAACTATTTCAGGTCTCTAGGTCGACGAATTGTGGTTTGGCGTTGATGAGGCGGATATATATATATATATATGTAGAGAGAGAGAGAGAGAGAGAGAGAGAGAGAGAGAGAGAGAGAGATACGTTTAGGGCAATTGCATAAGGCTATCGAAAAAACCGGCTAATATACAAGCCGCTTCTAATTCTCAGAACATGGCGACGTTATTTGTAAGAATCGCGAAGGTTTATTGCCAGTGGTGGTATTAAAAACGAGTGCAGAAGCCGCGTCATTTTTGTTCGCACTGGTATTTTTCACCAGTAAACAATGCGCCCGAGATGCTTCAGACTATTATCTGGCGACACCGTGTTCCAAGCGGGTGCGGGATTCGTCAATAGCGATTTAAGGGAGCTGGCACTCTGTTTTCAGTTCGCGTGTTACGGTGTACGCTCTGGAAGTAGAAGATCCGGTCGAGCGCAGGATTTCTGTATCTACCATAGCTAAAAAGAAGTAGCAATTACATCCATTAAAACAGCCAGCCTGCAAAAGGGGCACCAGCAACCATTCCGCTGCCATCAAAGGAAGAAGCATTCTTATAACAAACTGTGGTTTTTATGTCCTTGCTACGCTTCAAATTGTGCTGGCGTTGAGGATTTGAAATCGCGCAAAGCACCTGAAGGTACATAAAAGACCAGCGAAGTGTCCTTCTTTTATTGAATTAAAATAAGCAGTGGATTAGCTCGGCTTTGCCATGGATATATGTAGCGTGAGGTAAGGTCCAGCTCGTTATTCTGAGCTTTCCTGGTTGTCTAGAATTAGGGCCGCACAGACTCCTTGCGACGCTGCTTTGCTGACGTTCCTCCCTTTGCTCCCGTGTCTCCGCAGCACGTTTACCCTCCTTTCGTTCGGTCTTCCTACCCTCAACCGCTAATAGAAAGGCAAAGATACTTCGTGATCTGATGAGTTAAGCTTCTCCGCTCTTCTGGGCCGCTGAGCAGCAATTTCGCTCTCCTTCTCCACGGCTATACAACACTGGAAATCGCACCGCTACAAGTATACACCCACTATTATTACCTCTCCGCATGCGCACAAAATGAGAGGTGGTATCAAACGACTCCGGCGCAGCATCAGACTTGGCTACGGCGCAACGGAGGCGCACAGCTGGGCACGCGCCGGCACCAGCGCGTCTTCCGCGGCTATGATGTCACTCCTCTGGAAAGCGCAGACCGGCGAGGCGCGCGGGGCGGCGGCGACGGCTCTGACGAGCCATCTGTGCGCCGTGGGACGTCACTGCTCCTCACACAGGCGCAGCACGGCTCTGCTGGAGCCACGCGAAACTGCTCAACCTCGGCCAGTGCAGCTCAAGCTACAAAAGTCATATGTTCGGGCCACCCCACTCCCCCGGGGTATTTCGCGTACAAGCAGGGCACACTTTCCAACCATTGTGCTTTTGCCAAATAGCTGAATGGCAGGACGGGGAGCCGTTTGATTCTATTATATTGGAAGGTGGACTGCGCCGGCAGAGCACACTAATGCACATGGTGACATCCACGGGCACGGCACGGTGAACGCTCAACTCGGATGCATTCTCTGTACTCCTGTACCCAACAAAAAAACCGGTGGTTAACCGGCGGTGCAGAGAGATAAACACGGTTTTTTCACAGTAGGAAGCCAGTTCTGTACCTCTGAGCCATTCACTCTATGTGACAAAAAAAAAAACATTCTTATTGTCGGGAGAATTATTCTCTGACATTTCTCTTAGTTTGGCTCGAGACGTAAAGCCTCTACCGTAAGAGACCGCACCACCATTTACAAAACAAATAATTTGGTGGCAGTTTTGAATACTTTTTAACCCAAAACAGCAGACATTTTGTACCCACTCACAAAATTTCGGCGCATAAAGTATTTGTTTCACCAACTTCGGAATACACAAAAGTGATTGTCTATCAAACTGAAATGAAGAAGCTCTCCCAGGACCTAAATGATGAGGCAGATATAGTGTTACCCATCAACGCAATCGTTTGGAGAGTGGCATGGTAAGCCCATATCCTATTCCTCTGCCGTTCCCACGCATTTAGTTGATCTGGTGATAGGAAACAGGGGCTTCAAGGGAAATAAGAATGGTGACAGGACAATGGGCCCGCCATATTTTGTCTCCCTTCATTCACCACTGCTCGCTTTGCTTTAAAGTCCTCATATACGTACCAGCAAGCCGGAATTGCACAGTTCCTCAGTTGAGATGTGGCCCTTCTGTAAAGTAATAATAAAGGTAATCAAGATTCAAAACTTGACCCCTAATATTACCTGCGCCGGCATAGGTCAGTTTTCGCGAAGTCAATACTTTATCTAAACGCATCACAACATGATCCCACATTGTAGTTCTTTCTTTTCTTCTACGTGTTTGATCAATTTATTCAAGGAATATTGGGTATTTACATACTGAATAAAACCAGCCCTGTTTGTGTGGGACTTAGAATTGCACAATACAATTATTAAGCTATGCATCTCTTCCTACTTAACGCAGTAAAAGCTTGGGAGACTTCAAACGAAATAAATATAAAAAAAACGAAGCCACTAGCACATAACATTTGTAATAGTGAAGGCATTGTCCCTGGCATTTATTTTGACTTAGAACGCCATCTGTTGACAAAAATTTCAAAATGTGGTGAAAAAATTGCAAGAGTCAGAAACTGTAAAGCTCAGTGTTTGCAAAGCAATCATATTCATTTTAGCAAAACTTTTGTGTTTAATACTGTATTTGCACAAAAGCTTTGTGTAACCACAAATACATTTCAACATTTCTGAAGAAAAGGAGGACGAGATGGAGGTAGCCTTTATTGTGGCAGGAAGACACTGCGTCAAGTGGGGGAAGCGTGGAGAATAAAATGGGGTGTTGATAACTTGCGACATCTTAAGGGCGGACAGTTCTACCCAGAGCAGGTTGGATCCTTGAGAAGGCTGGAGAGCCAGTGTCGGGTGAGGAGAGCAGGCTCACGACTCTAAACTGCTCGTGCTACATCGCTTTGTACAGAAAAGTGTGCATTAAAGGCCAGCACAGAGAGTGCCAGTGCCCGAGGGTTGTTGTATAAAGAGCATATATTTAGAGGAGACTTGAAGGTTCTTTAGCGCGCGAATTTCGGACAGTGCTAAATTAGGTGCTCCAGAATTGCGGTCACGAAGG